>NC_052146.1:181327606-181635582 GCF_902713615.1 Scyliorhinus canicula
CGGGACATGTCCCAGTCTCAGGTGGGCATAGCTGAGGCGCTGTGGGACATGTCCCAGTCTCAGGTGGGCATAGCTGAGGCGCTGTGGGACATGTCCCAGTCTCAGGTGGGCATAGCTGAGGCGCTGCGGGACATGTCCCAGTCTCAGGTGGGCATAGCTGAGGCGCTGTGGGACATGTCCCAGTCACAGGTGGGCATAGCCGAGGTTGGATAAGAGTGAGATGTTGGTGGTTCAGGCGAGGGGCCAGGAGGGCGCTTGGGGGAGCTGCCATTTGGGTCAGTGGGGGGTAGTTGTAGGTACCTGGGCATCCAAGTGGTGCGGGAATGGGACCGGCTGCATGAATTGAATCTGGCCCGGCTAGTGGACCAAACGAAGGACAATTTCCGGAGATGGAATGCGCTCCCGTTGTCGCTGGCCGGGAGGGTACAAATGGTGAAAATGACGGTCCTCCCGAGGTTCCTATTTATATTTCAATTTCTCCCCATTTTTATTCCGCGGTCCTTTTTTAAGCGGGTCAACAGGGTGATCATGGGCTTCGTCTGGGCGGGCAAGACCCCGCGGGTAAGTGAGGTAATGCTCAAGCGGACCAAGGGAGAGGGTGGGCTGGCGCTGCCAAATTTTAGTAATTATTACTGGGTGGCTAACATCGCCATGATCAGGAAGTGGGTGGTGGGGGAGGGGTCGGCATGGGTCCGTATGGTGGCGGCTTCATGTAAGGGCACCAGTCTGGGGGCATTGGTAACTGCACCTCTGCCGTTCCCTCCAGCACGGTACTCCCCCAGTCCATTGGTGGTGGCGGCCCTGAGAGTTTGGGGCCAGTGGAGGCGGCATGTCGGAGCAGTGAGAGCATCGATCTGGGCCACAACCTGTGATAATCACCGGTTTGCCCCAGGGAGTATGGACGGAGGGTTCCGGTTATGGGGGAAAGCGGGGATTGAGAGGATGGGGGATGTGTTCCGAGAGGGGAGCTTTCCGAGTATGAGGGTGTTGGAGGAAAAGTTTGGGCTGGCGAGGGGAAATAAATTCAGGTATCTGCAGGTGCGAGACTTCCTTCGTAAACAGGTGTCAACTTTCCCGCTCCTACCGCTAAGGGGGATTCAGGACAGGGTAGTTTCCAGAGGGTGGGTAGGGGAGGGGACCGTTTCAGATATCTATAAGGAGTTTATGGGGTCAGAGGAGACACCAACCGAGGAGCTGAAGCGTAAGTGGGAGGAGGAGCTGGGAGGTGAGATAGAGGATGGTCTATGGGTGGACACGTTGAGTAGAGTCAATGTGTCCGCAACATGTGCCAGGCTCAGCCTGATACAATTTAAAGTTGTGCACCAGGCTCACGTGACAGTGGCCCGGATGAGCAGATTCTTTGGGGTGGAGGACAGGTGTGCAAAACGTGCGGGAGGACCAGCGAACTATGTCCATATGTTCTGGACATGTCCGAAGCTTCGGGGATTTTGGCAGGGGTTTGCGGACGTCATGTCCAAGGTTTTAAGAACAAGGGGAATGCTGGGTCCAGAGGTGGCGATTTTTTGGGGTGTCGGAAGATCCAGGAATCCAGGAGGAGAAAGAGGCAGACGTTCTGGCCTTTGCTTCCCTGGTAGCCCGGAGATGGATACTATTAGCTTGGAGGGACCCAAAGCCCCTGAAGTCGGAGACCTGGCTATCGGACATGGCTAGCTTTCTCTGTTTGGAGAAAATCAAGTTTGCCTTAAGAGGGTCACTGTTAGGCTTCACCCAGAGGCGGCAACCATTGGCCGACTTCCTTGCAGAAAATTAATCGTCAGCAGATGGGGAGGGGGGGGGAGTAGTTTAGGTTAGAGTAGGGGGTCAATAAGGGTGGGACCTGTACGAAAGGTAAATGGTTTTTGCACTAAGTTTATGGTCTTGTCTGTTTTGTTGTTTCTATACCAAAAATACCTCAATAAAATGTTTATTAAAAAAAAAACTATCTATTTGGCAAATTATTTGTGTCAGAGACTGACCACAGGCCACAGGGGATGACTTGGCAAAAGCCATTGACCAGGGCACTGCCAAGACTGCAATGTCTCTTGATAAAGATTCAAGGTTATGACAGATTAGGTACAAGTCGGGTAACATTACATGATTACATTGAATAAATTTAGCAGATTGCCTAACCCAGCAAAAACAGAGATATATCCTTAGATGTACAAGTTGACTCCATTGACAAGGAACTTTAAGATGTTGTCCAAATTGATCTGGTACATTTTGCACAACTCAAATGCCAGCATCTAAGAGAAGAAACAGGGAAAGATTCCACACTCCAGAAGCTGTGGAAAACCATCTTCAAAGGAGGGCCTGATTCCATTCAGCATTCCCATAAACACATGAGACCTTTTACCAGGAGAGCTAGGCATCCACCAGAGAGTCATTTTTAAAGACAGGCAGGTCATTACACTGGAATCTTTATGACCTTATATTCTTCAACAACTTCATCATTCATAGACATAGATTGGATGAGAAGACTCGCAAGAGGGACGGTGCATAAACATGAGGTTGTTGTCAAGAGGTGTGAGGCATGTAAGAGCAATTTCCAAGTCAGCACAAAGCTCCATTGAGTCCACGTGAAGGGGCAAGGTGGCACAGTGATTAGCACTGCTGACTCACAGCTCCAGGGTACCGGATTCAATTCCAGCCTCAGGTAACTGTATGTGTGGAGTTTGCACTTTCTCCCCATGTCTGCGTGGGTTCCCTCCGGGTGCTCCGGTTTCCTCCCACAGCCCAAAGGCGTGCGGTTAGGTGGATTGGCCATGCTAAATTTCCCCATAGTGTCCAAAAGGTTAAGTGGGGTTACAGGGATAGGGTGGAGGCCTGGGCTTAAGTAGGGTGCTCTTTGCAAGGGCTGGTGCATACTCGATGGGCCAAATGGTCTCCTTCTGCACTGCAGGGATTCTAAGTTCCTACCCGGCCTAGAACCAAAATAATATCTGACCTCTTTCATGGCCATAACACTGCATTCATCATCATCATTGACTACGTTACCAAGTACCCCATTATTTGACAAATGCACAATACGTCAAATACAACTTGCATCCACATGTTGAATGCTGTTTATGTTTTTTTGGTGTGTCTGGAGAGATCATTACAGATAATAATTCACAATTTATTAGAAAGCCATTTCAGGATATGTGCGAGAAATGGACTATCAATCACACTACTTCTTCTCCCCCTTACTCAAGATTTAATGGCCTAGCTGAATGAATGATTTACATGGTGAAGTTCCAAATTCTCAAATGTTGCCAGACCAAGTAAAATCTACACGTTACAATGTTACACCTGAAAGAGACACCTTTAAATGCAACTACTCCCCTCTACAGCTCTCGGTCTTGTAGGTAACAACACCTCAAGCACAAATCTCTTGTTCTTGATTAAAAAGGGGATTTTTTGAATAATGAGATCGGGGTTTTGAGGAGAAGTAAGGAGAATGGGGATGAGGAACCTATCAGCCATGATCGATGGTTGAGCAGATTTGATGGGCTGAATGGCCTAATTCTGCTTCTATATCTTATGGTCCTATGGTCTACTCATTGTGTTTGGTAGATCAGTGCATACGAATTTACGGGCTCCTACCCATTTTACTCTCAGAAACTGGAGAACAACTGTTAAAACGACAAGAGAAGACCAATGTACACAATAAAAATTAAGGTGCACCATTGCCAAGTTTATAGTTGGGACAACAGGTTTACATCCAGGATCCCACAGAAGGAAGTTGAAAACCAGCTGAGGTGACAAGGATTTGTTCAAAACCAAGGTCCGATGCAATAATAAACACAAAGGCACAACGTTGAGGTGTAACTGGAGACAGGTCAGATCCATTGCAGCTTCTCTGCCACTGTACAGTCCTTCTGCATCAATGCAATGACAAGATTCCAAATACAACCAGGAACAACATCCAAGAATAACAACCGCACGGTTCACCGTGAGCAATTGTATAAACCTCAAGACAAGGTTACCTTAAGATTCGGGCACACCAACAGATTACCTTTATGCTTTAGAAACTTGTAGATTCATTGGCTCTAAAAATTAATGTAATGATAATTAAACACAAACACGTGTTGTAATTAGTTATACTTCTTTGAAAAGGCGGAAAGCATCTTTAAGAAGAAAGGGGAATGTTGTAATTTGCCTTTAAGGGATATTAGCATGACATCTCTGGAAGGGAAATGTAAGCAGAGCACAACACAGATCTGATGTCTTCTAGCTTTTTGTTCTCGTACACCCTATCTCAATAAATGAATCCACAACATGTTCATCCAATCCCTTATCAGTGACTGGCGATTATATCAATATAATAACATGACAACCTGTCCTAATGCTTCACTTCATCTTCTGATTTTACATTACCAAAACCTGTAAAGAACCTGGGGATGTTTTGCTCCGTTGAAGGTGCTGTATCAATTGAAGTTGTTAATGTTCGATTCACATTTTGGAACCCATATTTCATTGGCATGGGAGGGCACTGCGGTCCTGGTAGGTACACATCCTATTTCAGGTGGGGAGGTTTACTGGTGTTATTGGGGAGGATTTCGACTAACTTGACAGGGGAATAGGAGCCTGAGCTTAGGATGAGAAGCAAAGTTAGAAACGGAAGGTAAAAAATTGGTAATAGAAAACGTCGCCACGGTCCCAGAGGGCCATCGGCTGCTCTCCCCTTTTGAGAGAGAGCTGACTGGTGGTGATTTAACCTCCGGGTCACCGCACCTCAGGCAAGAGGCAAGGTTCAGAAGGTGGGCCTTCATGACTAACCTCAGCCAGTACAGGGAATTAAACCCTTGCTGTTAATGTTGCTCCACATCACGAACCAGCCGTCCAGCCAACTGAGCTAAAATTGGTAAGCAGGTAGGGAAGGCCGACCTGAGAAAATAAAGTCTAGAAAATAGAGAACAAAAGAAGTTAGTCTGTGGTTAGTGGTATATACTTCATTGCCTGGAAATTTGTGAAAAAGGAAGATCAGCTGAGGATGTGGATAGAAACCTGAAACATAGCTTAAAGTGGGGTTGCAGGGGCTTCGGCCTTGGTAGGGTGCTCTCACAGAGGGTCAGTATAGGCTTGATGGATTGAATGGCCTCCTTCTGCACTATAGGAATTCTATGATTCTATGATTTTAATGGCAGGTCAACATTCCAATAACAAGATTTTCAGGTAGAATAGAGATGGGGAAAAACGGGGGTTGCTAAAATTGGCGAAAGAAACTATCATAATTGTGAGGAAGGGTGATATACAAGAAAGAGCATCAAATTAGTCAATGTGGATTCAATTGAGGAGCAAAATAAGGGTACTCAAATGACCAGGAGTTTTCTATAAAGAAAATTAGGAAAGCAAATAGAAGGCATAAAAATATGTTGCAAGATAAAATCAAGGAACGTTTTTGTAAAGATCAAGAGGATAATTAAGGGAAGGGTTGGAATATTACAATCTCAGACCAGACTCCAACCATTGCTGGGATATCTGGCACATACCCCAATATGTTTTTAAATTGTAAAGTTGTGAGGAAATCATATTTCACTCCAGGAGAGAATTCATGCACAAATAGGGATATCATATATTTCTGTACAGAGATGTCTTGGACAGAGAGAGAGATCCCTCAGGAAACAGCCTATAGATTCTTGTCTGTGTCAAACCATTGTTTAACTTGACCACTCTTCAGAAGCTGCAGTTCTGTTCACAGCCAGATTTAAACTGATTGACTCAAAACCTGACTGCTTCAGCCCATGACTCCTCCCATTAACGATATCATCCTCACCCCACTCAAATCCCATGACCTGATTATTTAAATTTAGACACAATGAGGTCAAATCTCTGCCCCCTCAGCTGTGTGTCCTCAGTGGCACGCTGTTACCAGCAGCGGAATGCTTTGTTTCTGCCGCCAGCCAATAGGATTTCCCATTGTGGCCACCCCACACTGCCGGGAAAGCCCTGGCGTGTGTGGGCCGGCAGCCTAATGGAGAATCCCATCGGCCGAGAATTCACCCCAATGTCTCTAATTATCTTCTCCCTAGAAATCATAACAACAATCCATTAAGATGTGAAAGGCCAAACAGCAGAGAAACTCACATCAGAGGATGAACTGTAGATGTGGGGGGAGGGGAAATGGGAAGCAAAGAGGAGAAAGGTTAAGGAAAGGTGGATAAGATGGGGGGGGGTGTTGAATATATATTAAGAAAGAAAAAAATGGTAAAAGACAGTTAAAATGAAATGGGATGAAAACAAATGGGTCAAGGTCGGGTAGAGCTGATCATCTGAAGTTGTTGAATTCGATGTTGAGACTGGAAGGCTGTAGTGTGCCTAACCAGAAGATGAGATGTTGTTCCTCCAGTTTGCGTTGAGCTTCACTGGGACATTTCAGCCGGCCAAAAACAGACATGTGGGCATGGGAACAGGGTCTTGTGTTAAAATGGCAAGCAACGGTAAGGTCAGGGTCCTGAATGCGCACAGACCGAAGATGCTCAGCAAAGCGACCACCCAGTCTGCGTTTGGTCTCTCCGATATAGAGGAGACCACATTGGGAGCAGCGAATGCAATAGACCAGATTGTATGAAATGCAAGTGAAACGCTGCTTAACCTGGAATGAGTGTTTTGGGCCTGGGATGTTAAGCATGGAAGAGGTAAAGGGGGAGGTGTTACACCTTCTGCGATAGCCTGGGAAGGTGCCATGGGTGATGGGAGAGGTTCTGGGTATGGTGGAGGAGTGGACTAGATTATCTCGGAGGGAACGGTCTCTGCGGAATGCTGACAGAGGGAGTGAAGGGAAGATGTGTTTGGTGGTGGCATCACGCTGGAGTTGGCGAAAATGGCGGAGGATTATGCTTTGCGTATGGAGGCTGGTGGGATGAAATGTGAGAACGAGGGGGACTCTATCATGGTTCTGGGAGGGAGGGGACGGGGTGAGGGTAGTGGTATGAGAGATGGACCGCACACTGTCGAGGGACCTGTCAACAAGTCTAGGTGGGAAATCACGGTCGAGGAAGAATTAACACATTTTTGAAGCACCATTTTGGAAAGTGGCAACATCGGAACAAATGCGACGGAGGCGAAGGAGTTGAGAGAAAGGGATGGAGTCCTTACAGGGTGTAGGGTGTGAAGAGCTGTAGTCCAGATAGCTGTGGAAGTCAGTGGGCTTGTAGTGGATATTAGCGGACAGTCTATTGCCGGAAATGGAGAAAGATCAAGGAAAGGAAGGGAAGTGTCTGAGATGGACCAGGCGATAGTGATGGAGGGGTGGAAACCCTCCTGTTTCCAGCCTAGGGGCTGGTTTAGCTCACCAGGCTAAATCGCTGGCTTTTAAAGCAGACCAAGCAGGCCAGCAGCACGGTTCGATTCCCGTACCAGCCTCCCCAGACAGGCGCCGGAATGTGGCGACTAGGGGCTTTTCACAGTAACTTCATTGAAGCCTACTCGTGACAATAAGCGATTTTCATTTCATTTTCATTCAAACTGGAAGCGAAGTTGATGAATTTTTCCAGGTCCGGGCGAGAGCATGAAGCGGCACCAAAATAGTCATCAATGTATCGGTAAAGGAGTTGTGGCAGGAACTCCGGATAGGCCTGGAACAAGGAATGTTCCACATACCCCATAAAAAGGCAAGCGTAGCTAGGACCCATGCGGGTACCCATTGCTACACCTTTGATTTGGAGAAAATGGGATGAGTTAAAGGAGAAGTTGTTGAGAGATAGAACAAGTTCAGCCAGGCGGAGGAGAGTGGGGGTGGATGGGAATTTTCCGGACCTCTTTTCAAGAAAGAAGTGAAGAGCTCTCAGGCCATCCTGGTGTTGAGGGATTGCACATCCATGGTGAATAGAATGCGGTTAGGGCCCGCAAACTGGAAGCTGTCAATATGACGCAGTGCATCAGAGGAATCCCGGATGTAGGTGGGGAGGGAATGGGCAGAGGAGTGAGGATGGAGTCAAGATAAGAGGAAATAAGTTCAGTGGGGCAGGAGCATGCTGACACAATGTGGATTTTGGGAAGTAGGTAAAAGCGGGCTGTCTGGGGTTGGGGGACTATGAGGTTGGAAGCCGTAGGGGGAAGGCATCCGGAGGAAATGAGGTCACTAACGGTATTGGAGATAATGGCTTGATGTTCAGTGGTCTGGTCATGGTCCAGGGGGAGGTAAGAGGAAGTATCTGAGAGTTGGCGCTCAGCCTCTGCGAGGTAGAGGTCAGAGCGCCAGACGACAACAGCACCCTCTTTGTCGGCAGGTTTGATGACAAAGTCGGGGTTAGACCTGACGGAGTGAAGAGCATAAAGTTCAGAAGGAGAGAGGTTGGAATGGGTGAGCGGGCAGAAAGATTAAGGTGGCCAATGTCCCGTCGACAGTTCGCAATGAAAAGATCGCTGCCAGGTAATTGTCCCGGCGGGGGGCCCACTTGGAGGCAGAATGTTGGAGGCACATGAAAGAATCAGTGGAACAGGGGAGGATTCTTGCCCAAAGAAGTGGGCACGGAGACGAAGGCGACGAAAGAAGAGTTCAACATTATGTCGAGCCTGGAATTCATTGAGGTGGGGACATAAGGGTACAAAGCTGATTCCTTTGCTGAGAAGAGCATGCTCAGCCTCAGAGAGGGGAAGGTCAGAGGGTATGGTGAACACGTGGCAAGGGCTGGGGCTGGACGAAATGGGGTATGAGGGATTGGGACTGGTGGAGGGCCTAGGCTGGGGAGTCGAGTTGATACTGGGAGAAATGGAGTACGAGGGATTGGGGCTTGTTGCCTCCATGTTGGGTACGGGACAGGGTGCTATCGGGGGGGTGTGGGTTGGAGGAGGGAGGATTTCGGACCTATACCGTGTAATGCAGGAGGTAGACGAGGCCTCGGTGGAGGAACTGAAGGGTAAATGGGAAGAGGAGCTGGGTGAGGAGATTGAGGAGGGGACGTGGGCGGATGCCCTGGAGAGAGTGAATTCCTCCTCTTCCTGTGCGAGGCTTAGCCTCATACAGTTCAGGGTGCTGCATAGGGCCCACATGACTGGGATGAGGATGAGTAGGTTTTCGGGGGCGAAGACAGTTGTGCTAGGTGCTCGGGGAGCCCAGCGAACCACGCCCATATGTTTTGGGCATGCCCAGTGCTGGGGGAGTTTTCGAAGGGGGTAGCAAAGACGGTGTCGAGGGTGGGACCCAGGGTCAAGCCAGGCTGGGGACTCGCAATTTTTGGGGTTGCAGTGGAGCCGGGAGTGCAGGAGGCGAAAGAGGCCGGTGTCCTGGTATTTGCGTCCCTAGTAGCCCGGCGGAGGATCTTGCTTCAATGGAAGGATGCGAGGCCCCCAAGCGTGGAGGCCTGGATCAAGGATATGGTGGGGTTCATCAAATTGGAGAAGGTGAAATTTGCCCTGAGGGGATCAGTACAGGGGTTCTTTAGGCAGTGGCAGCCTTTCCTGGACTTCCTGGCAGAACGGTAGGGAAATAGGCCGGCAGCAGCAGCAACCCTGGGGGGAGGGGGGGGGTGTGGGGGGGGGTTTGGTTCGGTGGGAGGGAGAATTGTGTACATGGGTTTGTTGGATGTGGTGGGTGTTATCTCTTTCCTTTTTGTTGTTAGCTTTTTTTTGTGTTGTTTTTGTAGTTGCCTTTGTAGTTGGGTGGTTGTTGTTCTTGGGTTTTTACCATGGTTGTTTTGTTAATATTGTTTTGTTGTTTATATTTTGTGAAAATCTTAATAAAAATTATTTTAAAAAAAGAAAAAGAAAAAGCTGACAGGCATGCACAGTAAACTGTCTACTACATTGACAGGCCTGCTGGAGAGCCTGTTGGTGATGTAAAGGAGCATGGAGGAATCCTGCTCCAACGTGGAGCAGAGCTTGGAGACCATCCAGTCCAACATGGAAGAGGTGGCCAACTCCATGAGAATTCTTGCAGACCCAACCATAATGCAGTGTCTGATGGCTCATGTCTCAGTTCTATTGAAGCAAAAGCAGAACAAATGCATTGCCTCAATGCTGCAATAGAAACTAACAATGAGGTTGAGATATCTCAGCTTGTTGCCACACAATCCCAGATTGGTTCTACGTGGATATCAGAGCTCAAAGGAACGTGCACTTCTGTACTGTCTTCAGCACCTATCATTTTGCCAGTTCTCCAGCTCGTGCTTCTCTGCCACCTATCCTAACCAAACCACACAAGAAAATATTAGGACAGATGAGCATGAGATTGGTCAGGGAGGAAGGATTTAAGGAGAGTCCAAGAAGAGGAGAGAGAGTTAGTGAGATGGAGAGGCTGAGGGAGGTAACTCTAGTCCTCAGTGCCTAGAGACAGCTGAAGGCACAACCACCAATGGTCATCAGTTGCATTTGAACCGTTGGGTTACATTTGGGTATTCCACCTCAAAAGAAATGTTTGGAAAACTTTTCCCACAAAAATAGTGCCTCTGTTCTGTTGCCTATTACATAGACAAGTGCTTGTTACCACGTTTTAATTGTCCTTGCTACAGAGAATGTGAAAGTGATGAAGCTCCGAGCCACTGTGCCTGTTGATTAAAGGTCTTAGAATTGTTGCAAACTACATTCTGAGTGCTTCGGTTTACAGTAGATGAGGTTGCTTGTAGCCAGCAGCTGGGCCCTGTAAAGGTATAAACATTTGTGAACCAAGTCCTCTATTCACTCCTGTTATGTGGGATCATTGCCTGGGTACAGGCACTGCTCCTGTTAGTGTCATATGGGACAATCGGCTTTATCTGCAGTGGCACATTAACCAAAAGACTGGCATCACAATAGGTGTCCTAGTAACTCGGTCATGCCTCCAAATTGGACAAACATTGGAAGCACTTCGTAGCAAATGTATATTAAAAGCAAAAGTCTTCTCTCAGCCGCACAGATTTAGAAAGTTCCATCTTTTTGGTCTTTGTACCATTCAAAGTTGTAGGTGACCTTGCTTGAGGAAAGCAAAGTCAGCAATTGATGGATCTGTATTATTTTCCTGTTCTTGGGTTAGAAGGGCAGATACATATTAAGTGTAATATGACTTTCCACTCCTTCTAGAGTATTGAATGGCATTCAACAGGATCGGAAATCTTTCGTGGGACAAAAATACAGCATCAAGTTCTTCTCAGGGACTGAGGGCACAAGACTTCTGACTAAGAGAAAAGAATGACACTAACTAAGGGGATCAAGGGTTATGAGAGACGGCAGGAGAATGGGGATGAGAAAAATATCAGCCATGATGAATGGCAGAGCGGACTCGATGGGCCGAGTGGCCTAATTATGCTCTTATGCCTCATGGTCTTATGGTATAACTAACAAGCACAGGGTCAGATTACAGCTATATTGAAGAAAGGAACTATTTGTCCTCCAATGAAAATTGAACCCACCTTAAGAATTGGAGGGATTGCATTTATATTTTACCTTGCATAACTTCCGAATGTTTCAAAGCGCTTGACATTCAATAAAATCTACTAATGGTCATAATGTAGGAGCCAATTTGCACACAGCAAGTTCCTGTAAACAGCAGTGAGAAGGGGACTGGATAATTTATGGATCTATTATTGACTGGAGTAGAAATACTAGCCAGGATACAGGGGAGAACTTTCTGCTCCTCTGTGCAGCAATGCCGTGGAATATTTTACACGTACCTGGTTTGACATGTCATGTGAGAATGATGGCATTGCTGATAATGCAGCATTCACTCAGCGCTGTACAAATCCATCAGCTAGAGTTGGACTTGAACCAATGACCTTTCGATTCACAGACAAGAGTATGACCGACTAAACCACAGCTGATACAACAGTTTGTGGTGATGGCAGTAAAAATGCCCAGCATTCGACAGGAACAGGCCCTATAGTGTAAGTGTTAAGAGCTTTCCACGATAAAAATGATTTGTAATGCTTTTTCCCCGGAAAGGAAATTAAAATCACACAAGCATTTTCTGTGAGCTGTCTCTGTTCTGCTTGTGACTTTACAAGACCACAAAGGATGAATAGTGTTTTCTCATTTTTTAAAATACTTTTTGGAACAAAATGAAACAATACAATTGTTCCAAATAATTAAAAAATAGGAAATCTGGGGCCACGTGATGTGAGTGCTGGAGCGACTGTGTTTCTGTGAGCTCTGGCTCTATTTTTCTTTTAATCATTTATTTTATCTTAATCCACATCCCGTAATTACTTAGCTTTATGTCTTTCATCATGTCCCTGGATAATCCTGGCTGGATTTTGGCGATGAGGAGCCGAGTTAAATCAGAGAGAATCCTGAGGTAGTCGGAGATGGCTGGGGTTGGGCCCAGCTTGCAATGTCGGGTTTCCTGGTGAGCGGGCCTACAACTCGGCAATGCTGTCAGCAGCTAGATAATGGCTGCCATTGCGAATGATGTTCTGGACAATGATCTTGGCTCCACAGTGCAGGTTTTGGTGCTCACTTTGATGAACTGTGAAATATCCATGAGAAAATAGTGGAAGTGCAGAAGATAATTCTATTATTTGATAAAGCAATTTCACTGGTGAGGGCTTGCCTTCCTCCAAAGAAATCCTGCCGCATGATACGCTGTCTACCCTGATCGACCTGGGGATTAGGGGATGGACAAGGAGAGTTCATGAGCCCAGTCTCTTGCAAGGAGTGGGGTCAAATTCCCAAATTATTTTGAGAATTGTCTGCCATGCTTCACAATCTCAATTTGCAGGTTGGGTGTTTCTGGTTGGACGGAGCACATTGTATCTGGTCTTCGTGGCCTGGGGGAAGTTAAGGACCCCGACCGCTGGCCTAATGTAATCCTGTTCTCGATGCTCATTGTGAGGGGTTGGAGGTAGCTGGTTGTGTTGAGTCAGCCCCCCGGCCGGGGCCTAGGTTCCTTGCTGCCTGGGCGTCGGGGCAATGACATGCCGGAGGTGATGGCACTTTGTTTGATGGAACATTTCTTAGTTCCTGAAGTTTGCTCGAAGATCCTGTCATGGCTTTGGCCTTCCCAAGCGACATAGATGGTGTAATTGTCCTTCAGTTCATTAATAACCATGGATTTTATTCCCTTGTGATTATGCTGGTGATTTCATGTTGTTGTCTTTTCTGCTGACAAGGGTTTACGATGTTTGAGCACGAGGGTAAGGGCCACCTATTATCCTGTTTTGGTAAAAGCCATATTGAGTCAGTAATCTGATATGTGGTTTGTGCAGAATCTTGCCCTTTCTAATGTACTGTAATCCTTGCAGTTATGAGGACGGAGTGCATTTTAGACCCCTTATATAGTTTATAACGAAGATGAGTAGAACCATTGCAGGGTGATGGGTGGGTGGTTGGTGTGGTGGTGGGTGGTAGCGTTAGATAAGTCCTCACTTGGATTAAGGAAAGCCTCCAATTAGAACTGCTTGTGTCGGGTTTTTATTTAGCATTTTTGTTGCATTGAATCTTGAGAATCCGTACATATCTCCTACAAAAGCCCGGACAGATCATCTATCACTGAAAGGACTGGGTTCCTTGGGATTCTTCCTTCTGGTTGGCGTCTTTGGTGCTGTTGGAGTAGAGGGAAGAGAGTGGTGGTATGCGCTTGGGTGTGGTGACTTAATCCTTGCTTGATTTGTTGAATTGAGAGTGTGTATGCTATGCCTCTGCATTGTTGGGTTTTTCGGCCACGTCTGCCTGGCGACCAGGAATTTCCGCCCGAGGTCAATCGACCTTACATGGTCCCCGTGCTGTCCATGGCGACCTTGTGGCAGACATGACCGAAAATCCAGGCCCTTATATTGTGGTTTCCTGAGTGCCCTCCTCGTTGTAGTGGGGTTTCCAGGGGGAGGCAGTGTTTTTGACTTTGTTGAGACAGAGCTGCTCTGTCCCCTAGTATACTCCTTGCAATGGCATACAGTGCTGGACTGTGATTTGGTTAATTTGGGTGTTCTTCCCCTAAGGGGGGTTTCTTCTCTTTATCTGGGTGACAGCATGCCATTCAGTGAGGCTGGTGCATTGCCCGGGTACGGTTAGTGCGGAGCAGGGCCGGCTGGGTGGTAAGCCTTGGCATGTGCTGGGTATCCTGGGGGTACTGACTCCTATGTGTAAGAATGTGCTGGACTAGGCCAGGTCCGGCACTGTGGCTTGTATCCTGTTGCCCTTTATGCTTGGGGTGTCCCTCTTCGAAGGCATCCCGAGAGGCTGTGTCTTGATATATTAGAAGTATCCTTGGTTTATTGGCCCCTAAGTACATTTGGGTGCGGGGCTTGGTTGGGTCCTGTCTGTGGTTGATATCCTGCTGCCCCCCCCCCCCCCCTGCCTTACGGTCGGGATGTTCCTTCATCTGAATGAGCAGCCTTTTCTATTCTTTGCAATATGGTGGAGGGTGTGTGACGGAGGGACACGGGCCATATGGCTATGTTCTGGTCATTTTTGTCCCGAGACCCTCTGCTCCTGGTAGTTTCCCTTTTTCATCCTGTCTCGGTTAGTTTGTTGGGAGGCGCTGATCGTTCTGTACCCTGCCTAAGGTTGGGGTTTTGTTGCATTTTGTGCTTTATGTAAAATATTCTTTTAGAGCTGTTGATGTCACAAAATCTCTTTGTAATTTTTTACTTTTGTCATAGTGGGGCTAAAGAATCAAGCATACAGATGGGTCTGGTATCTGAGGAGATGATATTACAGTGTGTTATTGGTGCCTCTAGTGTTGCTGGAGTTGCAGGAGATATGTCCCGGTGTGCGTCCGAAAATAGCGCGATGATCATATCCTGAATTCTCATGGTCATTGTGAGCAATCGCTGTTTGGGAAGGCGTACACCATTTTACCATGTCTTCATGGCCTTATTGCCCTTCCCTTTGTCATATCCTGACAGACAGGCAACCATCAAGTTGATTAATGGTTTATTAAAGTAATAACTGTAGACAGAGAGTGAGATAAAAGGCTATCATGTTCCAAGACTCCAAACTCCAAACTGACTTGGAAAACCCTCAGGGTTCATGCGCTCCAGTCCCATTGGCCGATCGTGTTACATGACACTCTGAGACCTCACCTCCCTAAAGGGACACGCTACCACATTCTTCCCGCTTTAATTTCCTGATTACACTCTTCAATTAACAAAGGATCTATTTACAAAAATATACAAATGTCTCTTATAAGGTAAGTCAGTCAGGGGACCTCTTGATCCTTTGAGAGCAACGCAATTCACTAACAGGTGCTTCAGCAGTGGAGGTAACTTTGTTTGAACCTCAATGGGTTGACTCTTGATTTGCAAAGGTGCATCCATGCAGATAGTTTCCTCCGTTGCCCTGGGACATTAGTGAGTTTGCCCTCGGGGTAGCTCGCTGCAGCCTCACTTTCATTCATAGCCCAATCACTGACAAGCCTACTCGGGCCAGGTTGTCCCATTGGTTCTGTCTGCGGTTCTCTCCCCCCTCAGATGGCCCAGGTGTTTTATTAACCTTCTCCCTTGAACATCTGCCTTGTACAATACTGGACCTGTTTTTGGCAAGTCTGTTCCTGGATTCCGGTTTGCGCCAGCACCAAAATTCTTCACATACATCAAATTATCCACCTTAAACATACTTCCAGTTTTCTTTGAGTTCTGGTGTTTTTCCTGGTCATTCTGTTTAGCCTCCACCTCCCTGCCAAATTTGGAAATATAAGATCCAATCATGTTCTAATGTGTCTGCCCATTAATAACTCAGGTGCGTAACACCTGTGGTGATATGAGGTGTAGTTCAATAGTTAAGCAAGAACCGGGTCAGTTTGAGTTATATAGAGGTGGTTGACTGTTTCTTCATGGTGGCTTTGAATGTTTGGCCAGCTCTCTCAGCCAGTCAATTTGAAGCAGGGTGGTAGGAGCTGTCAAATATGTTGAAAGTCATTGGTTCTCACAAAATGCTGCAACTCTTCACTGGTAAACTCAGTCCCATTTTCTGAGACCAGAACCTCAGGCAACCTGTTCGTGGCGGACGTCGGTCGTATTTTCTCTCCTGTCAGTGACGAGGTCATGGACTTCATTTTGAGAATGTCCAACTACCTGGAGTGCACATCTATTACAAGGAAGAACATGGAGTCCATTAATGGACCTGCAAAATTGACATGTAGTCACACCCAAGGTCGACCTGGCCACTCCCAAGGGTGGATTAGGGCCGGCAAGTTCTGTTGTATTTGACATTGGTCACTTTGTTTCACCAGATTCTCTTTGTCTATCCATTCCAGGCCACCGCACTTAACTGCATGTGATCATTTTCACCTTTGTCATCCCAGGATGAGCACGGTGTAACTCCTGTAATAATGTAATACATTTTCCCCCTTACTGCTTTTTGTTCCTGGTCCTGTTTTACTTCCCTCCGACTTCCTCCATTGGATCCCATCCCCCTGCCACATTAGTTTAAACCCTCCCCAACAGCTCTAGCCGGGGTGGGAATGACAATTCTTGCTCCACATAACAACACTCCATCTTCACAACTCGATTAATCTTTTCTTAACTGAAAGAGTCGCAGCTGCTCAGACCTATTATCACAATGCCAACCGTGTGGGACAATTGGGCTCTTTTTGGATCCAAAGCTTGACTTGTCTCGCCGACACTGGCAGTGTACCTAGAAAGTGTAAAGCAAGAACAATTTCCTGTGGTACTGACGGAGGTAAGACCATAAGACCATAAGACATAGGAGCAGAATTAGGCTACTTGGCCCATCAAGTCTGCTCTGCCATTCAATCATGGCTGATATTTTCTCATCTACATTCTCCTGCCTTCCCCCCATAACCCCTGATCCCCTTATTAATCAAGAACCTATCTACCCCTGTCTTAAAGACAGCCTTCTGCGGCAAAGAGTTCCACAGATTCACCACCCTCTGGCTGAAAACATTCCTCCTCATCTCTGTTTTACAGGATCGTCCCTTTAATCTGAGATGGTGTCCTCTGGTTCTAGTTTTTCCTTCAAGTGGAAACATCCTCTCCACGCCCACTCAATCCAAGCCTCGCAGTATCTTGTACGTTTCAATAAGATCCCCTCTCATCATTCTAAACTCCAACGAGTACAGACCCAGAGGCCTCAAAAGTTCCTCATGCGACAAGTTCTTCATTCCAGGGATCATTCTTGTGAACCTCCTCTGGACCCTTTCCAAGGCCAGCACATCCTTCCTTAGATACGGGGCCCAAAACTGCTCACAATACTCCAAATGGGGTCTGACCAGAGCCTTATACAACCTCAGAAGGACATCCCTGGTCTTGTATTCTAGCCCTCTTGACATGAATGCTAATATTACATTTGCCTTCTTAACTGCCGACTGAACCTGCACATTAACCTGAAGAGAATCGTGAACAAGGACTCCCAAGTCCCTTTGTGCTTCTGCTTTCCGAAGCAAGGGGCTATTTAGCACAGGGCTAAATCGCTGGCTTTGAAAGCAGACCAAGGCAGGCCAGCAGCACGGTTCAATTCCCGTAACAGCCTCCCCGAACATGCGCCGGAATGTGGCGACTAGGGGCTTTTCACATTTGAAAAGACTTCATTTGAAGCCTACTTGTGACAATAACCGATTTTCATTTCATTTTCATTTCATTTCCCCATTTAGAAAATAGTCTATGCCTAGATTCCTCCTTCCAAAGTGCATAACCTCACACTTTTCCACATTGTATTTCATTTGCCACTTCAATGCCCACTCTCCTAGCTTGTCCAAGTTCTTCTGCAGCCCCCTTGCTTCCTCAATACTACCTGTCCCTCTACATCATCTGCAAACTTAGCAACCGTGCCTTCAGTACCTTCTTCCAGATCATTAATGTACATTGTAAAAAGTTGTGGTCCCAGCACAGACCCCTGAGGCACACCACTAGTCACCGTCTGCCATCCTGAAAAATACACCTTTATCCCCACTCGTTGCCTTCTGCCAGTCGGGCCAATCCTCCATCCATGCCAGGATCTTACCCTTAACACCATGGGCTTTTAACTTATTTAACAGTCTCCTGTGTGGCACCTTGTCAAAGGCCTTCTGGAAATCTAAATAAATCACGTCCACTGATTCTCCTTTGTCTAACTTGCTTGTTACCTCCTCAAAGAACTCTAACAGATTTGTTGGACATGACTTCCCTTTGACAAAGCCGTGCTAACTCAGTACTATTTTATCATGCACTTCCAAGTGCTTTGCTACCTCATCGTTAATAACAGACTCTAAACTCTTACCAATGACCGAAGTCAGGCTAACCGGCCTATAATTTCCCATCTTCTGCCTCCCTCCCTTCTTAAACAGTGGTGTTACATTAGCCATATTCCAGTCCTCTGGGACCCTTCCTTCCTCCAGTGATTCCTGAAAGATCATCACTAATGCCTCCACAATTTACTCAGCTATCTCTTTTAGGACCCTGGGGTGTGGTCCATCTGGTCCAGGTGACCTATCCACATTCAGACCTTTCAGTTTCCCCAGAACCTTCTCCGTAGTAATGGTCACTGCACTCACCTCTGCCCCCTGGTTCTCCTGGAGCTCTGGCATCCCACTGGTGTCTTCCACCGTGAAGACTGATGGAAAGTAACTATTCAGTTTGTCTGCCATTTCTTTGTTTCCTATTATTACTTCTCCAGTCACATTTCTAGTGGTCCAATGTCTATTTTTGCCTCTCTCTTACCTTTTATATATTGAAAAAATCTCTTCCTATCTTCCTTTATATTACTAGCTAGCTTGCACTCGTACTTCATCTTCTCCCCCTATTGCTTTTTTAGTTGTCCTCTGCTCACTTTTAAAGGCTTCCCAATCCTCTGGTTTCCCACTAATCCTCACCACTTTATATGCTTTCTCCTTAGCCTTTATGCTTCATCCCTCGTCAGCCATGGATGCCTTGTCCTCCCCTCAGCATGTTTCCTCTTCCTTGGGATGAATTTATGTTGTGCCTCCCTAATAACCCCCAAGAACTCCTACCATTGCTGTTCCACTGTTTTCCCTGCTTGGCCCCTTCTCCAATCAACTCTGGCCAGCTCCTCCCTCATATCTTTATACTTACCCTTATTTAATTGTAATACTGTTACATCTGATTGCAGCTTCTCCCTCTCAAACTGCAGGGTAAATTCTATCATATTGTGGTCACTGCCCCCTAAGGGTTCCTTCACCTTAAGTTCCCTAATCAAGTCTGCCTCATTACACATCACCAAATCCAGAATTGCCTGTTCCTAGTACGCTTTGTCACAAGCTGCTCCAAAAAAACATCCCTCAGACATTCCACAAATTCCCTTTCTTGGGATCCACTATCAACCTGATTTTCCCAGTCCACCTGCATATTGAAGTCCCCCATGATTATTGTAATATTGCCTTTTTTACATGCCTTTTTTATCTCCTGATTTATTTTCTGCCCCACAGCCTGACTACTGCTAGGGGGCCTGTACATAACTCCCATCAGGGTCTTTTTACCTTTGCGATTCCTCCACTCTACCCACAGAGATTCTATGCCTTCTGATACAAATCGCTCCTAGCTGTCGATTTAACTTCATTCATTATTTACAATGCAACCCCGCCCCCTTTGCCCATCTGCCTGTCCTTTCGATAGGACATATATCCTTGGATATTTAGATCCCAGCCCTGATCCCCTTGCAGCCACGTCTCTGTGATGCCCACAACATCATTCTAGCCAATTTCAATGTGCACAACAAGCTCATTTACCTTGTTCCGTATACTGCGCGCATTTAGGTACAACACCCTCAATCCTGCATTGACCACCTCCCTTTTCACACTCTCCTCAGTCACTGTACCCTGTACTGTGGCCCTTTTTGATTTTTGACTATGGCTTCTCTGCCTTACACTTTCCCCCTTACTGCTTTTTGTTTCTGGTCCTGTTTTACTTCCCTCCAACTTCCTACATTTGATCCCATCCCCCTGCCACATTAGTTTAAACCCTCCCCACCAGCTCTAGCAAACACCCCCCAGGACATCGGTTCCAGTCCTGCCCAGGTGCAGACCGTCCGGTTTGTACTGGTCCCACCTCCCCCAGAATCGGTTCCAATGCCCCAGGAATTTGAATCCCTCCCTCTTGCACCATCTCCCGAGCCACGCATTCGTCCTTTCTATCTTGACATTCCTACTCTGACTAGTTCGTGATACTGATAGAAATCCTGAGATTACTACCTTTGAGGTCCTACTTTTTAGTTTAACTCCTAGCTCTGTGAATTCAGCTTGTAGGACCTCATCCCATTTTTATCTATATCACTGGTGCCTATATGCACCACGACAGCTGGCTGTTCACCCTCCCCCCCCCCCCCCCCCCCCCCCCCCCCCCCCAGAATGTCCTGCAGCCGCTCGGAGACATCCTTGACCCTTGCACCAGGGAGGCAACATACCATCCTGGGGTCTCGATTGCGTCCGCAGGACCACCTGTCTATTCCCCTTACGATTGATTCCCCTATCACTATAGCCCTGCCATTCTTCTTCCTGCCCTGCTGTGCAGCAGAACCAGCCACGGTGCCATGAACCTTGCTGCTGCTGCCTTCCCCTGGTGAGCCATCTCCCTCAACAGTATCCAAAGCGGTATATCTGTTTTGCAGGGAGATGACCGCAGGGGACACCTGCACTGCCTTCCTACTCTTGCTCTGTCTTTTGGTCACCCATTTTCTATCTCCCTCAGTAACTCTCACCTGCGGTGTGACCAACTCGCTAAACGTGCTATCCACAACCTCCTCAGCATCGTGGATACTCCAAAGTGAGTCCATCCACAGCTCCAGAGCCGTCAAGCGGTCTAACAAGAGCTGCAACTGAACACACTTCTTACACGTGAAGGGGCCAGGGACAGTGGACATGTCCCTGAGCTCCCACACCACACACAAGGAGCATGACACGGGTCTGGGATCTCCTGCCATGTCTTAAACCTTAGGTAAACTTATACAACTACAATTCCAAAAAACGAAATAAAAAATAAATAAATAGACAAATGAAAAGAAAAACTACTTACCGCTCACTGACCAAGGATAAAAAGCACCTCCTCCCAACCCAGCTTCGAATTCCCACCTAGCTTCAAATTCCCAAACTCACTCTTTGTGAGGTTGGGGACGATTGCTCAAAGAGTTCGTGTTTGAAATGTGGGTGCCTGGCCTATGTTGAAACATCTATTCGTAGGCTGCTAATAATAAAGCCCAGGGTTGAACCCAAGCTGAAGCTATTTGGGAAAATGGCCTTAACAGTGGTTTATGGTCGGTAACGGCTATGAAATGTTGTCCGTAGTTGTAATGATGGAACTTTATCACTCCAAATATTGTTCAGCATCGACCAAAGTCCCCAAGGCATAGGCCATAGGAACCTTCTTCTATTTTATAGGCCAAATCTGCTCCTATTCCATCAGGGGAAGCATAGTTGGTAATGATGGATGACTGTAAAGCTAGTTTATTTAACTTTTTCAAAGGCGTCTTTCTGATGCCCTTTCCAATACCACCTCTGGTACTTTTTGAGTAGTGTGTGCAAGGGTGTTAACATTGTAGAAAGATTAGGAATAAATCTACCGTAATAGTTCCCCATTCCTAAATAGGATTTCAATTCTGGCATATTTTGGTGGGACCAGTGCTTACACAATTGCTTTTATCTTCTCCTCCATAGGGTACAGCTTTGTAGCGTCTACCCTAAGTGTGTCACTTCCTGAGCTTGGAATGTACATTTCCCTCATTCCAGCCTTACCCTGGCCTTCTTAAATCTTCTTAAAATTTCTTCAAGATTTGCGAGGTGTACCTCCTCAGAACGCTTTTGTAATCAGTACATTATCTGAATAAATAATCACCCTGGATAGATCCTGTGGTTTACATTCCATCATGCATTGGAAAATCACGTACACAGAAGAGGCTCTGAAAGGTAGCCTGGTATGGTGATATAGGCCTTTGTTGGTGTTCATAGTGACAAATTCCCTGGATGTTTCTTCTAACTCTAATTGTTGCCACTCTTGGCTCATATCAAGTTAGTATAAGTTCAATGTCCTGACCATTTAGTGCATAAATCTTCAATTCTTGGTATTAGGTATCAGTCCAATCTTGCTGTTAGTTTTTAGTCCCCATAAACCCTGATGGTTCGATCGGGCTTGACCACTGGCACGATTGGAGTTGCTCACTCCGAAAATGATACAGGTCTTATAATACCCAATTCTTCTCGTCACTTGTGTTTAGACTCAATCTTCTTGCGTAAGGCCCAGCAGAATGGTGGGGCATGGAAAAATCTGGGTGTGGCCCCAGGATCCACATAAATCTATGCTTTTCGATGCTATGTCTAGATGAACTCATCGTAGAAAAGTTCTTTTTTTTAAGAGGTCACAAAGACCATTAATTTGAAAGATTTCGAGCCAATTTCATCTAATTTGGTGAAGTCAATCCCGGCCCATCAGACTTGGCCCTTGGCCTCTCCACTACTGTTAAAGATAGCTGAGCTAACTGGTACTGGTCGGTTACAGGCGTTGTGGATGTTCCTGTGATTCTTAAAGCTTCCCTAATATAAGTGGCTAGCCTGGCTGTCGTGCTTTTTGATTTCAGGGGCTGGACCCACCTGCAAATAATGATACTTGTTCACCTACAGCTATAGTGGAGGCCCCCGCATCCCCCTCCATTCTGAGTGGCTGACCATTTCCCATCAGTGCAATCGTGATTGGGGGCATCTTGCCCACCTTTGTCTTGTTTAAATTGTCTACTTCAGATCTGTTTTCAGGGAGTCGGAGTATTTTTTGTCAGCCCCCTGTGGGCTCTACCTAGTCCTGCATTTCCTCCTAATGTATCGCAGGCAGAACATGTATTTACATCTTTCCTGGGGATGATCCCCCCCCCCCATCTCAGTGGTTTCCAAAGCCTGGGCGACCCAAATGCCTTCTTTAAGGTAATTGCTGCTAATAGTATTTTTTGTATGGTCGTGTCAATAATACCACAGACCAACCTGTCCCTCAACATTAGTGGAGACCCCAGCCCTGTGCCAGGCCGGGGAATCGCCGCAACCGCGCCATGATGCCTCGACGCCGGCGCGTAATTCTCCGAGGTGCGGAGAATCGGCGCCATTTGCGCCGGCGCATTTGGTGCGGCGCCGGTCGCGGGCCACTGTACGAGGCTGGGCCGCCGATTCTCCGGCCTGAATGGGCCGAGCGGCCACACGGATAAAGCTGAGTCCCGCCAGCGGCATCCACACCTGGTCGCTGCCGGTGGGAGCTCTGCGCAAAGGGTCGGGGGCGGCCTGTGGGGGGGGGGGGGAAAGGGGGGCTCCGTCCTCGGGGGGGGCCTCCGATGGGGTCTGGCCTGCAATCGAGGCTCACCGATCAGTGAGCCGGCCTGCCCCACCCCCCCCGCCGGGCCTACTTTGTTGCGCGTCTGGCCCCAGAACCCCTGCGCCATGTTGCGTTGGGCCTGGCGCATTCTGTAATGCCACCGTGCATGCGCGGGTTAGCGCTGGAGTGGCGTGAACTGCTCCAGCGCTGTGCTGGCCCCCTGTGGGGGCCAGAATCGCTAGTGCCCGCACCGGTTTCACGCCGTTGTGAAACGCGATGGCATTCACGACGGCGCGGACATTCTGTCCCGCGATCGGAGAATCGTGCCCCCTAATTCTCATTGTTCAGCCATTTCTATTAAGGGTGCCATGAACGTTTAAATCATCTCCCATGTGGCCCTTGTCATTGAATAGAACTTGCTTCATTGCATTATTATCGAGGGCTTCGGGTGCTAATGTCCATTGACTAATTCCACAAGCTCCTCGAAAATCGTTGAGTTGGGGGCACATGGGGAAGTCCGACTCTGAATCAGGTTGTATGTGGGAGCCCTGCAAGTCGTCTATAGGATTACCCACTTCCATTCTTCCCTCCGATTTCGTTGACTTTAAAAAAAAAGGCGGATGTGTTGAACATACAGTCCCTATTTATCCATATTGGGTCAAATGTTTCTAGTTTGCCAAAAAGAGGCATTTTAGCACTCACAGCCTGCTAAACGAGTTTGCTTCAAGGAAAGTCTTTCACAAGCGAACTGCTCTCCTGATTCCTGCTGAAGAGGAAGGCGCTCCAATTGATCCTCATCGCCAGCGTAATATCCTGACAGGTGACCAATCACTAACTTCATTAACCAATAACGGTTTATTAAAGTAATAACTATATACAGAGAGTGAGATAAAAGGCTATCATGTTCCAAGACTCCACACACCTAACTGACGAGGAAAACTGTGCTCCGGCTGTGGGCTTCATATGCTCTGGCTCCATTGGCTGATCGGGTCATAGGACACTACGGGAACTCGCCCTCTTAAAGGGGCACACTACCACACCCTTTTTCTCTGGTAGTCTAATGATTGTATTGGGCTAGCCATGTTCCTGATCTTCTGTACCTATGCATACTGAGTAATTTTTCCTGAGCTGTACCATTTCTGTGGTTTTGTTGCATTATTTGTTAACATGGAAAAACTTCAACAAAAATACTTAGAAAAAAGGAAATCTGGCCAGACCACGCATTTATTGGATCATGGCCTAGAAATTATAATGCGTAATACAAATGCAATTTGTGTGAAGAGATGCATTTTGGGAAGGACAATGAGAACAAACGATTGAAGGTTGCAGAACAAGTTGTTGAAGCTGTTAAGAAATCATTCATGGAATCCCCAGTTTTATGAGTAGAGATGTAGAGGGTAAGTGCAAGAAAATGATGATAAACATTTATAAACCACTCAGCCGAGGTATGGTGTCCATTTCTGGGCAGCATACTTTAAGAAGCATGTCAAGGCCGTGGAGAAGGTGCAGAGGAGACTTACCAGAAGCAAGGATGATGGAACAATTAAGTGGAAAGGCTGGGATTATTCCCATTGGAGCAGGGAAATTTAATTTTAGTTTTCAAAATTAGAGGAGTTTTGATGGAGTAAATAGGGAGAAACTGTTTCCATTTGAAGACGATTCAACAAGAAGTGAACACAGGTTTAGAGTTAAATGGGCAAATAACCAAAGGGGAAATGAGGATAATTGATTTAATGCAGCAAGTTTTTCGAGATGGTAGTGGTCGTGGGTTTCGAAGGTGCTGCCTAAGGAGATCCTGTAGTGAATCTTGTAGCTGGAACACACAGCTACCATTGTTCATCAGTGGTGGAGGGTTTGACTGTTTGTTGAAGGGGGAGCAACCATGTAGGCTACTTTGTCCTGGATGGTGTTGAGCTTCTTGAGTGTTGTTGGAGCAGCACGTGGAGAGTATTCCATTACACTCCTGACTTGTGCCTTGTAGGTGATGGACAGGCTTTGGAGGGTCAGGAGGTGAGTTACTCGCCGCAGGATTCCTAACCTTTGGCCTGCCCTGGTAGCTACAGTATGAATATGGCTAATCCAGTCCAGTTCCCGATCAATGATAATCCCAAGGAGGTTGATTGTGGGGGATTCAGCGATGGTAATGCCAATGAATGTCAAAGAGCGATGGTTAGATCCTCTCTTGGTCGGAGATGGTTATTGTATGGCACTTGCGTTGCCCAAATTTTATTTGCCACTTGTCAGCGCAAGCCTGGATATTGTCCAGGTTTTGGTGCATTTGGACATGAACTGCTTCATTATCTGAGGAGTCGGGGAAAGAACAAGTGGGGGAGATAAATTGGATAGTTCATCCAAAGGGCCAGTATTGACAAGATGGGTCACAGAGCCTCCTTTCTCGCTGCAAGATACTATGATCCGTGTGAACAATTAGCAGGTTCGTTAGGTTGTGAATTTGTCCATTTCCTTTGCAGAGGTGGTGAGCTGTTTATTTTAGTTTTCTTTTGTTACAAATGTGAGGTTTGGTGCATCACTCTCCCCATACATTTCTTCGCTGAGGGCCTTCAATAACTCATAATATCTCATAGCTTTTACAAATGGCCGTCTTTAACTCAGAATATTCATATTGTTAGGTGACAATCTAAATTGCTACAGGACTCTTTACACCTTGGCATGAAATGACAGGATAATAATTTAGCTCAACAACAGTCAGTGTGACAGTACAGATGAAGATATGATTCTCAGAGAGAGAGCTCATTACCTCTTACCTTGCCAAGATATTTGCCTTTTGTAATATTTCCCATTCACTAGTTAGGTAAATAACAACAGAGACGTTTATTTATATATAACTGCAATGCACAGGTCTACAGCCCAGAGGCTGTGAGTCAACTCCCAGGATCGAACTTATACCGAAACCCATGCTTGCTAAGGTGATCTACCCACTTTCGTCCTTGATTGGTTACCCGGGTCACGTTACCCTCTCGCCTCTTAAAGGCAACAAACACCACATCCCTCCCTCTCTAAGCTATCTTATGCATCAATAATAATTAAGTTACTTTGCCGCAATTCAACCAAAAGGGAACAAAGTCCCACAGCGAGCACGTTTAAACATGTGTTTCCGGTACTTGCAGCCCCTGTCTTAAGGGGGGGATCTCTGGTGGGGGTCTCTGTAAAGGGGGGTTTCCAGTGGAGGTCTCTCTTATAGGGGGTCTCTGGTGGGGCGGTCGGTGGTGGAGTTGGATCACCCTCATACTGTGTAAGGGTGACTCAGCAAATCCCGTGGGTGGGGGGGGGGGGGTGGAATTGTGTTTTCAGGGAGGGGGGCAACCACCAGACCTCGCTATTGGGCTGCCTGCTCAAAATGGCCGCCTGAGAGTGGGATTCGCGAGAGAATCCCTCACAATCCCCGCCATGCATAAATTTGCAAAATTCCTATTACATGAGATAGTGAATTGCCTCTGGATTCTCGCTCCCAGCTCAATCGCAAATCAGAGATGACTCATCTCTGGCAGGAGAACAGAGTCTCTTAAACGGAGAATTCATCCCAAGATGCTGTCTAAAGATAAAGAGAATGGGAAAACAATACCATTCTGAGACATGCACAGAAACACCATTTATACTATTGTACATTTGGCTTTGAATAGTTGACGCAACTTCAACTGATTTCTCTTAACTGCTTCTCCATTTCATTTTCATCCCGTGTATTCTACGGTACACATTCTATTCCGACTGGAGAGACAAGAATTTGTTTGCAATTGAGTTTTTGCCAGAGCCGATGTAATTTAATGTAGAAGTTAATCAGAGTCAACGCCCTCCTCTACACTGGAGCAATTTGTTTCCTGTGTTCACTGGAGCAATTTGCTCACTGGGCTAATCGCTGGCTTTTAAAGCAGACCAAGCAGGCCAGCAGCACGGTTCGATTCCCGTACCAGCCTCCCCGGACAGGCACCGGAATGTGGCGACTAGGGGCTTTTCACAGTAACTTCATTGAAGCCTACTCGTGACAATAAGCGATTTTCATTTCATTTCATTTCATTCATTTCATATTCCATCCATCAAAAAGGAACAGAAAACTAACAGCTGAGATCTAGCCCAAGGACACATCCTTCCAGTTTGGAGACGATTTGCTCATGAGCTCAAGGTACTGTGCCATTACTGAAATTCAACAATAATTAGCCCCCAGCTCCTTCCAAGTCTAGGAACACGGGTTTGGCGGGTGGGGGGGACAGGGAAACGATTCGTGCCAGAGGCCATTTGCCAACAGCATTTGGTATTAGCCTCCAGTTCAATCAGGGCATAGAGAAAGTGAAACCCTGGAATGATGGCACCTGTCTACCTCAATAATGCTTTGAACATCCAGACAAGGTAACATCTATCCCCAGGTACTAAATGACAAATAATCTGACAGACAAAATCATAGACGGAAGGCTGTGAAACAAACCATTTGCTGGAGTGAATTAAATCTATAAATAAACAGAAAACTGGACATGCTTTTGAGTCGATTGTTTTGTGTGGAACATGTCATTCTGTGGAAAATGTGCTGAGACGTTCCAGAGCGATGAATTCCAATTAGCCCCAAATGACATTCCATGACCTTTCTGTAAGAAACAAACATTCAAAAAGAACTCAAATATAAAGAAATTAAATGTCAATCGCCCACTTCCTATTAATTGGGCAACATTTTCCGAGTTGATTGAGAATACAGATCAGGGATTTGTGGTGTCATAAGTTCGAATTCAAGTTTCTTTTTGTTTGTTCTTGAGAGAGGAGAGTCGTTGGGAAGGTTAGCATTTATTGCCCATCCTTAATTACCCTTGAGCAGCTGATCATCTTGAACCGCTGCAGACCGCTGAGGTGTAGGTATGCCTACAGTGCTGTTAGGGAGGGAGTTCCACGATTTTGGCTCAGCAACAGTGAAGGAATGGAGATGTATTTCCGAGTCAGCTTGATGAGTGACTTGGACACAAACTTGCAGGGGGTGGTGTTCCTATGCAACTGCTACCCTTGTTCTTCCAGGTGACAGAGGTCATGATTTGGAAGGTGCAGTTGAAGGAGGATAGGTCAGTTTCTGCGGTGCACCTTTTAGATGGTAAACACTATTGCCACTATGCGTCAGTGGTGGAGGGAGTGAATGTTTAAAGTGGTGAAAGGGATGCCAATCAAGCGGGTTGCTTTGTCCTGGATGGTGCTGAGCTACTTGACTGTTGATGGAGCTGCACTCATCAAAGCAAAGGGAGAGAATTTCATCACACTCCGAAATTGTACCTTGTGGATAGTGGACAGGCTTTTGGGTGTCAGGGAATGAGTTACTTGCCACAGGATTCCTAGCCTCTGACCTGATCTTGTAGTTACCTTGGTTGCAATTTTTAAAAAAGATTTTGAGTACCCAATAATTTTTTTTTCCAATTAAGGGGCAATTTAGTGTGGCCAATCCACCTATGCTGCACATCTTTAGGGTTGTGGGGGCTAAACCCACGCAGACACGGGGAGAATGTGCAAACTCCACAAGAACAGTGACCCAGAGCCGAGATCGAACCTGGGACCTCGGCGCCGTGAGGCAGCAGGGCTAACCCACTGCACCACCGTGCTGCCCTCTTTGGGTGCAGTTTAATGGAAATGTTTCTAAAGTGTCATTTGTGGCGGGTTTTGCTGGGAGTTTCTCACCGGCTCTGTTGGCGAACCGCTATCTAACCACACATCATCACTTTTGTGGGCTCCGGGGAGTTTCTCACTGGCTTAGTCCACCCATTTAGGGAGCGATTTAATGTCCACGTTGTGCTTAAGTCAGAGCGCAACTTGGCCCTTAAATCGCAGGAGAAGCCAAAATCGAGAACCGCGCCGGGCGCCAATCGGTTTGGGATCTAACCGGCCCCCACCCATTGGCGAAATCAAGATCCCACCTCAGCATGTCGAGAAACCAATAATCAGTACTTTAGGCCAATCTCCACAATTAATGGGAACGACCCCCTATCTAACAGCCTCCCGTGATCTAACCACCTCCCTAGTAAGTAGCCACGTGGGTGCCGATTAGTACATCTTTTTAAAAATGTGAAGGTGGCCGTGGAAGTGATGTTGTAGGGACTCGAGGAGGTGAGTAGTCATATTTGCTCCCAGCCAATGAGCCCGGGGGTCACTGGGGTTGCTGCCCCGGTGCTTGGAGGGGAGTGGGGGAGCCACTGGGGGCCAGCCTCATTCGAGGTGGACCGCCATCAGTTGGCAGGGGAGGTGGTTGCAGAGCATGGGTGGCTGGCCACCCATGGCCTGGGCTAGGCTTGGGGGGGGGGGGGGGGGGGAGATGGGTGTCTCAGCGCCCACGGGTCCACCAACTTCTGGACTGTGTGGTACTGCTCTGGGGGGCAACCCCAGCCCCAGCCCCCCCCCCCCCCCCCGCCCCCCCCCCCCCCCCCCCCCCCCCCCCACCTCAACTCCCACTGACTACGAAGGCCTCTGGCCACAGGGCTGAAGGTTACTGCTAATCGAGAATTGGCAATCGTCGTTAAGAGAGCACTTTACAGATCCCAAGTGGATCCCCGTGGTTGGGCCATGTAGCATGTGGGAGTTATTGCCCAGCATTCCAATCAGACCATGATGCCTGGACACTGTGTCTGAACACTGCAGGAAGCAACACCGAGGATGCAGCGGGAAACATCTGAACATCCAGGTTTAAGGCCAACTTATGCAAGTGCGACTTGTTCCCGCCCATTGTGGGCAGGTTCGTGATCCCAATGCCTCGCGGGACTTGGGTAGATCCTGTGAGGCGTCGTGGCTGTCGGGAAGCCTTGGGTGGCTTCACCCGGGATTTATCAGTCGCGTTGCGTTCCCATTGGGGGTGGGTAGCTGGGCATTCAGCTATGACGGGTTATGTGGGTGCCGGCAAGTGGTGCAGAGTGCCATGGAAAACTGCAATGCAGCTTGGTCTCACTTCCTCGCCTGAAGCCGACCTCCACATTGGTGACTGCCCATACACGGGGCCCACCGACCACGTCCAGTGCCCTCTTTTCCATTGAGGTGAGGGGCCGCTGGTCCGGCAGTCCCCCTCCTGTCTTCTCCTTCTCATGGCGATTATGAGCGGTCTTCTCCGGGGGAGCAGGGTGGGGAGGAAACACACAGTGTTAGACAGTCCAACACATGCAGCCCAGGGGGGTGGTCAGCTGGTGGCTTCAGTGACCAGGGCACCCGGCCATGGCAGCCGGTATGGGTGCCAGCACCCGGTGTAGGGTGGATTCAGCCGCCTTCTGGGTTGAGGGGGACGGGGGTATGGGGGGGTGGGGGAGCTGTTATGGGTGTGTGGGAGGAGGGTTGGTGATAGGGGCACAGTGCTGCTTACTCATCTGGCCACCCTGAGGCGGTTGTGCAGTTTTCTTTGGCACTGCTGGCCGGTCCGAGGGGTGTTGCCCACTGCGCTCACAACCTCTGCCACCTGCGTCCATGTGAATGGCGGCAACTGGCAGGCTCCTTCCATGCCGGGGAACAGGGTGACCCGCCTCTTCTCCACGGTGTCCAGCAGGATTTCAAGCTCTGCATCCGCGACCTGGGGTGCCACTCTCCTTGCTGCCATCTTGTTGGCTGGGATGGTGTGTGGGGAGTGCAGTGTGAATATGCAGCTGCAGCTTGTCAGCCTCCTGAGTGTCAATCCCGAACCTGGCAAATCTCGCACAGTTTCTCATTGGAATAAATAGTGTTCCATGTAGTACCAGCCCATTAACAGTCGGTGAATTGGCCCAGGTGCGGTGCCAGTTTTGCTGTGGTAGAAGTCCATGAATCCTGCCCGAGCATCAACATTTAGTCTCAGGAACGGGGAATCCAGCCCACGACCTCTCGGTTTTATGTTCAGTACCACAATCAGGTCACAGCAGACATGAGAGGGGCATTAGTTAGTTTTTATGTTGTAGCTAATTTGACCAAAGGAAATCTGCAGCAAGGGCTCAAGACAAGATGAGAATCTTTTGTTGCAATTTAACAAGCTCACAATAGAAACAGCTAAGAAAGTATGCCTGCCTTTTGAAGTGGTAGAAAATGCGGAAAGGTTAACTTTAAATTTTTCATCTTATTGTTCAGGACAGTGACATGGCACAAAATCCTGTGAGATTCAGAAAATCCCCCCATTGGTGATGTAATGATGGGTGGGAACCTCGTTTAAATAAATTAGCATTGCATTAAAGGGATTGCCTACTGACATAGAGAAATACAGCACTGAACAGGCCCTTCGGCCCACGATGTTGTGCTGAACTTTTGTCCTAGGTTAATCATAGAATTTTGGACTCTAAGGGCAATTTATCATGGCCAATCCCCCAACCTGCACATCTTTGGACTGTGGGAGGAAACTGGAGTACCCGGAGGAAACCCACGCACACATGGGGGGGATGTGCAGACTCCACACAGACAGTGACCCAAGTCAAAATCGAACTTGGGACCTTGGAGCTGTGAAGCAATTGTGCTATCCACAATATTACCATGCTGCCCTTAAGAAATTAATCTACACTCCATTATTCTACCCTAATCCATGTACCTATCCAATAGCCGCTTGAAGGTCCCTAACCTTTCCGACTCAACTACTTCCACAGGCAGTGCATTCCATGCCCCCACTACTCTCTGGGTAAAGAACCTACCTCCGACATCCCCCCTATATCTTCCACCATTTACCTTAAATTTATGTCCCCTTGTACTGGTTTGTTCCACCCGGGGAAAAAGTCTCTGACTGTCTACTCTATCTATCCCCCTGATCATCTTATAAACCTCTATCAAGTCGCCCCTCATCCTTCTCCGTTCTAATGAGAAAAGGCCTAGCACCCTCAACCTTTCCTCGTATGACCTACTCTCCATTCCAGGCATATCCTGGTAAATCTCCTTTGCACCTTTTCCAAAGCTTCCACATCCTTCCTAAAATGAGGCGACCAGAACTGCACACAGTACTCCAAATGCGGCCTGACCAAGGTTTTGTACAGCTGCATCATCACCTCACGGATCTTAAATTCAATCCCTCTGCTAATGAACGTTAGCACACCATAGGCCTTCTTCACAGCTCTATCCACTTGAGTGGCAACTTTCAAAGATCTATGAACATAGACCCCAAGATCTCTCTGCTCCTCCACATTGCCAAGAACCCTACCGTTAACCCTGTATTCCGCATTCATATTTGTCCTTCCAAAATGGACAACCTCACACTTGTTAGGGTTAAACTCCATCTTCCACTTCTCAGCCCAGCTCTGCATCCTATCTATGTCTCTTTGCAGCCGATAACAGCCCTCCTCACTATCCACAACTCCACCAATCTTCGTATCATCTGCAAATTTACTGACCCACCCTTCAACTCCCTCATCCAAGTCGTTAATGAAAATCACAAATAGCAGAGGACCCAGAACTGATCCCTGCGGTACGCCACTGGTAACTGGGCTCCAGGCTGAATATTTGCCATCCACCACCACTCTCTCTGTCTTCTATCGGTTAGCCAGTTCGTTATCCAACTGGCCAAATTTCCCACTATCCCATGCCTCCTTACTTTCTGCATATGCCTACCATGGGGAACCTTATCAAATGCCTTACTAAAATCCATGTACACTACATCCACTGCTTTACCTTCATCCACATGCTTGGTCACCTCCTCAAAGAAGTCAATAAGACTTGTAAGGCAAGACCTACCCCTCACAAATCCATGCTGACTACCCCTAATCAAGCAGTGTCTTTCCAGATGCTCAGAAATCCTATCCCTCAGTACCCTTTCCATTACTTTTCCTACCACCGAAGTAAGACTAACTGGCCTGTAATTCACAGGGTTATCCCTATTCCCTTTTTTGAACAGAGGCACGACATTCACCACTCTCCAATCGTCTGGTACCACCCCTGTTGACAGCGAGGACGAAAAGATCATTGCCAACGGCTCTGCAATTTCATTTCTTGCTTCCCATAGAATCCTTGGATATATCCCGTCAGGCCTGGGGGACTTGTCTATCCTCACGTTTTTCAAAATGCCCAACACATCTTCCTTCCTAACAAGTATCTCCTCGAGCTTACCAGTCTGTTTCACACTGTCCTCTCCAACAATATGGCCCCTCTCGTTTGTAAATACTGAAGAAAAATACTTGTTCATGACCTCCCCTATCTCTTCAGACTCAATACACAATCTCCCGCTACTGTCCTTGATCGGACCTATCTCGCTCAAGTCATTCTCATATTTCTCACATATGTGTAAAAGGCCTTGGGGTTTTCCTTGATCCTACCAGCCAAAGATTTTTCATGCCCTCTCTTAACTCTCCTAATCCCTTTCTTCAGTTCCCTCCTGGCTATCTTGTATCCCTCCAGCGCCCTGTCTGAACCTTGTTCCCTCAGCCTTACATAAGTCTCCTTCTTCCTCTTAATAAGACATTCAACCTCTCTTGTCAACCATGGTTCCCTCACTCGACCATCTCTTCCCTGCCTGACAGGGACATACATATCAAAACCACGCAGTATCTGTTCCTTGAACAAGTTCCACATTTCACTTGTGTCCTTCCCTGACAGCCTATGTTCCCAACTTATGCACTTCAATTCTTGTCTGACAGCATTGTATTTACCCTTCCCCCAATTGTAAACCTTGCCCTGTTGCACGCACCTATCCCTCTCCATTACTAAAGTGAAATTCACAGAATTGTGGTCACTACCTCCAAAATGCTCCCCCACTAACAAATCTATCACCTGCCCTGGTTCATTACCAAGTACCAAATCCAATATGGCCTCCGCTCTGGTCGGACAATCTACATACTGTGTTAGAAAAGCTTCCTGGACACACTGCACAAACATTACCCCATCCAAATTAATTGATCTAAAGAGTTTCCATTCAATGTTTGGGAAGTTGAAGTCACCCATGACTATTACCCTGTGACTTCTGCACCTTTCCAAAATCTGTTTCCCAATCTGTTCCTCCACATCTCTGCTGCTATTGGGGGGCCGATAGAAAACTCCCAAAAAGGTGACTGCTCCTTTCCTATTTCTGACTTCAACCCATATTACCTCAGTAGGCAGATCCCCTCGAACTGCCTTTCTGCAGCTGTTATACTATCTCTAATTAACAATGCCACTCCTCTTTTACCATCCTTCCTAATCTTGTTGAAACATCTATAACCAGGGACCTCCAACAACCATTTCTGCCCCTCTTCTATCCAAGTTTCCATGATGGCCACCACATCGTAGTCCCAAGTACCGATCCATGCCTTAAGTTCACCCACCAGGGCAGCACGGTGGCCTAGTGGTTAGCACAACCGCCTCACGGCGCTGAAGTCCCAGGTTCGATCCCGGCTCTGGGTCACTGTCCGTGTGGAGTTTGCACATTCTCCCCGTGTCTGCGTGGGTTTCGCCCCCACAACCCAAAAATGTGCAGAGTAGGTGGATTGGCCACGCTAAATTGCTCCTTAATTGGAAAAAATAATTGGGTAATCTAAATTTTAAAAATAAAGTTCACCCACCTTATCCCTGATGCTTCTTGCATTGAAGTATACACACTTCAACCCATCTCCTTGCCTGCAAGTGCTCTCCTTTTTCAGTGTTACCTTCCCCACTGTATCACTACGTGCTTTGGCGTCCTGAATATCGGCTACCTTAGTTGCTGGACTACAAATCCGGTTCCCATTCCCCTGCCAAATTAGTTTAAACCCTCCCGAAGAGTACTAGAAAACCTCCCTCTCAGGATATTGGTGCCCTCTGGTTCAGATGCAACCCGTCCTGCTTGTACAGGTCCCACCTTCCCCAGAATGCGCTCCAATTATCCAAATACCTGAAGCCCTCCCTCCTACACCATTCCTGCAGCCACGTGTTCAACTGCACTCTCTCCCTATTCCTAGCCTCGCTATCACGTGGCACCGGCAACAAACCAGAGATGACAACTCTGTCTGTCCTGGCCTTTAACTTCCGGCCTAACTCCCTAAACTTGTTTATTACCTCCACACCCCTTGTCCTACCTATGTCCTTGGTATCAATGTGCACCACGACTTCTGGCTGCTCACCGTCCACCTTCAAGATCCTGAAGACACGATCCGAGACATCCCTGGCCCTGGCACCCGGGAGGCAAAATACCTTCAGGGAGTCTTGCTCGCGACCACAGAATCTCCTATCTATTCCCCTAACCATTGAATCTCCTATTACTATTGCTTTTCTATGCTCCCGCCTTCCCTTCTGAGCCCCAGAGCCAGACTTAGTGCCAGAGACCTGGCCGCTAGGGCCTTCCCCCGGTAGGTCATCCCCCCCCAACAGCATCCAAAACGGTATACTTGTTTTGAAGGGGAACGGCCACGAGGGATCCCTGCACTGTCTGCCTGTTAGTTTTCCTTTCCCTGACTGTAACCCAGCTACTCTTGTTCAGTACCTTGGGTGTGGCTACCTCCCTGTAACACTTCTCGATAACCCCCTCTGCCTCCCGGATGATCCGTAGTTCATCCATCTCCAGCTCCAGTTCCCTAACACGGACTCTGAGGAGCTGGAGTTGGGTGCTCTTCCCGCAGGTATAGTCAGCGGGGACACCAGTGGTATCCCTCACCACCCACATCCTACAGGAGGAGCATGCAACTGCCCTAGCCTCCATCCCCTCTTACTTTACAGAATTAGCTGCCCTGTAGACCAACTGGACTTCTGCCCTCTGACTCTGCTTCCAGTCAGCTGTACTCTAAACTCCTGGCTCCCTTCACGCTCTTTGATAAATATAGGAAATGAAATGTAAGGAGCACCTTACTCCCTCTTCACCTAACTCCCTCAGTCACCAAACTCTCACTGTAGCACTCAAATGCAACCAGTTCAGCACTCCAGTGCAAAAACATGTTCCCCCCTTTGGGATTTCTCCCCTCATCAACATGGCATCACGTCAGCAAGGTTTAAAACAAGTTTTTAAAATGGGAACTAGGTGGAGGGAAGCTGCCATGGTCGCACAGGTTCATTATAGCCCCCGGGCGAGAGGGACACGCCCATGCAAGTACCCTGGCACTGCCCTGAGTACTGTCTGCAGGGGGCAGTACCAGGTGGCCGAGAGCTGTGCCCCTCTGAGGAGTCCATGGGGTTGCGGGGTTGGGGGGGGGGGAGGTTCCCCTTATCCATCAGGCATGGTTCCCTGTGTCCATTGGGATTTCCCTGTGTCCATGGGGGAGAGAGTGAGAGGAGCTGGGACTGGAAGGGAGGGAGCAAGGTGGGCTGCGAGTGGATAGAGGGAGGGAGATGGGCTGTGAATAGGAGGATGGAAACAAGAAGGACTGTGATTGGGAGGGTCAGGAAGGGAAGCAGCGAATAGGAGGAAAGGAGCGAGTGGGATGGTTTGTGAGCCGGTCACAGGAAAGACAAATGTTCACAAAGCTTCAGGCCCCAGGCACTGACAGATGTGCATTTCAGCTGATTAATCACATCAGGCTTGGCTCTCCTCCATTAACTGTTGTCAGGGAGTCTACAGGCTCTTTGCTCCTAAGCTGGAATGGCAGTATACCTCATTTAATCATTAGGATATGCATGGCTGTAATAATTATGTGCACGGCACTTGATGGACTACTGTGTGGCTGTATAGCATCCAGCTTAGATGGAACACTGCCCATGGCTTTTGCAATATCCAGTGCGTTCACCCATTCCTTGATATCGCATGGAGTGAATCAAATTGACTGAAGTGAAGACTTACGTGTGTGATCCTGCTCACAGGCCAATATCCATTCAGCACTTCTGGCTGAAGCTGGTTGCAAATGCTTTGACCCTGTCATGCTGGGGTCTTCCATCATCGAGGATGGGGAAGTTTCTGGAACCTGCCCTGGTTATTTGTTTAATTGTCCACCACCTTGCCTGACTAGATATGGTATCGCAGAGCCTTTATCTGATCCATTGTTTGTGGAATATTAGCTCGACCTATTAACATGCCATTTTCACTGTTTAACATAATCATAATCTTTATTAGTGACACAAGTAGGCTTACATTAACAATGCAATGAAGTTACTGTGAAAATCCCCGAGTTGCCACATTCCGCTGCCTGTTCGGGTATACGGAGGGAGAATTCAGAATGTCCAATTCACCTAACAAGCACGTCCTTCGGGACTTGTGGGAGGAAACCGGAGCGCCCTGAGGAAACCCACGCAGACACAGGGAGAGCGTGCAGACTCCACACAGACAGTGATCCAAGCCGGGAATCGAACCCAGGCCCCTCGCGCTGTGAAACAACAGTGCGAGCCACTGTGCTATCGTGCCGCACATCTGTGGTGATATGCATCACTGTAAATACACATGGGGTTAATGTAAATACACATAGACTAGATAGACACTAGAGTGAGCACCAGGGACATGACACACAGACATTCAACCAATAGGTCAGTAAGATAGGACATGACCAATGGGCATTCACGATACACACAGAGGTGACACCACCACAGGAGGGCATTACACCAACTCATATAAAAGGACACAGCACACATGATCTTCCTCTTTCCAGTGGAGACTCTTAGTGAGTACACACGGTTCATTTGAAACACATCTCACCCACCACGTGGATTGTCGCAGACGGGTTTGTCAGTCTGAGTAGCTATAGCAGGATTAACAGGAGAGTCGAATCCAAGTCGGCGAATTGTTAACAGTTTAATAAATGTGTTAAAGTTATCTCCAAGTCTGAACCTTCCTTTGTCAGCGTGCACATCAAGAAAGCAGCTTATGCTATGTCAAGAGCATAACAAAACATGGTATCCATCCACATAATCTTATGCAATAGCTTCACCAGGTTGCCGCCTTGTTTTTAGTTAGTCTAGTGCTGCTCGTGACATGCTGTTCTATATTTCTCATTGAGCCAGAGCTTGATGATAATGGTAGAGGGAACACTGCCCATAGCCTTTGCATTATCCAGTGCATTCAGCCATGAGATTACAGATTGTGGTTGAATATAATTTTGATGCTGCTGATGGTTCACAAAACCTCATTACCTAGTTTTGAGTGTGAGATCTGTATTAAATCTAGCCCATTTAGCATGGCGATAGTACCACACAACTTGCTCAAGGGTGCCTTCTGTGTGAAGATGGGACTTCAGCTCCACAGCATCTGTGCAGTGGTCACGCCTACCAATATTGTCATGGACAGATGCATTGGTAAGAATGAGGTCAAGTAGGTTTTTCACTCACCACCTGAAGCCCGGCAGTAGACAATACGACTTCGGAGCAGGAGTAGAGTAGGCCACTCAGCTCCTCGAACCTGATCCACCATTCAGGGAGATCGTGGGTGATCTGATTGTAACCTCAAATCCACATTTCTGTCTAGCCCCAATAATCTTTCACCACCTTGCTTATCAATACTCTATCTAACTCAGCCTTAAACATATTTAAAGAGTCTGCTTCCACTGCCTTTCCAGGGATTCATGATCTTCTGAGAGAAAAGATTCACCTCTTCTCTGTCTTAAATGAGCAACCCCTTTTAAACAGTGACCTTTAGTTCTGGCTTCTCCACCAAGACGAAACATCCACCCTCCCATGACCTCTCAGGGATTCCATCAAGCTGCCTCTTTAAAGTCCACTGGATACAAATCTAACCTGCTCATTCTTTCCTCATAAGACAACCCATCCATTCCTGGTATTAGTCCAGTAAACCTTCTCTGAACTACTTCTAACACATTTCTATCCTTCCTTAAATAAGGAGACCAGTACTGTACGCCAGGGTTTTTCAAAGTGCGGGTCACGACCCATAAAACCATAAGACCATAAGATATAAGAGCAGAATTAGGCGATTTGGTCCATCAAGTCTGCTCTGCCATTTGATCATGGCTTATATGTTCCTCATCTCCATTCTCCTGCCTTCTCCCCATAACCCCTGGGTCGCAGGCGGGTGTCAGGAGGATTGTGCAGCCATTGGTTGTGGCATTCCTGTGGTGGTCCCGATTGCAGGAGAAATGCCCAACGGCCGCTCCTGGCATTTTTATTGACTCTGGCGGCCGCTGACGCTTTTTAAATGAGAACGAAATGAGGCTGTGTGCAGTCTTCTGGCCAGAGGTGGCAGCAGTGAGCAGGCATTTGAAGTCAAACACCCTTGGTGCCAAACCATGGAGGAGCACTTCTTCCATTTTTAGCTGACAGCAAGCAAAGCAAGGGACTGTGAAGATTTTGTTACAATAAAGAGACGGCCAGAGACACAAATAGGCAGAATACCTAATGACCAGTATCTCTCATCTGAATCTGCTGGAGGCAGTAAAGGAAAGTCCAGGGCAGGACAGAACAGTGCTACTGTTAGCCCTGTGCAGAGCTCCAGGGCCTCTGGTTATCAGCCTACAAAGACGAAACTTAACTTGGGAACAAAGCAGTATAAAGATGATTTCATGAGGTATGGTTTTGTTAATTGTGCCAATGCACATAAGGATGCAAAGCCCATTATATGTAGCGAAGCACTGGCAAACGAGATGAGAAGTTTCAGATTTTGAAAGAGAAGTGTTGGGTGACAATTCTTCTTGAGATTGAGACCCCAGAGTCAGTTATTAACTTAGAGCTGACTCCAAATGAAAAGACTATGTTGCTGTACCTGACCTGTGACAACACATTAAAAACACAGCAAAAGCCCATAAAACAGCATTCTGGAATGGCATCTCCCAGGAGTATCCAGTGCTGAGTAAAACAAGCATTTTGTTGCTATTGCCCTACGCAACGACCTACACGTGCGAGGTTGGATTTTCCATTCTCACAAAGATGAAGATGACACAAAGGAACTGGCTGAAGTCTGCACCTGATATGTTGATTGGCCTCTCCTCCTGTGAACCTGAGTGGAGTGAGATTGTGAGGATCAAGTACACTCACCTTTAGTATTAAAGGTAAATGAGCATGGCATGTGTCACAAAGGTCGACCGGCGAGGGTCAGGAAGATCGGCCGGCTGGCAAAAGCGGGTCCCAGGCTAAAAAAGTTTGAAAAACACTGCTGTACACATGTCGTCTCACCTGTTTCCTGCACAACTGAAGCATAACCTCCTTTTCTTATATTCAATTACCCTCACAATAAATGATAACATTCTAATAGCTTTCCTAATTCCTTGCTGTCCCTGTATACTAGCCTTTTGTGATTCATGCACTAGAACACCCAGATCCCTTGGAATCTCAGAGCTCTGCAATCTCTCACCATTTAGATCATATCCTTTTTTATTCTTCTTGCCAAAAAGGATAATTTCACATTTGCCCACATTATACTCCATTTCGTCTGGCAGATATGTCCTTCCGGACATGACCAGCTTGGTCGTTAATGGTGCTAAGGGGCCAGTCTTGGCAATGGAAATGGAAGTCCTCAACTCAGAATGCACTCTTTGCCTTTATCCTCAATGTTTCTTTGAAATGGCATTCAACTTACATAAGAACATAAGAATTAGGAGCAGAAGTAGGCAATTCAGTCCTTCGAGCCTACTCTGCCATTCAATCAGATCATTGTGGTGATCCTTGTCAGGGGTTTCCAGAATGGAAGGCATAGTGATCACAAAGATACACAAAGCTTTCTTAAAGAACTTGAAGGGCAGCACGGTAGCACAGTGATTAGCACAGTTGCTTTGCAGTTCCAGGGTAGCAGGTTCGATTACCAGTTCGGGTCACTGCCTGTGCGGAGTCTGCACGTTCTCCCCATGTCTGCGTGGGTTTCCTCCAGGTACTCCGCTTTCATCCCACAGTCCAAAGATGTGCTGGTTAGGTGGATTGGTTATGCTAAATTGCCCTTAGTGACCAAAAAAAGGTTATGTGAGGTTACGGGGATAGGGTGGAGGTGTGGGCTTGGGTAGGATACTCTTTCCAAGTGCCGGTGCAGACTCAATGGGATGAATGGCCTCCCTATGAATTGTAGATTCTATAATAAACTAAATTTATTAACAATACTAAATTTGCATTCGACACTTATTCTGAATAGCAAACATATAAGAAGTAAGTTACACTCACGAACACTATATCGACTAATTATAACTATTACATCTTAACTAACTCTGCAATACACTGTGAATCTTATCTTCGTCAGCTCCAGTCTCATCTACTCCCCTTAGCTTAAGGGCCAGTGCAATTTATAGTACTATCCTTTATCTCCCTCTAGTGGTTAGGCTTAACATAACATTAACTCTTCACATGCTATACATTTGTATAATGTCATAATCATGGCTGATCTCTTCCTGGTCTCATATCCACCTCCTGCTACCATATCCTTTTAACCTATTTTTAAAATCAGAAATATATCTCTCTCCCTTTTGAAACCATTTAATGTCTCAGATTCCACTGCACTATGAGGCAGCGAGTGCCACAAATTCACCACCCTCTGCGAGAAGTAGTGCCTCCTCATCTCAGTTCTAAATCTACCGCCTCTCAACTGATATCCGTGACCTCTTGTTCTAGATTGTCCCACATGGGGGAACATCCTCAAACATCAATCCCTTCATCCCTGGAGCCAATCTGGTGAACTTCCTCTGAACTGCCTCCAATGCCACCACATCCTTCCTTAAATAAGGAGTCCAGAACTGGACATAATACTCCAGGTGTGGTCTCGCCAACACCCTATACAATTGCAACAATACTTCTCTACTTTTATACTCCAGTCTTTTTGCAATAAATCTAACATTCCATTTGCCTTTCTTATTACATTTTGTACCTGCATATCGACTTTCTGCGATTCATGGACAAAGACACCCAGATCCCTCTGCCCAGGCACATTTTGAATCTGCTTTCCATTTAGATAATTATTTGCCTCACTATTGTTTTGGCCAGAATGGATAACCTCACATGTTTTCCACATTAAACTCCATCTGCCAAACATTGGTCCAATCTCATCGCCTATCTATATCCATTTGTAACTTGGAATAGTTTCATCAGGTGTGTGTGTGGGTGGTGGAGGGGGTGGGGGTGGGGGGGGGGGGGGGGGGGGGGTGGGGGGGGGGGGGAGGTAGGTGCTAATCAGCCATTTTCATAGCCCCTGTTTGACCTCATGCCATGAGACTTAATGGGGTCTCTGTCAATGCAGAGCTCTCCCAGAACCGTTCTCTCCTGGCTGTATACCTCGGTGTTATCACTACCTCTAATGGGTCTGTCCATCCGGTGGATCAGGACATACCTAGGGATGGTGATAAAGGAGTGAAGGACATTAGCTGCAAGGCATAATTCAGTGAATATCAGCCTGTTGCTTGACTTGTCTGTTGGGCAGACAAGTCTCCACTTGTTAGTGGGGATGACTTTGCAGGGTCAACTGGGCAGGGTGTGCCTTTATTGTTTCAGGTGCCTGGGTTGGTGCTGGCTGCGATGCCTGCTTTTACTCACTCAAATATTCTGTCACAGTTTGATACAATTGAATGGCTTGCTATTGCTGGAGGGCAGTTAAGAGTGAAGCACTTACAGACAGAGAGAGGATAGCTGAATTCGTTCCCTGATGGCCATTGGGGAATCAGGTGTTTTTTAATGAAAATCCAGGAGTTTCCTGGTCATTATTAATGAGACCATCATTTTATTCCCCATTTTATTAATTAATTGAATTTCCCCAGCTGTCATGGTGCAGCCTGAACCCATGACTCCAGAACATAACTTTGGACCTCTGGTTTACTTAGTCCAGTGACATTAGTACCAAGCTCTCGTCCCTATCATGATAGTGATATCATGGTTGTGTTGTAATTAACCGACTGACCACTAGAAGTCTCACTAGTATATTAGTGAATGTTAGAGTCAGGTGACCTCAGACTGGCTGGAGGAAGCTGGAGAGAGAGGTTGCTTGTGCATGTTCATATTGTTATTCATCTGTTGTTTTGTATTTAGTTTCCCCATAGTTTATGTTAATAAATCGTTTATAACTTTAGCTACAAGTTATCTTGTAATATAAATCAGGCCAGCCAAGAACGTTACACTCTCCATGTCCAGCTGGTCCCTGGTACTGCATCCTTATGTTCACTGGCACTTTCCTATCTCACAGGATGGGGTTCGTGCATTCCAATCTTGCAGAAAAGGAAATGAAATAATAAGAATTTGGAGGTGGATACTTCTCTGGGTTTTTATTCAAATGAAGTTTTTCAATGAAAATGGGGAAAGATTTATAGCTGGCCACTGAATTAATAATACCCATTTATACCCATTGTCCAAAATCACAACTGCTTCTTTGAAGTGCAGCCTCACAGAGTTTGAAACTTTGCTTTGCATCTGTTATTGCAGAAAGTAAACTTAAGCACAACTAAAATATTAACAACAAAACACTGAAATACTCACATGAATTTTCACTGTAATGTTAGGACATTGTGATTGTCCACAAGGACAAAACTAAAAACTCGACTTTAGACAGATGCTCCGAAGACCTCTAGTGAGCAAAGTTAGGCCAGAAGTGTGTTGAAGCATTCTGGACAATAATGGAGACTGGTTTCCAATGGGATCTATCTTTGTGCTAACATTGTACACAATGAAGATTGACGAGAATCTTTCACTGACACTCCCAAACTGAAAGGTTGCTGGTATAAACCGCATGGTTCATGTGATTAAACAGTCCGTCTTTGAAGTCAATGCAAATCTCTCACAAAATATGTTTCTCTTCTGCTGAGGAGCCATTGCACGGACTACTCCAGCAACATGTCGTCGTTCTGTGAATTACAGCAGTGACTACAATTCAAAGGCATTCCATCAATTGCAATTACATTGCAATACACTGGACTTGAGAAAGGTGCTATGTAAATGCACATGATGTTCCCTCCCACCGTTGTCAAGTTGTTTGTGCATGACTTTCTCTGCCTCTTGATCCCAATAATAATCTCAACAGAGGGAATTGTCCTGGGTAAATTTACAATATCACCAAGCACATCGAAACTTATCGCTGATGGAGATGGACAATTCATTTTGTGTCACTGTCGCGCACAGTGGAATAATGCCACTCCACATTCAGCTTTGTTTTTGGAATTAGATTGTCACTACAGTTTGGGAAGTGATACAAAGCTGTGAAAAGCCCCTAGTCACCACATTCCAGCCCCTGTTCAGGTACACAGAGGGAAAATACAGATTGGCCAATTCACCAAACAGCACGTCTTTCAGGACTTGTGGGAGGAAACTGGAGCACCCGGAGGAAACCCACGCAGACACAGGGAGAACATGCAGACACCACACAGACAGTGACCCAAGCCAGGATTAAAACTTGGGACTCTGGAGCTGTGAAGCAACAGTGCTAACAACTGTGCTACCGTGCCGCCCAATAACAACATATTCAGACAATGGTCAAACCCTCAGGACCTCCCAAGGTAGAAAAGAAGGAAAAAGAGTGAGAAAACAGACCTACCTGAGCTATCCCATATCCCATCAGATGACAGTAAAGAGGAGAACAGGCCACTCAATGAACAAGAGGGTGACACCCCCCCCCCCCCCCCCCCCCCGCCTCCCGGGGGATCAGCAAGTTATCCACCAAGGCACAGAACTCGACCCATCCCCTGGTCCCTGTGTACCAAAGAGACAAGGAAAAAAAAAAACAGCCTCCCAGTAGGGTAACAACAGGATAACTGGCACAGCACTGGGCCTGGCCTAGCCCAGCAGTAAGAGGCCATAAACCATAATATATAGGAGCAGAATGAGGCTATTCAGCCCATAGAGTCTGTTCCACCATTCAATCGTGGCTGATATGTTTCTCATCCACATTCTCCTGCCTTCTCCCCGTAACCCCTGATCACTAACTCATACACAAAAAATGATACCCCCAAGGCCTCCAGAATCCCCCAACATCTGCACTCCCATCGAGCCTGTACCTTGCCAACCCTGTCCAGGGCAACGAACCACAAATATTTGATTATTCCAGTCGCGGTCAAGAGGGGATTCCGCTCGAGAGGACGAACCGTTCGAGAAGAAGGCATCCAGCAATTAGCCGACCTGAGAGGGAGGAATGATTCCCCCCCCCCCCCCCCCCCCCCCCCCCCGGCAAGCCACTGGGCCAGATCAGGATAAGAACTAACACGATGCGCACTTGGATGAAGAGAAGAAAATGAGAAATGAACCCCCAAAGAAGTGACACCCAGCCTAGCTGAAATAGAACACCATCACAGAAAGGATATCCTGAGCAACCGTCCTCCTCAACAACCCAAACACCACAATATCCCAGGAGAGAAACACGAAGAGAGACCCAAACAGAGGAAAGGAAAAACTCAAGGAGCAGACAGAAAGAACCCGGTCCTCCCCAGGAAACAAACTCTGCCCAGGCCAAAGGAGGATAACGACACCGATTCATAATTCAAATAAACCAAAAAAAAAATACAAATCCAAAAGAAAAGCCCAAAACTAATTAGCTGCAATGGGGGGAGCTATCCTCAATCTCAGTGAGGACTGAACAAACTCCATCAACCTTTTCCACCTACTCTTCACCCTGGCCCAGCTCCACTCACCCCCTTCAAAAAGGAGACAGGGGGTGACAAAAAACACTCCCTTCCTCCAACCACAGGGATTATAAGACACAATAACCAAAAGGAGTAAAACTGCACAAATCACACTTCCCATAATTGACTCAAAATGATCTTGTTAACACAGGATAACAGGAGAAAGGTAATCAACGGCACAGGCCATTACATGCACATTTCGAACTCCCCTACAGGAAAAAGTCAACAACATGATCAACAGGGAGTAACACTCAGGATTATCAAAGAACCACAGGTAAATTGCATGATTAAGACATCTTCGATGTCGCATGAGAATATGGAAGATAAAGCAGGATCAACGAGAATTCTTCAGGATGTCTCAAGGGTTCCAACGATCTAAGATCGGGACACCACCTCTTCTACCATGCTGTCTCGCGATGCCCAGGTGACCTACAGTCTAGACCTCGGCCAGAAGAAATGACTCAATGCACTCGGCCATCTCCAACCCTTCATGACGAGCATTGAGAATAGGACCAGTGATTGGTGGGCCCTACTGACCCCTGGACTTAAAAACAGGGGGCAGGATTCAAAGTCCCACCCCACCCATTTTCTGGTGCAACGGCCCCCACCGGCAGCGGGATTCTCCGTCCCGGCACCTGGCCAATGGGGTTTCCCATTGTGGGCACCCAACGCTACCGGGAAATCCACGGGTGTGAGTGCAGTGCCTTGCTGGTAAAACGGGGGATCCCACTGACAAAGAATCCAGCCCAGGATACGTTGTGCTCCATTGAATCTGATGCAACCAGCTTCCAAATCAAGCAACAAGGAGAAGGCAGCCCTAACCAGGACAGTGTTCTACCAAGTGCAAGTACCCTCTCTTGCGCCTCCACCACTCTTCTAAAAGTACCCTGCAGATCCTCGAAGTGAGCTCTAACGGCCTGCACCGCAGAGCCAAGGTTCTCAGTCAAGGCAACATCTTCAAAGGCGACCATGATCCGATGCACACAGAACTGTCAAGGCGAGAGCCCACTCAGCAGCAACTGTACCACTGCAAGCTGGGCCCTATCCCAGGCCACTCTGACCGCCACGAACAAACAAGGATTTTAGCATTTTACCTCAGCTCTTTCTCGCAAAAAAGACCGATTAGGAACTTCCAGGTGCAAGTCATGTAGCCCATGAAAAAGCAAGTATGAAATGTGCCCCAGGATGAAAAGATTGCTAGACTAGCAGAGCCAGAGCACGCTGAAACACAACCGCTCGTATGCTAAACTCACGTTACCCCCCCCCCCCCCCCCCCCCCCCCCTCCCACACCCATTCAAAGCACTTTTACGCAGAACATCTAATTTTACTGTTGGTAAGTGGGCCAATTGGCCAGGTAACCTTTACCTTTTAGCTGCACCCTTGATCCAGGGTGGGATGAAATGTCAGGGCTGAAATAAAAGTACAAAGGTGTTTGGGGGACCGAGGTTTGTGTTTAATGTGCTGCCTGGATAATCTTTGTCGGGATTTTTCATCGGAATTCGACCTTTACAGATCTGCGGCTCCCTGAGACAGCTCCGCGGTCACTGTCCCCTCAGGGAGCACATAAGAAGTGACAGCCCACACCCTCCCTTTCCTGGGTGACCGCCCTCCCTTGAAGACTGAGCCTTTTCCAGCTCACATTTCATGCTAGCTGCCCATTAATTGGTCAGCCAGTGTGAAATTGTGTCCCGGGCCCACTGTGGCCAGAACAGTGCTGCGCGCCCACTTCGGCGGCAGACTAATGCGTGCGCACAAAAAATTTCAGGCCTTTAGTTTTAAGATTGTCTTTGATTCAGTACGATTCTGTACTAACCAATGCCTTGCTTCCACAGAAGTCTCAATTTAAGGGGATGATGTTTCCCAAAATGTCCTTTGTGGTGCTATTATGGTCCTGTTGTCAACTTCCAGATTATTTGAATGTATAAATCAGTATGCACTGGGATATCTTCTAATTAGGTTCACCGAAGTGAACTAAACTTGTCCATTACTACTTTCAATTGACTTAAACGTTCCTGCTTAACAAGCTAAGGCGAAAGGTTATTATTACTACACTATCAAGAGAAATCAATAGCAGTATAACAGTAGCTGACCTCAGAATAGTCTGACCCTGTCCTTACACTGTTATTGATGGCTGATCCATGCTCAACTTCACAAACACTTTCCTGTGCTACAGACTAAAATTCACCTCATAGTTGAGTTCCACTTGTCAGCATCCTACCCTATTCATAATCACCCTCCCCCCTCACCCTTTACATCTCTCCCAACCCTACCATGTTGATTTCCATATCCTTGTCGTTATTTACAAGTCTCTTCATGGCCTTGCTCCACCTTTCAATCTCTCTCAACTTCATGCCCAGCTTGGATTCTGCTCTCTTCTCAGTCTGGATTGCTGTTTATCCTTTTGCTCCTCCCCACCACCTCCATCTATTTGATCACAGGATTTTTAGTCCACACTCTACAATTCTCTTCTACTCAGTTATTTCTTTCCCGTTTTTCAAAACTTCGTCAAAACCTCTCTCACCCACTTCTTCGGCCACAGTGCCAATCCCCGTTCCGTGTCGAATTCCCCTTCTCTGGTGAAAAACCTTGGGACTTTTCCTCCCATTTTGAAGAGTGAGTTGCAGTTTGGTAACTAGAGTCTGACCTTTGTCTGATACTTTGTGATGCTGAAGATGGGTGAAGAGGCAATGTCAGTTGGAGAAAGAAAGAGATCTGAGAATTCTGGTCCATAGATCTCTTAGGTTCACCCTCAGTATCCAAAATGTTAGGTGGGATTACTGGGTTTACGAGGATAGGGTGGAAGCGTGGGCTTAAGTAGGGTGCTCTTTCCAAGGGCAGGTGCAGACTTGATGGACCGAATGGCCTCCTTCTGCACTGTAGATTCTATGAGCAGTGTCATGCACGGAGCATTTGCAATAAAGTGGATGAACTAATCGCGCAGATAGATATAAATGGGTATGATATAATTTGATCACAGAAACATGGTTGCAGGGTGAACATGGATGGGAACTGAATGTCCCAGGGTTTTCAGTATTTAGGAAGGACAGGCATAAAAACAAAATGCTGTGACCGTTTTTTAAAAAAGGGGCCGCACTGCGCATGCGTGCCCGATCATCGGCGGGCATGCGCATAGTTTTGCGCATGTATGCAGATGATCTGGCACGCATGCGCAATGCAGCCGCATTTTATTTACACGTTCGTGGCCATTTTGAAGGCCGCTTGCAGCCGACATTATTAACAGCCGGCTGCTACGACTGTTGCGCGATCGGGTGCGCCGTGACGGACGGCTCCGCGACCCCCCTGACATCTGCCCGTGACTCACCCGCGGGTCGTGCTCCCGAGTTTGACAATGCCTGGTGTACAAGGCATCGCAGTTGTGGGGAGGGAGGGGGAAGAGGGGGGTAGAATTGGATGGATCAGAACATCTTTTCCTGCTCATCATACCTGTGTTTCACCACAAAATGGTTACTGTCAGCTGCCAATAGTGTTCAGGCGAAATGGGATCATGGATAACTCAGCACCAACAAGAGGGAAGATCAACAATGGGCAGGTTAGAGCTGGATGATAAGGGGTTTAAAGTAAGCCATTTATAGACTCAATGGCAAGATGAGGGAATAAAGGGAAGAGTACCAATCATTGGAAGACAAAATTCTTTGGAGAACAAAATGTTTGAGGCACAAGGGAGACATTGCCAATTTAAGAGGAGGGAACACAATTATTTACAACAATGTAGAACTGATAGAAACGTGTTTCTACAGGAACGCAATCTTGTGCTTGACTAGTTGGCAACAATATGTAAATTACTTTGGGGCTCAAACTAATGTAATCCTGGGAGGTTGACAGTATCAAGTGGGATATTTTCTTTATCAATGCAAGGGAATTATAATTAATCCCGGAACATCTGTACAAACAATGCAGACACCAAAGATCGGAATGATGCCTTGATGGGACGGCTAGCCAAGGAATCAACTCTTACAAAAATGGAAAAATAAAAGCCTCATCGCTGAAGGCTTACAGACTGGATTTATCACACTTATTGTTCAACTCTCGATACGATTGAAGTATTTTATCGAGGCAAGTAGTTGTTGCCTCATTAAAATTCTTCAATCCTATCAGGATGCCTTCAATGTAGGAAAACATCCCAAGATGTTTTGCAGGAGCGTGACCAAACAAAATTTGGCACAGAACCACAAGACAGATGACCAAAAGTTTGTCAAAGAGGCAGATTTTAAGAAGCATTTTAAGGAAGAAGAGAGATGAAGGGAGGGAATAACATTTGATGGAGGCAAATGCAGCCAAGGCTTGTGAGATGAAGGAAATTAGGCATGTCCTAATGTCCCTCCAAAATTGGATCATAGATGCATTGCTGACTGGAGGGGGTCCAGATAAAGGAAGATATTAGACCGTTGAGGAAATTAAAAGCAAGGATTAGAATTGGAAAACAGAGTTTCACTTTTATATACACCATTAGACAATCCCAAGCCACCTTAACACATATGTTTAGGCAGCCAAGCTTGACTCATCCTGAGATCGTCTACTGATATCCAGTGTATAAAAGCTGAGATACAAGTGGAGAAATTTGACTTGGCTGTAATGTTGAATGGGCGTTTTCACACAAGCGCAGTTATACATCGGCTTGATGTTCAGTTCCTAAAGGACTATGGGACGTTCCTAACCCCTTGCATTTTCTTTTAGTAGCTTTAATACTTCCATCAGTGGACATGTCATCATTTTATTGTATTCCCACCTAATAATAGGGTTACCAAGTCTGATTGAGAGTATTTCTGGAAGTCGTATTGCATCACCTATGATCGACTCCACCCAGTAAAATAGCCATTTTCCCCCATTCCAATGGGCGGAATTTTCCCTCAGTGAGATCCTGTGCTTCGCCAGCAGTGTACCCACGCCCACGGGTTTGTCGACGGCATGGGGTGGCCACAATGGGAAATCCCATTGGCCGGCTGCCAAACGGTGGATCTCACTGCCGGCAAGGGTGTACCTTGCAGGAAAACGCGGCTGGTGGACATGAGAATTCCACCCAATACTTTATGATCGGGATCCTCTGTTCTAGAGCCGAAGTGCTCTCGTCAATGAAGAATCGGGTCTGGAGTCTGCTGGTGCTATGAGCAAGGCCCAGTATGCGAGTCACTCACTTTTACCATTCAACTTATTAATGGGGTCAATTCGCCGGATTCCAACGGAATCCCAGAATTGGGCCACCATTTTGAGCAGGTAGCCCAATCCCGAGGTCTGGTGATAGGCCCTGCTTCCACCTCCCACTGACAAGCAGTGACATCCTGCCTCCCACCACGGGAATAATGGCCCAAACCCCCACAACACGCATGACGGAGGGTGGTCTAACCACCTCCCCACCGACCCACCCATCCCCTAATGTTACAAGTGTCAGAGGCTTCCTCAGAAGCCCAGTACAATTGAAAGGGCTTCAAATCCCTTGACAGCCTTTGAAATGCAAAACTCCCATTCAATTTCACGCAGCAATATATTGCATTAGCCAGTGATTGACAGTTTTATTAGTCCAAAGGGTAGCAGTAGAAGGGTGCTTTTCTGAATGAAAGGCTGCGACTAGCGGTGTTCCACAGGGATCAGTTCTTGGGCCTTTGGTGTTCGTGGTGTATATAAATGATTTGGAGGAAAATGCAGCCGGTCTGATTAGTAAGTTCGCAGACGACACAAAAATTGTTGGCGTTGCAGATAGTGAAGAGGCTTGTCAGAGGATACAGCAGAATATAAACTGGTTGGAGTTTTGGGTGGAGAAATGGCAGATGGAGTTTAATCCGGACAAGTGTGAGGTAATCCACTTTGAAAGGCCCAATGCATGTGGGAATTACACAATAATGTGAGTACTGACAGGCACAGAGATCTGGGCATGCCTGTCCACCGATCACTGAAAGTGGCAACGCATGTGGATGAGGTGTTTAAGAAGGCATGCGGCATTCTGGCCTTCATCGGTCGGGGCATTGAATATCAAAATTGGCAAGTCGTGTTGCAGCTGTACAGGACCTTAGTTAGGCCTCATTTGGAACATTGTGTACAATTCTGGTCGCCACACTACCAGAAGGATGTGGATGCCTTGGAGAGGGTGCAGAAGAGGTTTACTAAGATGTTACCTGGTATGGAAGGCATTAGCTATGAGGAGAGGTTTGATAAACTCAGTCTGTTCTCACTGGAATGATGGAGATTGAGAGGCGACCTGATGGAGGCCTACAAAATTATGAGTGGCATGGACAGAGTCAGATGCTCTTTGCTAGGGCGGGAGAGTCAAGTACTCGGGAACATAGGTTTAAAGTGCGCGGGGAAAAGTTTAGAACAGATGTGCAAGGCAAGTTTTTTACACAGAGGGTGGCAAATATGTAGAACGTGCTGCCTTGTGAGGTGGTGGGATCAGGTACGATAGTGGCATTTAAGGGACATCTAAACAAATATATGAATAGGCTGGGAATGGAAGGGTACGTACTCCGTAAGTGCAGATGCTTTTAGTTTAGGCAGGTACCATGGGTCGGCGCAGGCCTGGAGGGCCGAAGGGCCTGTTCCTCTGCTATATTGTTCTTTGTTCTTTGTTCAGAGATAAGTGCTTGGTGGATTGTTTATTTATCTTCCCCTTCACACGTGAATGCATCTCAAGTACACTGCTTTGATGCTAACCACAATGTTTATAAACACTGTTGCCGTGATTGACAGCTCATCACCATATCAAAAGGAGTTACATGGCTTCATTTCCCCTGAATCACATCAGAAAGCCTCGGGTCCACCATGTCAGGGCCACTATTCAGCAAACTGGCCCCAAAGCCTGCCCGGTGGAATTCCTGCAGTGGGGGTCGGTACATAATAGGTGGTGGTGAATTGGGCTTACAGCCCCTTAATTATATTGAATTGGGTGCAGATCACCCACTGGCACGGGCAGGCACAGTGCTGAGGTTGTTGGTTGGTGATTAGAGCATCACCACAGGCACCAAATCCGTTTTGGGGGGGATGCTCCATTCTCCGCCAAATCGGGAAGCCTGATCGCAGTTTCAGGCGATGGAGAATAAGTAGTTTTATTGGAACAAAGGATTTCGGAGCAGGAGTCGGCCATTCAACCCTTTGAACTTGCTCTACCATTCGATAAGATCATGGCTGACCTGGCTGTTGTCTTAACCCCACATTCCTGTCTGCCCCTCATATCCCTTGACTCCGTTGTTGATCAAAAGTCCATCTAACTCAGCCATCAGATTCATTGACCCAGCCCCCACTGCTTTCTGGGTAGAGAATTCCAAACGACCCCCGGAGAAAAAAAAAAATTCACCTCCATCTTAAGAGGGAACCCTCTTAGTTTTTGAACTGTGTCCCCTTTTTCTCGGCTTTCCGAGAGAAAACATCCCCCCCCCCCCGATGCCTATCCTACCAAGTCACCTCAGGATCTGATACATTTTAATAAGATCACCTCCCATTCGTCTAAACTCCAATGGATATAGGCCCAATGTGTTGAACTTGATAAAGCCGTCATCCCAGGAATGAGTTGAGTGAAACTTCTCTGAACTGTTTCTAATGCAGTTGTATCCTTTTACAAACAAAGAGACCTAAACTCTACACAGTGCTCCATATGTGGTCTCACCCAGGCCCTGTGGAGCATTATTTTATTCACTTGAAGAATGTAGATGTTGCTGGCAAGGCTGACAGCCATTGCCCATCCCTAAGTGCTCATGAGAAGCAGCCTTCTTGAATACAATGAAAGGCTCTATGGTAAGTTACATATATTTTTATTATTGTGAAGGGCTTTGTTTCGAAAAGGACACAGTGCTCTTCTGCATTGCACAAAATTCAGATTTGACGGTGTCAATTGTCCCCTTTGCTTTAATGTTTTCATTGAAGTTCAGCTCAGATATTTGGTCTCATTTGGTCTCAAGCTTGGACAAATGGCTGAGCTCTTTGAGTGACTTCAAAGGTTTTCAATTTTGTTGACACAGTTGGCTGAGCGTCAAACCCACTAATGAATTCAGCTCCGCAGGAGTTATTGACACATCTGCCATGGCTATTTTGCCAGTTTTATGAGCTCTTACTAGGATTAGATTTTTAAGTGGATTTTTAATTACTGTTTATTTTCACAGTTTTATGAACATCTCAATAACTTCCCAACGCCATTATGGAGCTTGTAAATTTAGTGCATTACAGTAGGTGACATGGGGGTTGAAGGATGTATGGAAGGGATGGGGGAAGGGGGTATGGATTGTATGGGGGTGACGAGGATATGGAGGTATGGAGGGGTGAGGGGTTATGGGGGAAAGGGGTATATGTGGAAGGGGATGAGGGAAGTAAGGATGGGGTATGAGGGTGAGGATAATGGAGGGTGAATGAAGGTGAGGGGGTGGGGTGGTTGGAGAGTGAGGTCTAGAGTGTATCACACGAGTCCAGAACTCGGCCACTGTCCCAAAGAATGGTGGTGGGCCTCCTCACCTGCCCGCCACCTTGCCTGCCTTGGGCCTGCTTCCAGAGGTTGCTTCATTCCAACCTACTATTCCACCAGGACAGCTCGGGCAGTCACTGTGGGCAGGAGGATCATAATTGCTATGCTAGTGCACTCCAAACTAATAAGTGGGAGTGTTTAAAGAATTTTTTTTTTCAAAATCCCAATACCGGTTTGACTTTTCTCCCAGATTATTCCAGAATCATAGAGGGATGAAATGCAGGAGAGGCCATTTAGCCCCCGTAGCTGCACCAGCAATAGCCATCCAATTAACCTCACTCCTCTGCTCTTTCCATGTATCCTCTGAAGATATTTATCATTGTTTCAATATTTATCCAGTTCCCTTGTGAAAGTTATTATTGAATCTGTTTCCTGCATTCAAGACCATCACAGCTCACCACATCAAAATCATTGTCAAAGAGAAAAAAAAAATTGTCAATCACCTCAGACTTGTGTTTTTTGGTGACCAACCCTTCTTCCACTGGAAACGGTTTCTCCTTATTTACTCGGTCAAATTTATTCATGATTTTGAACACCTCAATCAAATTTCCCCTTAACCGTTTCTGCTGTAAGGAGAACAACTGTAGTCTCTCATCTCACCACATAACTTAAGTCTTTCATCCCTGATAACATTGTAGTAAACTTTTAGGGGCTGTTTAGCACAGGGCTAAATCGCTGGCTTTGAAAGCAGACCAAGCAGGCCAGCAGCACGGTTCAATTCCCGTAACAGCCTCCCCGAACAGGCGCCGGAATGTGGCGACTAGGGGCTTTTCACAGTAACTTCATTTGAAGCCTACTCGTGACAATAAGCGATTTTCATTTCATTCATTTCATTTCAAGTCTCCACTGCACCTTCTCTGAAGCCTTGACATCGTTCCTGAGGTCTGGTGCCCAGAGTTAGCCACAATACTCCAACTTGAACCTCACCAGTCTTTTGCACATGGTTAGTCGAACCTCCTTGCTGTTTTTATTCGATGCCCTCCATTTATGAAGCCAAGGATCTTATATGCCTTTTGAACAGCTTTGCCAACCTGTCCTGCCACCTTCAAACCCTTGTGTACATATACCTCTGGTCTCTCGGCTTCTGCATCACTTTAAATTTGTACCATTTAGTTTATCTTGCTTTTCCTCATTCATCCAATCAAAGTGAATTACTTCACACTTTTCACCATTAAATTTCACCAGCAACGAGACTGCCCATTTCACCAGTCTGTCTAAGTCCTCCTGAAGTCTGTTATGGGCCTTCCCTCTGCTTACTACATTTCCTAAACATTCATCTTTCATACCCAGAGACTCCCTGGGCTCATTCTGGAGAAGTTGGAACCCCTGTTTGACAATGATACTTCTAACCATCTTCTGGGAGGATGCGGGTTGGTTCCAAGTCTGATCTGAAGGATCAACTGCGTCACTCATTCCATAGACTAACCCCTTCCTAGTTGAGAGGCCTACTTAGGTTTCTGCATACTTCGCTCTCTGGGTGGCCTGAAGGACTGGAGCAATGAGCAACCTGGACAAATAGTCTTTTAATTCTCAGTCCCTCCATATAGAGGAATTGCGAAATTATTTAGGTAACTGTAATATTCACAAGAATTAACAAAAAAAACTTAGCATTTTACATTAGAGTGTTAACAAAGCTGGCAAAGCCAGCAGTTAAAAACAAATAAGGAAATTAATTCAGAAACAATTTCCTCAATCAGACACTGCAGGATGCTGAAGGTGTTTAATGAAAAGCCGTCGACTGCTATCGGCTTTGATTTGAGAATGGAATCAGACCTCCCTGTAAGTTGGATGACAGCGTGCAATTATCGAGAGAAGCATCAGTCTCTACAAATAAACTACAATGCATACATATAACGTGGTGTTGGAGGTAGATTGCACTCGCCCAGGCTCCAGTATGTGGAGAAAATACAGAAGGAAGCCAGGGGCAATCAATGCTGCCTTTGTGCTATCTGACATTTGAAGGTATGGTGATCAGTGATTGTCGGATCCCTATCTAATGTTATCTCGGCTTACTGGTGCTGCCAGACCTGTCACAGATAAAGGAGAATGAGCATGCTGCACAATAAATATAATTCTTACATAATTGGCGGCTCTGCCTTTGTCAGGAGCCTTGATGCTTTCGGTCAATACCATGTTGACATTTGGTTAACTGTAAAGGCCTCCCTGGCAGTATCTACACAGAAAGAATCTCTGCCTGCTTTAATGTGGCTTCTTTGTTTTTGAAGCTCACTGCACCAAAGCCCATTACTTCAATATCCTCACTTTTCTTTTTCTTCCTTACTTCAATAATGCAATGAGACTAATCTGACTCACGTAGTTAGATTGTGGCCTGCTCTATTTATTTAGTTTTATATAGTCATTTGCATTGCAGGTTTCTTGAACCTGAAAGTGATATCATTTGTAACACACTTGAAACACATGGCAGAAGAAGCTAAGAAGGGCAGATTGTTACATTGAATGACGGAGAAAGACATAGGGCTGGCTTTTAGCCATGGAGGTGGAAAGTTCGAGTCGGAAAATCTTCCAATTTGGCAGACCCGTCTCCATGGAAGCTTGGTGGTGGGCAGGGGGAGCGTGTTCCAGTTGGGCATGCTACATCTAGACACAGTTGGGAGGTGGTCACAGAAGTGGGTGAGAGCCAAGGGTGACTGCTTACATGGCCTGTCATGGTTCCTGGAGATTATGACCCAGTTGCATAAAACGTTTGGGGCAGCACGGTAGCATGGTGGTTAGCATAAATGCTTCACAGCTCCAGGGTCCCAGGTTCGGTTCCCGGCTGGGTCACTGTCTGTGCGGAGTCTGCATGTCCTCCCCGTGTTTGCGTGGGTTTCCTCCGGGTGCTCCGGTTTCCTCCCACAGTCCAAAGATGTGCGGGTTAGGTGGATTGGCCATGCTAAATTGCCCGTAGTGTCCTAAAAGTAAGGTTAAGGGGGGGGGGGGTTGTTGGGTTACGGGTATAGGGTGGATACGTGGGCTTGAGTAGGGTGATCATTGCTCGGCACAACATCGAGGGCCAAAGGGCCTGTTCTGTGCTGTACTGTTCTATGTTCTATGTTCTATGTTCTCAGGCTCTCTAGCCCACATCCCCTCATCCCCATCCACTCCTGATTCCGCCTCATCCACCCATATCCCCAGGCCACCCCCATGGCAACACATGCCTCCCATCCCAGCTCCAAGCCATATCATACCAACATATCACCTCCATGTACCTTCATACCACATGCCATAAATACGCTTATACCACCTCAAAGCCCCCTAAACCTCATGTCACCTCCTTGCTTTGTCATAAACCCATGCCACCTCCATGTCATCTACATGCCACTTTATAACCTCATGCCACCTCCATACTCTCCTCATATACCTATGAAATCTCCATGCCTCCTCATAACCCAATGCCACCCCCATAGCCGCTCACCCAGTATCTACTATAGCAGACCTCGGGAACCGTGTGGAGATGAATAAAATTAAACTTCTAACAATCTATGTGAGCTCTCACTCATTCATATTTGATACTGAAAGAAGCTTCCATTCATGAAACCCATTCAAAGATGTTAAATGCCCCTCAAGTGTTAAATCTATTATAAAAGCAAATAAACTTTTTTTGACTAACTATTTCAAAGGCAGATAATTCTTTAATAGCTTCTTAAAACTATCAATCAAAATGTGAACTTAATCCCTCCTGCTGATATAAGTGGTTTTGGATCTTTTGAAACTCAGACAAGCATTCATAATTGCCTCAGCTGTAATAACAACCCTGGAGAAATAGCAATGATGAAGTCTATTAAAACTGCAGTAACAGGTGATAATGTTTTTTTTAAGGTACACCAGATGGCCTGTTGATCAATATATTCTCAGAGTGCATGTTTGTCATCTTTACTCTGATAGTTGCAGCCTTTTTTTGTGTTTAAAAGGCTGAAAATTAAAAATATTTCAGATCATGAAATTTAAATAAACCTTATTCACCCTTCAGGAGTGCTTATCTTGCTCCATAAATCTGTGACTCCTTCACTGTGGGTTAAGACCCCTGAAGCAGTGAAAATGGGGTCTGTTTAAAGTCAGCACTAAGTTAAAATAATTATCTTTATTGTCACAAGTAGGCTTACATTAACACTGCAATGAAGTAACTGTGAAAACCCCTTCTGCTGAGTTTGAATTTCCTGCCTGTGTGATTCACGGCCCCTGAACTCCCACGCCATGTTGTGTCAGGGGCGGCACATTGAGGGAGACCACCGCACATGTGTGGGTTGGTGCCAGCGCCACTGCGCATGTCCTCGTTGACGCCGGTGCCACTGCGCATGTGCAGATCCCGCGCCGCACAGTTTGCGCCGGGATGGGATGCTGGAGCAACATGAACTGCTCCAGCGTCGTGCTGGCCCCCTGTAGGGGCCAGAATCGGTACTCCCAACGGTCCGTTCACGGCGTCGTGAAACGTGACGGCGTTTCCAACAGCGTGGACACTCTGCCGCCGAATGGGAGAATCCTGCCCAGAATCTGCTACAAATGGGGGTGGTGCTTCCACATTCGGGTCCTTTCCTACCATTTATACTAATAATAATAATCGCTTATTGTAACAAGTAGGTTTCAATGAAGTTACTGTGAAAAGCCCCGAGTCACCATATTCCGGCGCCTGTCCGGGGAGGCCGGTACGGGACTTGAACCCGCGTGCTGCCTTGTTTTGTATTACAAGCCAGCTGTTTAGCCCACTGTGCTAAACCAGCCCCTCGAGGCTTTGGCTTGATTCTGCGAAAATCTGGCCTATAGAATTTACAGCACGGAAATGGTCATGAGCCTCCTCCAGTTCTCTTCATTTCATCCTCACACCGTAATCTTCTATTACTCTCTCCCCTCTGAACATATCTAGCTTCCCCTTAAATACATCTATGCTATTTGCTTCAACCAATTAATTGGGAGTGACTTCTACATTCTAGCCACACTCTGGATGAAGAGATTTGTCCTGAGTTCCCGACTGGATTTATCGGTGACTAATTTATACCTATGGCCCCGATAGCTGATCTCCCCGCAAGTGGATTTTCCCCCTTAAGTCCACCCGATTGAACCCCTTCATAATCTTGAAGGCTGGTCATCCCTCAGCAGTCGTTCTTCTTTCAAGAGAAGCTATCGTTAACTTATCTCCGCAGCGGAGCCTCAACATCCTCCTATCCAAATTAAGCATTCCCGATCCCCTCTGGCTTAAGGAAATAAAAGATAAACAAGTTGTCCTCTCAGACAGCGTGCGGTATGCATTATAATTGATCAGAAAATTGTTTTTGTCTTGCCCGTCTGACAGACTGAGAAACCACTGGCAGGCCTGTAACCTCCTGCTGATTTCTGGAGCCAGGACACACGAAAGAAGCTGGTTCCTCCCAAGAGCAAATTTATGTCAATCGAAAATTCATTTGGGATGAAATATTTATGATTTATTTTTTGCATTTGAGCAGAGTTTGGTCATATCAAATTATCATTGGCTGCTGGCGTTGACAGCAGCAGTAACCTTTTTTGGCCCCACACTTTAATGAGCATTTATCCTAAATGCTGTAACAGGATGCATCAGGTCGGGCTTGAAAAGATGCTAATTGTCAGCTGGGGGGTGGGAATAATAGTGGGAACCAGAGCTGTAAACAGGAAGGGAAGTGGGCAGCCTTGAGCGTGTCAGTGGGCCCAGAGAAGGTCATTTTCTGTTTGACAGATTTAATTGACTGCCAATTGAATCTTCTTGAGAGATCTGGATGACCTTCACGTCACAATATTTGTGTCTTTCTTGCAGTTTGTGTTATCTACATGGCTTGATGGTATCTCTCTGTGGCCCATTTAGCAGAGGAACTAACAGGTTGATTGGGATGAAGGGCAGTTTACTGAGCTTGCATTGTGTTAACGCATTGATGACTGCCTCAGGTGCCCTGAGGCATCTATTTAACGGGGAGGGGGCGAGGATGAATGTCAGCAGCCGGGAAACTGGGAATGTGCAAACGGTGGAAATTGCACTGAATTTAATAGCTGAACCTCATTTAATCCTTCTTATTCCATTTCAAGCGCAGCAGCCAGATAGTTGGAGAGGTTGAAAATGTTTGCTTTACAAGGCTGCAGTCAGGAACTGGAGGGACATGGGGTGGGGGAGGGGGTGGGGAGGTCACTGAGTTGGGAGAGACATGATTACCGGAGAGAATTCATCACGTGGGTCGAGGTCAGATCACGGGGTTGATTGATTGATATTTATTGTCACATGTACCGAAGTACAGTGAAAAGTATTTTTCTGCGGCCAAGGGAACGTACACAGTACGTACATAGTAGACAGACAGATAAAGAAGGCAGCGTTAATGATCACACCGGAGTAACTCAGATTATGGTGTGGCTCATCATGGAGGTTTTGGTGAGAGATGGGGAAGAAATCAGAACGTGGCAAGGGAGATCAGAAGAGAGAGAAAACAGGGAGAGATTGTGGGGACAGATCGCAAGGGGAGATTGTGAGCAAGGATGACAGAGCAAGATCGTTCGGAGGGATTGTGGGAGAATACACGGGGAGAGGGGTTGCAGAGGAAAGATCACAGGGGGCAATTGCAGGGGGAGATAAGATCATGGGGCTTCGACCTTGGGGTGACACCTACAACAAGGTGACAAGGGGACAGATCACAGAGGAGAGAACTTGGAGAGAGATTGAATCGTGGTGAAGATCATGGGGAGTGAATGCAGGGACGCAATCGGGTGATGGAGGAGCATTGCCTCGAGAGTGAGGTCACCAGGGGATGGCACAAGGGGAGATCGCAGAGTATGATCTGAGGGGAGTGACCATATTCTAGGAAATCTTTTCAAGATTAAACTGTGGGGATGCAGGGGGAGGCATTGTAAGGAGAAATTGCGGAGGAGAGAGTGAGGGAAGACATGGTGGGGGAAATCCTGAGGAGAGGAATTGTGCAGGTAGCCACTGGACGAGACCGTCCAGCTACTCTCGCTGGCGGGTTTTCCGGCCCTGCCGATGGGACATCCCCGACGTAGGTTTCCCGGTGGGGTGGATTCAATGGGAAATCCCATTGAAAGCAGTGGGACCAGAAAATCCCTCTGCTGGTCAATGGCAGACTGCCTCCCGGCACCGAGGACCATGCTCGAGGGAAGGCCAGAGAATCTCACCCGTTGTGTAGGGATAGATCAAGAAAAGCAAAGTCATGAAGCAGATGGCAGCCAGAGGGACTGATTGTGGAGATCACTGGGTATAATCGGAGATGGGGGAAGAGATCACACAGGAACAGATCGCAGGGTTAGATTTTGGGGACAGATTGCTGACATCTGGGGGAGATTCAATCATGGGGAAATCATTGGGGAGAGATCACGGATGAGGGATGGAATTTCATTGCAGGGAGAAATCACAGTGGGAAAGTGGTGAGAGGAGTGATCAGGGATGAGAGATTGGGTGGCGAGATGGCCAGGGACTGTGGGGAAATGATCACATGGGAGATTGTGGGGTCAGATGGATTGGCGAGTATCACATATCATGCAAACTTTATTCTAATCACCCTTTAACTTCCTAAATTCCGGGAAATACAATCCTAGTCTGTGCAATTTTACCTGGTAATTTAACCCTTGAGGTCCATGTATCATTCTGGAGGATCTATCCTTATCTCCGACCAAGGCCAATTTATCCTTCCTAAGATGTGGGCGGATTTCTCCCATCTGGGACTAACTTCCAAGGTGGGCCCAAGGTCTGGCATTAATTCCCGTAATGGTGGGTGCCAGGAATCCATGCTATGTCTTCCATCCCTGACCTCATTAATTATGCATCGAGGCATTTTGCATCGTATTCCGTGGTGGGATGGGCCTGATGGCGAGCATCCCGCCATCATAGCCGGCTGCCATATTTAAAAGGCAGCCAGAAACTTTACTGACATCACCATCCTTGGCTCGTCCCCCGGTGCAGTCTGAAATATTCCGACGTCGTCCTATTTGTCTGTACACTAGCTACCGGAGCCTGGTACAGCAGCCTAACCCAGTCAACAAAGCCCCTCCCAAAACAAACCGCTCCAGCACCTCTCATACGTAATCCCACTCAACCCAGTCGAATACTTTTTCTGCGTACCAGCCTCCCCGAACAGGCGCCAGAATGTGGGGACTAGGGGCTTTTCACAGTAACTTCATTGAAGCCTACTCGTGACAATAAGCGATTTTCATTTCATTTCATTAACAAACCCGGTCTGGTCTTCTCCTTTTCAGTGGGAATTCAGCTGTTGAAGTGGGCGGAGCTACAGAGTCGCGCGGTGAGTATTTAAACTAGCTGCTTCGCGGATTTGAGTCTTTTCGGCGGGAATTCAGCTGTTGGAGTTGGCGGAGCTGCTTCGCTGCTTAAACAGCGACCACAGGGTCTTTGGGGATAAATCTGAACAGTGACATCACAGCAAAGCAGAGACCTGATTGGCTGGTAAGGAAAGTGCTCTAATTAGCAGTAGCTGGGAGAAACTTAACTCTTCGTGTGTTGGTGAGTATTGTGATTGGTAAGTAAAATCTTTATTCCTTTCACTTATTCATCATTCGATATTATATCTGTAATCAATTAAGGTAAACTGTAAAAATGGCAGGAGATTCCTGACCTGTGTTATGCTCCTCGTGCTCAATGTAGGAGTTCAGGGACGCGGCCGATGCCCCTGATTCCTTCATGTGCGGGAAGTGTGTCCAGCTGCAGCTCCTGTTAGACCGCATGACGGCTCTGGAGCTGCGGATGGACTCACTTTGGAGCGTCCGTGATGCTGGACAAAGGTATAGGAGGTCTGATTAGCAAGTTTGCAGATGATACTAAGATTGGTGGAGTTGCAGATAGCGAGGGGGACTGTCCGAGAATACAGCAAAATATAGATAGATTGGAGAGTAGGGCAGAGAAATGGCAGATGGAGTTCAATCCAGGCAAATGCGAGGTGATGCATTTTGGAAGATCTAACTCAAGAGCAGACTATATGGTCAATGGAAGAGTCCTGGGAAAAATTGATGTGCAGAGAGATCTGGGAGTTCAGGTCCATTGTCCCCTGAAGGTGGCAACGCAGGTCGATAGAGTGGTCAAGAAGGCATACAGCATGCTTGCCTTCATCGGACGGGGTATTGAGTACAAGAGTCGGTAGGTCATGTTACAATTGTATAGGACTTTGGTGAGGCCACATTTGGAATATTGCGTGCAGTTCTGGTCGCCACATTACCAGAAGGATGTGGATGCTTTAGAGAGGATGAATACGAGGTTCACCAGAATGTTGCCTGGTATGGAGAAAGGTTGAGTAGATTAGGATTGTTTTCATTGGAAAGACGGAGGTTGAGTGGGGCCCTGATTGAGGTCTACAAAATTATGAGAGGTATGGACAGGGTGGATAGCAACAAGCTGTTTCCAAGAATGGGGGTGTCAATTACAAGGGGTCACTATTTCAAGGTGAGAGGGGGAAAGTTTAAGGGAGATGTTCATGGAAAGTTTTTTACGAAGAGGGTGGTGGGTGCCTGGAACGCTTTGCCAGCGGAGATGGTAGAGACGTGCATGATAGCATCATTCTAGACAGATATATGAATGGGCAGGGAACAGAGGGAAGTAGATCCTTGGAAAATAGGTGACAGGTTTAGATAAAGGTTCTGGATCGGCGCAGGCTGGGAGGGCCGAAGGGCCTGTTCTTGTGCTGTAATTTTCTTTGGTCTTGGTTCTTTGTTCTATGATGTCCGGTACACAATCCTCAATGCTAGAGGCCAGAATCTTGGCCAGGAGCTTGGCATCCAAGTTCAGCAAGGATATCAGTCTATAAGATCCACACAGCTGCGGGTCCTTGTCCCTTTTCAAAATGAGCAAAATCATGACCTGTGACATTGTCTGGGGTAGAACTCCTCTTTCCTTGGCCTCGATAAAGACTTTCAACAACACTGGCCCCAATATCCCGGAGAACGTTTTATAGAATTCGACTGGGTAGCCGTCCGGTCCCGGGGCCTTCCCCGACTGCATGGCCTTCACGCCCTCCATTATCTCCTCCAGCCCAACCGGGACCCCCAGCCCTTCTACCCTCTCCCAATCCACCTTCGGGAAAGTCAGCCCATCCAAAAAGTGCCTTATCCCCTCTGGCCCCCCAGGGGGTTCCAATCTATACAGCCTACTATAAAAGTCCCGAAAGGTCTTGCTCACCCCTTCTGAGTCCCCAACTTTCCCTATTTCCCTAGCTGCCTCCCTTTTTCTGAGCTGCTGTGCAAGCAGCCTACTGGCCTTTTCCCCATGCTCGTACACCGCTCACGTCACCTTCCTGAGCTGCTCCACTGCCCTACCTGTAGTTAGCAAACTAAATTCCGCCTGCAGACTCCGGCGCTCCCTCAAATTCCGCCTCTGGAGCCTCCGCGTAACTCCTATCCACTCGTAGGATCTCTCTTACCAGTCGGTCCGTTTCTGCCCTATCCGATCTGTCCTTGTGGGCCCGGATCGAGATCAGCTCCCCTCTCACCACCGCCTTCAGCGCTTCCCAGACCACCGCTGCTGAGACCTGCATTGTTCAGCATGCACTTCCTCAACCTCTCGCAGACCGCTTTGTCCACCAACAGCCCCACATCCAATCTCCATTGCGGGCGCTGCTTACTATCCATACTGACCTGCAGGTCCACCCAGTGCGGAGCATGGTCCGAGATCGCAATTGCCGAATAGCCTGTGCCCACCACCCCTGCCAACAGGGCTCTGCCCACAACAAAGAAATCTATCCAGAAATAGACCTTGTGAACGTGGGAGAAGAAAGAAAATCCCCTGGCTCTTGGCTGCCTACATCTCCACGGATCCACCCCTCCCATCTGTTCCATGAACCTTTCAGCTCCTTTGCCATTGCTGGCACCCTACCCATTCTCGAGCATGACCGGTCCAGGCCTGGATCAATAACCATGTTAAAAATCCCCACCCATAATCAGCCTGTGCGAATCCAGATCCGGAATCTTCCCCAGCACCCGCTTTATAAAATCCCCATCGTCCCAATTTGGCGCGTATACGTTGACCAATACTACCTTCATCCCCTGCAGCCATGATAAATCTCCCTCCTGCATCCGAGACTATCCTCCCCACCACCTGCTTATTTATCAAAATCGCAGCATCCCTTAGAGTCCAGCCCCGAGTGGAAAACCTGCCCAGCCCAGCCTTTCCTCAACCTGACCTGATCCACCACCTTAAGATGTGTCTCCTGCAGCAGCACCACATCCGCCTTCAAACGCCTAAGGTATGCAAACACATGAGCCCGCTTCACCGGCCCATTGAGCCCTCGGATGTTCCAAGTGACCAGCCTAGTTGGGGGGCACACTGCCCCCCTCCCCGCCGGTCAGCCATCACCCTTCTTGGGCCTGCCTCTAGCCCATGCGCCGCACCTCCTCCAGCCCGCCAGGGGCGGCCCCCACCCCCGACCCCCAGTGACCTTCCATCGAAGTCCCTTCCACGTCAGCAAAATCCCCCTCCCCCCCCCCCCAGCAACACTACTCTAAATCCCAACCCAGCTAATAAATTAATCTTATACACACACCCCACTGTGCTTCCATGGGCTAACTCACTGTAGCTAGCTTGGTGACCCCCCGCCTCCGGCGCCAATAAGTCTCCCACCCATTGTTCCCTCACTCCCCTTCCCCCGCTCCTGCAGATAACTTTCCTCATCTAGCCACCTCTCCAACACCCAGCAGCAAGCTTAAACGAAGATCAAAGGCACCACCCACCGAAACCCAGACAGGCACGTCTCCATCCCACCAAAGTGCACAAGAATATAATTACCCAAACTACAACACAAGAAGAACAATTAGCAACATCTACCCCACAACCAGAAAAGAACCAGAAACAAAACAAAAAATCAATTCTCCCCCCCAACTCCCCTCTCCCCTTAACAGAGCTCCAAAAAAAAGACTTATTCAAAGCAATACGAAAAAACATAGCCAATTTTAACAACAATAAGAGAGGAAAATCCACAATCCCTCCAACCGTAGCCCCACTGACAATCCGAGGGGGGAGAGATAAAAACAAACACCAAGTAAACAAAAAAATCCCCAGAAAAAGAACCAACAAAGAAAAAGGGCCCAATATAGACCAACATATTGTTACTGAGTCCAAAAGCCCTCAAGCTCCCACCAGTCCTTTTCTTTTTGCAAAGTCCAACACCTCATTGGGCGACTCAAAGTAGTGGTGTCGGTCTTCATGCGTGACCCACAAGCACGCCGGGTACAGCAGGCCGAACTTCACCTGCTTCTTAACGAAGATCGCCTTGACCTGATTGAAGCCTGCTCTCTTCCTTGCCACCTCCACGCTCAGGTCCTGGTATACCCGCAGGATGCTATTCTCCCACTTGCAACTTCGCGTGCGCTTGGCCCAGGGCAGAACACATTCCTTATCCAGGAATCTGTGGAATCTCACCACTATCGCCCCCGGAGGGTGCCCCGCCCGTGCCTTCCTGGCAAGCACCCGATACGCCCTGTCCATCTCCAGCAGTCAGGGGATGCCCCTTCGCCAAGCAGCTTTTTGAACATACCTGCCACGTATGCTCCTGCATCTGCTCCCTCAGCTCCCTCGGGAAGCCCGACGATTCTTAGATTCTGTCGGCAGGACCAGTTCTCAAGGTCTTCCACCTTTTCCAAGAGCCTTTTCTGCTGCTCTTGAAGCATCCCCACCTCCAGCTCCACCACTGTTTGGTGCTCCTCTTGTTCCAGCCGCGCCTTCTCTACCTTCTGAATTGCCCGGTCCTGGGCGTCCAGTCTGCTTTCCAGGCGATCAATTGACTCCTTGATCGGATCCAGGCAACCCCGCTTCTGTCTGGCAAAACCCTCCTGGATGCCCTGCATCACTGGGTCGGCTGCATTCTGCGCTGCCACCCCAGGGGTCCTCGGCCACACTGACTCCCATTCCAGCTTCCACACCACTCACTACTGGCTTCTTATTCCTGCCCTTTCGCACGCTTCTAATCCTTTTTTCCATAAACCAATGCAAGGAAACCATGCCCAGCTGCCTCAGCCAACAAATCTTCCGATTAAAGTCGAAGAAAAATCCGGGAGAAAGGTCCAAAACCCCAACCAGAGCGGGAGCCACCAAATGTGCGACCTCCTCCTCCATAGTCGCCACCGGAAGTCCAGCTGGGTGAACCTTCGGCTTTCCCTCTGCCCGTGAACTCCTCCTGCCGGCCTCTGAATTGAGGCTGGATGGGAAACTGCCCTTAATTGGCCAATTACAGTTCTCCAGTGAGGTGAGGGCAGGACCTAGGCCTCTTCTTCCCTTATAAAACTGCAGACAAGCTGGAGACTGGCAGGAGGGCTACATGGGACATTTTAAGAGTCCCCCGCACGCAAAGCTGACAGCAGGAGATTATAAAATTCTGCTCATGGTTAAACCAGGGCTTTGTATTTTAGTCCTTGAGATATACAGGCCAGCATTCCAATAGCATTTTAGATGAGCGAGGAGCAATTACATGGGAGGTTGCAGAGTGAGGAATCATGGGAGAAGCCATGGGTTAGGATTGTAGGGAGCGTTGATGTGGAGTGGGATCACATGGGGCGAGATCACAGAGTGGAGAACATGTAGAGATGATAAGGAACAGTAGCAGGATTAGGCCATTTTGCTCTTGTGCCTGCTCCGCCATTCTATAAGATCATGACTGACCTGATTGTGGCCTCAGCTCTACTTTTCTGCCTGTCTCCCATAACCCTTGACGCTCTTGCCAATCCAAAATCTTACTCAGCCTTGAATATATTCGACAGCCCAGTCTCCGAAGCTCTCTGTGGATAAGTTACAAAGTTTAATGATCCTCTGGGAGAAGAAATTGCTCCTCGCTGTTATCTTAAATGAGAGATGCCAATTTTTAAACTATGGATAGGATTTGGGGGGATTAAAGGTTGGATGGCAGTTGTTGGGAATCAGGGGGGGTGGTGGTGAGGGCATTCAGATCTGGAGGGCCAGGATATAAGACATCAGGGGAGGCGCTGGACATCATTTGGGTGGTAGGGGTTGAACCTCAGGGGGTGGGGAGGCAGGTTAGGTAGGGCCCGCATGCGGGGTGGACATTGGGTCAGGTCAGGTGGGGGATTGGGCTCAGGGGAAGTTCCGGTCGGGTGGATGAGTGAGAGTCAGGACTGCAGGCTGCCTAAGCAATGCGGGAACAAAGATTGTTCCACATATCCCATCAAAATATTTGCAGAGCTAGGACCCTGTGCGGGAACCCAGAGCAACACTCTTTATTTGGAGGAAGTGGTGGAGCTGAAGGAAAGTTTGTTCAATGTGAGAACAAATTCAGCCAGGCAGAGGAGAGTGGTGGTGGACTGATTGAGCCGACAATCGAGGAAGAAATGTAACACCCAGACTGTGCTGGTGGAGGATAGAGCTGTAAGAGTGATTGGATCCCCATTGTGAGAAGGAGGCGGGTAGGGACAGGAAAATGGAAACTGTAGAAGTGAGGGAGTGCACCAAAAGGCCAATTGGTGCCCATAGAGAGACTGGATAAGGGGAGTAAAAATAGAGGTGAGATAGGAAAAAAAGAGTTGAGTGGGGCAGGAACAGACTGAAACAATAGGCCTGTCAATGTGGTCCTGTTTATGAATTTTGGGAAGATGTTTCAGGGTTGGGAGACTACAAGGTTGGAGGGGGCATTTGCTGGAGACTATGAAGTCAGTGACAGTCTTGGATTCAATGTCCGGATGTTCTCGGATGGAGTAATGGTTCAGGGGTGGTGGGAGTACAGTGCTGTATAGTTGTTTTTCAGCATCTGCCAGGGAGGGATCGACACATCAGACAACAGCAGGTTTGACAGTGATGTTAGGATGGGTCCTGAGAGAACAGAGTGCTGCCAGTTCAGGGAGAGGCAGATGAGAGTGAGTGAAGGGGTGGAGAAATTATAGTGGTCAATGTCACGGCGGTCGATCTAATTAAAAATATTGTGAGTGTAAGAAGTCAGAGGGAGGGGTCCAGGTGGAGGGAGAATATTTAAACGGGTAAAAGGACCCGCTGAACGTGGCAAGTCTTTGATCACAAGTCCATCAAGCAGTGGTATTGAAAGAAATTAGACTATCTTGCACTTTATCTGCTGTTTGATCTGTTAGGTAATATACCCTTACAAATTTTGAAGAAAGATAGATTCCACGCTTCAAAAGGCTCTTAATTGACAGGAGAGGGAGGGGATGTGAGAGAGACCCCCCCCCCCCCCCCCCCCCCTGCCACCAGTCCAAATGGTAACATGGAATTTGTGGGGGTTGAGTGGACTGGTGAAGCGGGCGAGAGTATTCTCGCATTTGAAGAGATTAAAAGCCGACGTAATGCTGTTGCAGGAGACCCTTACGAGGGTGAAGGACCAGGTAAAACTTTGTAAATGTGAGGTAAATCTGGTGTTTCACTCAGGCTTTGATAGCAGGGCCCAGGGGGTACCGGTACTGGTGGGTAAGAGAATTCAGATGGAGAAGGTGGTGAGAGATCAGGGGGCAGATAGATTATAGTAACGGGTGCTTTGGAGGGGAGGTAGGTGGTGTTGGTTAGCGCGTTTGCTCGAATTGGGATGATGTAGGGTTTATGAAGAGGATGTTGGCTTGGACACACATCAGTTATTTTAGGTGAAGATTTAAATACAGTGTTGCATCCGTGCATGGATCGATCTAAGCTATGTTCGTTGACCCTTCTACAGGGGAGGCAACGATGGTGTTGGCTGCATTTATGAAAGAGATGGATGGAGCGGACCTGTGGTGGTCCTTACATCCAGGGAGAAGAGAGTATTCATTTTTTTCACCAGTGCATAATTTTTACTTGAGGATTGGCTTCTTTATTATGGGGAGGTCATTGTTGTTGGGATGAGGAAAGCGGAATACTCAGCGATTTTCATTTCGAATCATGCTTTGCATTTGGTGGATGTAGCCAAGTGTGGTTGGGAAGAAGCCTGCACACAGGCCAGCGTGGAGGTTGGATGTGGGGCCCTTTTGTGTAAGGATGGGAAAGATGATTGATGATTATGTGGGGTTTAATAAGAATGGCGAGGTCTTGCAGTGGGTGGTTTGGGAGGCACTGAAGGCACAGGTGGAGAGGGAGACAGCGGCTGGGAGATGATATCTTGGAGGTTCATGGGAAGATCCCACTCCAGAGCTTTTGGCCAGTAGAAAGCAACTGGAGATGCCTTTTGACCTCTTGCCTACAGGGAAAGCAGTACGCTGAGGCAAACAAAGGGTGTGGTGTAGGAGCACGGGGAGAAGGCCAGTTGCTTGATGGTGGGACAGCTCCGCCAGCAGGCAGCCTTGCGAGAGATTGTTCAGGCCCAGGATGGGGCGAGGGGACTGGTGGTAGCATCAGAGCAGGTGAACAGGGCATTTGAGGAGTTTTATAAGATGTTGTATAGATCGGAGCCTCCTTGGGATGAGTCGGGTATGATGGAGTTCTTGGAGGGGCTGGAATGTCCGACTGTAGTAGAGGAGGAGGGGGCAGTGTTGGAGGAGCCATTGGGGATTGAGGAGGTTTGGACGGCGGTAGGGAAGATTCAAACAGGTAAAGCATCGGGGCTGGATGGGTTCCCGGTGGAATTCGAGAAGAAGTTTTTGGATAGGCTGGCACAGATGTTGGGGACGCTCCAGAGACGTTGGGACAGGTTCCAATTTGCTGTTGTTAAAAGAGGATAAGGATCCGGTGGAGTGTGGGTCGTATGGGCCAATATCCCTGTTAAATGTGGATGCTAAGATTCTTGCCAAGCTGAGGTTGAAGGAGTGCCTTCCACACCTGGTTGTGGAGGATCAGACGGGATTAATAAGGGGTAGGCAGTTGTCCTCGACTGTGCGACACTTGTTAAACATGGTGCTCTCCCCTTCAGAAGGGGGGTGCTGAAGGTGGTGGTGGCTCTGGATGTGGAGTTATTTGTTTGCAGTGTGGGAGCGGTTTAGGATTGGGCCTACTTTTGTGGCGTGGGTCAATTTGTTGTATTAGGAATCAAAGGAGAGTGTTTGTACAAATGAGGAGAACTCAGGATATTTCCAGCTGCCTACGAGACCATGTCTGAATTCTCCCCTTTTGTTTGCACTGGTGATAGAGCACTTGGCCATTGTGCTGAGGAGCTCGGATAAGTGGATGGGGATAGTGAGGGGTGGCTGGGTGAAACATAAGGGGCTGGATTCTCCGCAGCCTGCTTCAAAATCGCATTTGTCGTGAAGGCGGACATTGCTGACCGAATCGTGCCCGGCGCCGCTCCGGCGATTCTCCAGGCCCTGGAGAATCGCTCGTTCATGAATCATGCCGATACTTCGATCCCAAATGGCCGATTTCCCGACAGCGTGGTTCTAACCACGTATGACCAGTCGGGACTCTCGCGCGGTGTCTGCAGACTCAGTCCGCGGCCGCCCTGGTGGAGGACGGAGGGAATCCAGCACAGGGGTGGCGGGGGCTTATGGTCCACGGAGTAATGGTCCATGGTCCGAGTCCGCTATCTTGTTCAGCTGCAGGCCGCCGCCATGCGACTGGGCGGACTCGGAAATGGAAGTGCAGGGGGCCCACAACCGCAGCTAAAGCTGAGTGAAGCTCCCCGGGTCCCTGCTAGCCCCCTACAGGTAAGAGAATCAGCCTTTATTTTTTACAGGAAACTGGGAGTGAAACACCAGCATTCTTACGTCGGCGTGGGGGACATAGCCCCATTTTGGGAGAATGCAGCCCAAGGTGTCCCTGTATGCTGATGACCTTTTGTTGCATATTTCTAACCCATGTCCCAGGGTGGGGGATATAATAGGGCTGCTCAGGTAATTTGGGGCTTTTTCAGGATACAGATTGAATTTGGAGAAGAGCGAATGCTTTTTGGTTTCCTCTCCATGGACAGGAGCTGGTTTGGTGAGGATTGCCGTTTCCTGTGATGATGACTCACTTCAGGTAGCTGGGGTGCAGGTGACTCCGGACTGGGCCCGGTTCCATAAATCCAATTTTACAAACCTTGTGGGTAGGGTCAAGGCAGATTTATTGAGGTTTGACAGCCACCTCCTGTCATTGGCAGGCCGGGTGTAGGCGGTGAAGATGAAGATGAAGATTCAGAAGACGGTGCTACAGAGAGGGCAACAGTCGGTGGGGTGGGGGGGGGGGGGGGGGGGGGGGGGCATTGGCTCTTCTGAATCTAATGTATTATTATTGGGCGGCGAACACCGAGAAGGTGTGAGGCTAGGGTAAGGAGTCAGAGGCAATGTGGGTGAGGATGGAGTCAGGCTCTTGTAGAGGGTCGGAGTTGCGGTCGCTGGCAACGACGCAACTCCCGTTTTCCCATTCACGGAAAAGTTGGGATTCCGTGGGGGAGGGGCCTTTAGGTATATGCAGGTGTGGGACTTTGAAAGTAAGGTTTTCCCGACATTTCCGGTGACATCTCCCTCCTCCTTGTTGGAGGGAGTGTTGTCGGTGATGGGGTTGGGGGGGGGGTCATCTCGGTGATTTATGGAAAGCATTTGCAGGAGGGTATGGCATCACTGGAGGGGGTGAAGGCCAAGTGGGAGGAGGAGTTGAGGATGGCGCTGGAGAAGGGTTGTGGTGTGAGGTGTTGCAGAGGGTGAATTCCTCAACCTCGTGTGCGAGGCTGGGGTGAATACAGTTAAAGATGATGCACATGGCACCTGACGAGGTTAAGGATGGGCCAGTTGTTTGAGGGGGTGGAAGAGACTTGTGAGCGGTGTGGGAGAGGTCCAGCCAACCATGTACATATGCACAGGTCCTGCCCGAAGTTGGAGAAATTTTTGGGGTCGTTTTTCAGCATCACTACGGGGATCCTGTACATGGCATTGGAGCCCAGTCCTCTGGGGCCCATATTTGAAGTGTTGGATCTGCCGGAGCTGCAGATGGGAGCTGGGGAGGATGTTTTAGCCTTCTCCTTGCTTATTGCTCGCAAGCGGTCCAGCTGGGGTGGAAGTCAGCTTCTCCACCCTGTGTCTCAGTGTGGCTGGGGGACTTGATGCAGTTCCTGTATTTGGTGAAGGTTAGGATTACCTTTAGGGAGGGTGGTTATGGGGTTTCACAAGAGATGGATCTGTTTATTCTTATTCTTCACTTTAAAGAGTTGGTTACCGTCAGCTGCTGGGGGGAGGGGGGGGGGCGTGAATAGAGATGGGGGTTGGGCTATACTTGGTTTATAGAGTGGGGGGGTGCGGTTCTGTTGTTGTTGTTTTGCATTGTTTTGTTTAATATTTTTTTTAAAGGCTCTTAATTGTTTAATTAAGTACCTCAGGGATTAACTCCCACGGAGGTTTCCCAGCCTTCCCCATGGAAAAGCCGGAAGAGAATGGGCTTATTTTGAGATCCTGACCGGATGTCATTTTCCAGGATATTAACCCCCCACTGCCTCAGAATCCGATTCCTCGCAACTGGGCAAACTGCCCATTGCACCATGGGGAAGATTATGGGAGATACCTCACATGAAATATCCCACAGGTAGAGATTTTTATTGGCGATTGCAAGAAAGAAATGATAAGGATTGATTCAGGGAGTGGGATAGCAGGGAAAGTTTGCAAGGGAGAGATTGAGGACTGAGGTCACTGAGATAATTCGAGGGGAATGGGATCACACTGACAAAGGTGGGGAGAGAGGAGATATTGCCAAATAAGGGACTGTTTGGAGCTTTCATGGCCTGGGATGGTACGAGAACAGACTTGTGGGGTGTGATAATTGGGGAGACCATTGTTGGGATCTCAGGGAGAGGTCATGGGGGAGGTCATGGGGAGAAATGACAGGAAGAGATAACAAGGGAAAGATCAAGTAGAGAGGTCATTGGGGAGAGATAAGATCCGAGGGGGAGACTATTGTTAAGGGGCAGAAATTGGAATTTGTTACCTCTATTTTATGGTTGCCGAACTTTTGCCGTGTGGCCAATCTTGGTGAGCAGCGTATTGTACCAGGTCAACATCAGAGGCATAGGCATGGCCATTCTGGAATATACAGCTATTGATCTCCACCCAAAACAGAAATTGAATGTGTAAATGAGAAGCCTTTCAAGGAAGCCTGCTACAACCATACAGGCCATTGGTGAGACCACACCTGAAAAACTGTGTATGGTTCTGGTCTCCTTACTTAAGTATTGATATACTTGCATCAGAAGCTGCTCAGAATAACTTCATCAAGCTGGCTCCTGGGATTAAGGAGTTGGCTTATGAGGAAAGGTTGAGCATGTTGGGCCAATACTCATTTTAGGCTAGAGGAATAAGAGATGATCGTATTGAAACATGTAAGACTCCAAGGGCACTTGGCAGGATAGATATCAAGCTGGTGTTTCCTCTCGTGGCACCACCAAGAATTGGGAACTACAGTTTCAAAATAAAGTGTCTCCCATTTAAGAAGATGATGAGGGATGTTTGTGGAAGTTGGGTCATTGAATATATTCAAGTGTTTGACGTATTGTTGGTCGGCAATTGAGTCTGGAGTGATGGGGACAGGCAGGAAAGTGGAATGGACGCCACAATCAGATCTCTTTGACTGGCAGAGCAGGCTTTACGGGTCAAATGGCCTACGGCTGCTCCTAATGTTTACAATCTTATCCCGATGACAGGTGAATCAATATTGCCTATGATCACTTTGCACTAACCAGCAGAAAGAATCTACCTAAAATGACCAAATCCTAAAGAGCACTGACCAGTAATGGAAAGGCATTGTTGGAAGAAGTGAAAATTACTGCTCTTCGCCTCCCATTTGTAAGAAATGATCCTTAAGGCTGTGAAATTATCCGGCATCTCATTCATTGAAAATGAACACAAAGTTGTCAGTCAGACAGCTATCCAAATGTACAAAATGGAATGTTTTATTTAATTCTTCTCTTTGCTCAATATTCTTTCAATTTTGTGCACTCTTATAGTCAGCATCTAACCTCTCAAATCTAAAATCTAATATCTGATGCTATTATAAGATGACGACAGCTTTGAAGGAAGCAATGAAAAACGTAAAGGAATATGCCCTATTAATTTGTCTTCTATCTGCCTCCTCTCCTTCGATATGTCTTTCAGTTGTCAGTTCTCGGGAAGCAATCCATTCTAAACAACCTTTCAAGTTTAGCTATTTGAATCTTATTAATAAAACAAACCATTACGGGTAAACAAAGAGACCCTTGAGTTTTAAAACGCAGCTGATGTGTTGGGTAAGCTGGGTCTATGTGGACTGCGTTTGATGCAGTGTAGAGAGAGACAGGCTTCCAACACTTGAAGAGATGCAACACGATTTTATTGAACAACAAACTGTAATACATGCTTAACTGTGGGTTGGCACTATGCTGACTTGACTGGAGACCTGAGGCTAACCTGACCAGACTAACTGACTACCACATGGTGTTTGTTCTAGTTGCTGCTCACGAGCTCTGACTGTCTCAGAGGCTGGATCCCGAGAGAGCGAGAAAACTGGTGCCCTCTGGCTTTATAGTGGTCGTGTCCTATCTGGTGATTGGCTGCTGTGTTCTGTGTGCTCACTGGTCATCCTGTGTGTCAATCACTGCCTGTCTGCACTCCATCATATACATGGATGTATATTAGGACATCTCCCCCCTTTTGTTTTGTAAAAAATAAGTGACCAGGTCAATAAATAATGAATATGTGTACAGGAACCTGACTATATACAGAATATGCTAATTTCTATACATGGGAAGGTGTCTAGTGCAGATAGAGGGCAGATAACACATGAGATAAAAACAATATGTACAGATGTGTAAACGATGAGATAACAAGTAATGCAACATTCAGTCTATAAATTCAGTCTCTGTGGCGGGCGGCAAATTCTGGTTGACCGCCTCAAGGGTGGGTCAGGGGCCGCCTGCACCTGAATGGGCGGAACTGCCTCCAATGCGTTGGTCGTAGAGGGAGGTTGGTAGAATAACTGGCAGATTGGTGGAAGAATGCTTGGTCTGACGTGGATGGTGTCGAGGTCAGACTTTGTAATGAGGTTTGCTGAAGCGCCGGTGTCCAGCTTGAAACGTATGCGAGCCTTGTTAACTGTAAGGGTGGCACACCATTTGTCATCCGGATCAATGCTCAGAATTGTGAGTTGTTTCACCATGGTTGAGAAAGACAGTGCATGCTTGGTGATGATGCCCACCCGGAATGGGGATCTGAGGCCCTCAGCATCGGGATCTGGTAGACTGTCAGGGTCGGAGTCTGTCACGGGTCGCTGTACTGACCAGATGTTCCTGCGCTATGGCTGGGATCGCTGTGTGCTGGGCAGTGGAGCAGACCTCCAAAGGGCTGCGTAGTGGCCAAGTTTGCCACACTGGAGACAGCGTCGAAATTTGGCCGGACATTGCCGCTTTAAATGGGCGGAGCCACAATTTGAACACGTCATGACGCCGGCGTCAGGACGTTCCGTGCGCCACCGCGCATGCGCAGTGTGGTCGAACGAGGTGCGCACTTGCGCGGGCTGGTCGTCCGTCTCGCTGCCCCCTCGGTCGTGGCGTGCATGCGCTGGAGCCCGGGAAAATCGTGCGAAATGGCCACTCTCATCCAGACTCAGGCCCTACATTTGTTTGATGGCCTGCACCCGTTCTGCCTCGTGGGAGTTTTGCCTCGCTATTTCTGCCGCCCTGATATGGGAGTACCGGTTGTTAGCGTGCTCGTGGAGGACGCAGGTTTCGATAGCGATGGCAAGGGTGAGCTGCTTAACCTTTAGGAGCTGCTGGCGAAGGGAATCGGAGTGGACCCTGAAAACGATCTGATCCCGGATCATGGAATCAGTTGTCGAGTCATAGTTGCATGATTGCGTGAGGATACGGAGATGGGTTAAAAAGGACTGAAAAGGTTCATCCTTACCCTGAAGCCTCTGCTGGAAAACGTGCCGTTCAAAGCTCTCATTGACCTCAATATCGCAGTGGCTGTCGAACTTCAGCAGGAATGTTTTAAACTTCATCTTGTCTTTGCCTTCAGCAAATGTGAGGGAGTTGTAGATGTGGATAGCGTGGTCCCTGGCTGTAGAAAGGAAGAGAGCGATCGGCTTCGAGATCGGTGGCTTCAAGATAGAGCTGGAACTTTTGCTTGAAAATCTTCCAGTTTGCACCGAGTTTGCCGGCGATACGGAGCTGCGGAGGAGGGCGGACGCTGTCCATGTTACCGGATGGCTGGTCTCTGGTTAAAGGCAGATTATCTCAAGGTAGGTCCGTCAAACTTCAGCATTACTCACTGGTACCATGATGTGTTGGGTATACTGGGTCTACGGGGACTGCGTTTGATGCAGTATAGAGAGAGACAGACTTCCAACACTTGAAGAGATGCAACATGATTTTATTGAACAACTAACTATAATACATGCTTAACTGTGGGTTGACACTATGCTGACTTGACTGGAGACCTGAGGCTAACCTGACCAGACTAACTGACTATCACATGGTGTTTGTACTAGTTGCTGCTCATGAGCTCTGACTGTCTCAGAGGCTGGATCCCGAGAGAGCGGGAAAACTGGTGCCCTCTGGCTTTATAGTGGTTGTGTCCTGTCTGGTGATTGGCTGCTGTGTTGTGTGTGCTCACTGGTCATCCTGTGTGTCAATCACTGCCTGTCTGCACTTCATCATATACCTGGATGTATATTATGACAGCAGCTTCACTTGATCCACTTCAAATTGTGATTAAGTGCACAAAATGTCAACCTGCTCTGAGCTAAAGTTCAAGGTTGGAAGATTCCCTGACTTCTGAGTTCTCACTGTGACAATTAAGAAAAATACACAATCCCAAAGGCATGAATTTTTACGCAGATGAAGAGGCTCTCCACCTCAGCGAAAATGGCTGTGGCAGCACAAGTTGTAAATCACATCTGTGGTTCGCGGAGGCAACTGCACATGCTAAAGTTGTCTCAGTCAGATCTGATTTTAACCCGTTGGATGTTCAAAACATATCTTGCACGCTTTAGACCTGGTAGGAGAAGGACTAATCTTACAAGAGTTCTTTGGAGAGGTCAGGTACCTTCTGGAGAGGTAAGCTGTCCTTTTGGAAATAGTTCGAGAACGGTTTTGAGAGAAGCCAGCTGCCCTTTGGGAGAAGTCAATTGCCCTTCAAAATTGTTAAAATTTGACATGAATGTAATGTGCATAACGAGTGCATTAGATTATTGGAACTGTCATTCTCATTGGAACTGTCAAGGTAATTGTCAAAAGAAGTGTCAAGAGAACAGACAGAGACAGCTGTCAAAGGGAACTGTTAATCTAGTTAACAGATTTAAATCTCCCAGCATTTAAATATTTGAAGAACAACCATTGGCAGTGTAAAAAAAAATCAATGCTTGCTATTTCATTCTGTCTGTTGACATAAGCTTGAAGGTTGCCATTATAAGATTCTGCTGCACGGCTAATTTCACAGCCTATCATTATCACAGTGAGGTGCCTGTCCGTCCACAATTTGATTGACAACTCCAAGTGCTTATGAATCTTTGAAGTGAGATAATGGATACAAATGAGTTTTTATAAGGAATTAAAGAAATTTAAATGTAGTGAGTGGGGTTTTATCAATGAGAATGCTGTGTTTGAAATAGTCAATTTATCAATAGTCAGTTAAGAATTTTATTTTATCTCAGCTCCAGAACCACATGTCTCAGCACAAGACAGAGTTCACACTTTGACCATTTTAACAGGCTTCTTTGCTTCTTTTAAATTAATGTTCACGGGATGTGGGCTGCACTGGCTAGGCTAACATTTGTTGCCCATCGTTAATTGCTCTTGAGAAGGTGATGGTGAGCTTCCTTCTTGAACTGCTGCAGTCCCTGCGGTGTAGGTACACCCAGCGACAGTGGTAGATGTCCAAGTCAGGATGGCGAGTGACTAGGAGAGGGACTTCCAGATGGTGATGTTCCTATACATCTACTGCCCTTGTCCTTCGAGATGGCAGTGGTCATGGGTTTGGAAGGTACTACCTAAGGAGCCTTGGTGAGTTCCTGCAGTCAATCTTCTGAATGATACACATGGTAACAGCTATGCGTCAGTGGTAGAGGGGGTGAATGTTTGTGGAAGGGGTGACAATCAAGTGGGCTACTTTGTCCTGGATGGTGTTGAGCTTCTTTAGTGCTGTAGTCATCCAGGCAAGTGTATGGAGTGTATTCCATTACACTCCTGACTTATTCTTGTAGATGCTAGACAGGCTTTGGGGGTCAGGAGGTGAGAACTCACCACAGGATTCCGAGGCTATGACCTGCTCTTGTAGCCACAGTATTAATATGGCTAGTCTAGTTCAGTTTCTGTTCAATGGTGACCCCCAAGATGTTGGTTGTGGGGGATCAATGTTGGTAATGTCATTGAATGTCAAGGGGCAATGATTTGATTCTCTCTTATTGGAGATGGTCATTACCTGACAATTGTGTGGCATGAATGTTACTTGCCACTTGTCAGCCAGACCCTGGTTATTGTCCAGGTCTTGCTGCATTTGGACATGGACTGTGTTATGGGAGCGGCATTTTCAGAACCCCAAAATGTATCATGGAGTTCAACCAACTACCCCCTTTAATGAATTGTTGCTTTTGAAGCACACGGCTTGGTCTCCAGGTGTGGTATTACAATTATGGACACGTGGGTTTTTAAACACAAAACAATGTTTATTCCATGAACTCACTTAACCTTTTAAATAAAAATTGGATCACTCAACACCCCTTACTTCAAAGATAACCCCGAAAATAATACAACACTAAATAACCCTTCCGTTGTTCCTTTAAACATCCAAGAGACATAACACCTTTAAACAGAAACACATCAGGTTAAAGACATTACTTTATGAGTTTAAAACACCCAAATGATTCAGAGATAGTCTTTCATGGCAGAGATCACAGCAGATCCAGCTCACTGCAAACACAGACACACCCAAGCTCTTTTTCTCAAAACTGAAACCAAAACACTGCAAAATGGCTGAGCTAAAAACCCAGCTCCACCCACACTCTGACATCACTGCATTTCTTAAAGGTACATTGCTTAAACATTCATTTCTTAAAGGTACTCTCACATGACAACTGCTTCATTATCTGAGGAGTCGTGTATGGTGTTGAACATTATGCAGTCATCTGTGAAAATCCCCACATCTGACCTTATGTTGGACGGAAGGTCACTGATGAAGCATCTGAAGGTGGTTGGACCTAGGACACTACCCTGAGAAACTCCTGCAGTGATGTCCCAGAATTGAGATGACTGACCTCCAACAAACACAACCATCTTCCTTTGTGTTAGGTATGTCTCAAACCAGTAGAGAGTTTTCCCCCTGATTCCCATTTAGTCAAGTTTTGCTCGGGCTCCTTGATGCCATAATTGATCAAAGCTACCTTGATGTCAAGGGCAGTCACTCTCACCTCACCTCTGGAACTCAGATCCTTTGTCCATGTTTGAACCAAGGGTGGGCAGCACGGTGGCCTAGTGGTTAGCACAACCGCCTCACGGCACTGAGGTCCCAGGTTCGATCCCGGCTCTGGGTCACTGTCCGTGTGGAGTTTGCACATTCTCCCCATGTCTGCATGGGTTTCGCCCCCACAACCCAAAAAATGTGCAGAGTAGGTGGATTGGCCACGCTAAATTGCCCCTTAATTAGAAAAAATAATTGGCTAATCTAAATTTTTTTTAAAAAAATGTTTGAACCAAGGGTGTAATGAGACCCTGATGGAATCCAAACTGAACATCCGTGAACAGGTCATTGCTAAGTAAGTGCTGCTTGATAGCATTGTTGATGATCCCTTTACTGATGATTGAATGGAGACTGATAGGGCAGTAATTGGCCGGGTTGGAATTGTCCTTTTTTTGTACAGGACACACCTGGGCAATCAAAGGAATGACTGTATTTGATACTGTTTGTGGATATTATCTGTTTTTACTAATAGATTTGAGAGGGATTACATTTTTTTAAATGGGTTTCATGAGAGAGATCTTTTTCTTTTTTTAAAAAAATATTTTATTGAGCTATTTATAATTTTAACATTTTTGAACAGAAAAATCCACAAACACAAAAACCCCACAATAAGACGGCCCCCTCCCTCACCCCCCCCCCCCCCCCCCCCCCCCCCCACCCAAGCACCAACCCTAACTGTCCATGCAACTACTCCATCTCACGGTTCTCCCTTCATTGGTTTTCCCACCCTTATTCGTCACTTCCATACCTCCCCTCTCCCCCCCCCCCCCACCCCTGACCCCCCCTTACTGAAGAAGTCGATGAACGGCTGCCACCTCGGAGCGAACCCCTGCAACAAACCCCTTGAGGTGAATTTGATTCTTTCCAACTTGAGAAACCCCGCCATGTCACTGACTCAAACCCCCGACTTTGGAGGCTCCGGATCCCTCCCCAGCAGAATCCGTCTCCAGGCCACTAGGGAGGCAAAGGCCAAAACGTCGGCTTCTCTCCAACCCCCCCCCCCCCCCCTCCCCTCGGGCTCCCAGATCTTCCAACACTCCAAATATTGCCACCTCTGGACTCGGAGTCACCCTCCCGGCTCAAATAAAACCCTAGATTGCCGCATTCATATTCCTGAAAAAAAGATGAAAAAAGCCTTTGAGATGAAAATTGGGAGACACTGAAAAATGAAAATCCAATCTTGGGAGGACTGTCATTTTCACACCTGTACCCTCCCTGCCAGTGACAGGGGGAACACATTCCACCCTCGGAAGTCCCCTTTCATTTGATCAATCAACCTGCCCAAATTTAATTTATGAAGCTGACCCTAGTCCCTTGCCACTTGAATATCCAGGTACCTAAAACTCCCTCCCACCACTTTGAACGGCATCTCCCTCGGTCTCCTCTCCTGCCCCCTTGCCTGGATCGCAAAAAATAGCTCTTGCCTATATTCAGTTTATAACCTGAGAACCGGCCAAATTCCTCCAGTATCCCCATAATTCCTGTAATCCCCTCCAACGGGTCTGTTAGTTAAAAGAGAAAATCATCTCCATAGAGCAAGACACTGTGTTCCGCCCTCACTCTCACAATCCCCCACCAAATGTTCGATGGTCGCAGTGCCATTGGGGCATTGGGGCATCTAGCACACTGGGCTAAATTGCTGGCTTTGAAAGCAGACCAAGGCAGGCCAGCAGCACGGTTCGATTCCCGTAACAGCCTCCCCGAACAGGCGCCGGAACGTGGCGACTAGGGGCTTTTCACAGTAACTTAATTGAAGCCTACTCGTGACAATAAGCGATTTTCATTTAATTTTCATTGCCAATTGGGGAGAGTGGACACCCCTGTCTCGTCCCCTGACACAGACTAAAGTATTCTGATCACACCCAATTCATCCTTAATTTGCCACTGGTGCCTGATAGAGCAACTGGACCCAATCCACAAATCTCTGTCCAAACCCAAATCTTCCCAGAACCTCACACAGATAGTTCCACTCCACCTAGTCAAAGGCCTTTTCTGCATCCATGGCCACCACCACCTCGACCTCGCGCCCCTCTGCAGGCATCATTATTGCGTTAAGGAGCCCCAGCAACCCGGAAAACCTATTGTAGAATTCCACCGGGAATTCGTCCGGTCTTGGGCTTTGCCCGATTGCATTGCTCCCAACCCCTCTATAACCTCCCCAAGCTGAATTGGGGTACCCAGATCCTCCACCAACTCCTCATCTATCCTCGGGAACACCAGCCCCCCAAAAAATCATTTCATCCCCTCCTCCCTGGCTGGGGGTTTTGATTTATCCAATTTACTGTAAAACCCCCGAAACACATCATTCACCCCCGCCTGGTCCAGAACCACCTCCCTCCCTGTGTCCCTCACTTGCCCTATCTCTCTCGCCGCTTCCTATTTCCTCAGCTGATGTGCCAGTATCCTACTGGCTTTCTCCCCATATTCATAAACCGCCCCCCTTTACCCTCCTCAGCTGTCCCTCTGCCTTACCTGTGGACAAGAGCCCAAATTCTAGCTGCAGCCTCTGACGTTCTTTCAGAAGCCCGTCTTCCGGAGCCTCCGCATATTTCCTGTCTACCTGTAAAATTTTGCCCACCAGTCTGTCTCGCTCCAGCTGCTCAACCTTCTCCTTATTGGCCTTCTCCTTGTTGAGATGAATTCTCCCCTGATCACTGCCTTCAATGCCTCCCAGACTACCCCTGCCGACACCTCCCCCATATCATTACTCTTAATGTATCCCCGAATGGCCTCACTCACCCGCTCACACACCTCGCCCTCCGCTAACAGTCCCACATCCAACCTCCATTGCGGGCGCGTGGCCTTTCGTTTACTATCTTGCAAGTCCACCCAGTGCGTGGCATGGTCTGACACCACTATTGCTGAATATTCTGCCAGCTCTGCCAGCAGCGTTTTGTCCATCACAAAAAGTCTATCCGGGAGCTCCTTTGCCATAACTGATACCTTCTCAGACCTAGAACTTGACTGGTCCAGCCTTGGATCAAGAACGGTATTAAAATCCCCTCCCATGATCAGTCGATGCAAATCTAGGTCTAGAATCTTCCCCAGTACCCGTCTCATAAATTCCACGTCGTCCCAGTTCGGGGCATAAACATTGACCAACAGCACAGCCATTCCCTTCAGTTTCCCACTAACCATAACATATCTCCCCCCCCCTCCCCCCCCCTCCCCGGGGGTTAGGGATGGTGAAGAATGAGGGGTGAACACCAGAAGGCCTAACAGCCTTTTATGAAATTTGGCCAAAGTCTCAGAAAACCAAGATGGGCCTTCTAACCAACTTGCCTCGGCACTCATCCGCCTCCACAGCTGTCTTTGAGCTGCCTTCAGAGGCATCCTGCCCTCGCTTCCCCAGAATGGAAATATGGTGGCTGCAGGCCCTTTTAATGGAGATAGATCTGCTGGGTCAGGAAGTTTCCCAACTGCAATGGTGAACATCTGGCCATTTTCAAGGGCCCTGCGTTTCTCTGATTCAGGTGTCCTGTACATCAGAATCCCTTCAACCTGCCTTCTGGAGCCATCCCAGCCCAAAGCTCTGGTATACCCGCCTTTGTTGAACCCTTTGACTCCTTAATCATATCGGGCAGGAGATACAGGTACAGAAGTCTGAGAACAGACTCAAAAACAGCTTCTTCCCCACTGTCACCGGACTCCTAAATGACCCTCTTATTGACTGACCTTGTTAACACTACACCCTGTACGCTTCATCCGATGCCGGTGCTTATGTAGTTACATTGTATATCTTGTATTGCCCTATTATGTATTTTCTTTTATTCCCTTTTCTTCTCATGTACTTGATGATCTGTTGAGCTGCTCGCAGAAAAATACTTTCCACTGTACCTCGGTACACATGACAATAAACAAATCCAATCCAATCCAATCCAATCCAATCCAAACCAATCCCATCCAATCCAATTCAACCCTGCAGAGTGGGATTTTCTAGCCATTCTTTTTGTCAGGATCTTCCGGTCATAGAATCATAGAATTTACAGTGCTGAAGGAGGCCAATTGGCCCATCGAGTCTACACCGGCCCCTGAAAGCGCACCATACCAAAGCCCACACCTCCACCCTATCTCCGTAACCCAGCAGCCCACCTAACCTTTTGGACACTATGTGGCAATTTAGCGTGACCAATCCATCTAACCTGCATATCTTTGGACTGTGGGAGGAAACTGGAGCACCTGGAGGAAACCCACACACACGGGGAGAACATGCAGACTCCACACAGACAGTCACCCAAGCCGGGGATCGAACCTGGGTCCATGGCGCTGTGGTGTAACAGTGTTAGCCACTGTGCTACCATGCCGCCGGTGATATGCCGGTCCCACCAAAGGTGATCCCCCCTCCTCCCCGGCCACGGGTTCCTGATGGAAGAGGGTTTGAACAATGGGAAACCCCATTGACAGCTGCGGGACCTGGAGATCCCGCCGTCGGCCAATGATGGGCCACCTCCGCAAAACACGCTGCGGGGTTCGGGGTGGGATCCTGCCCTGCATTTATATAGCACCTTTCATGACCTCAGGACATTCCAAAGGTCTTCACAGTGACTGAATTATGATATTTGAACTGCAGTCATTGTGCTAAAGGGGGGGGGGGGGGGGTGCGGAGGGGTGTTTTGGGGTGGAGGACGAGGGAGGAAGAGACTTGTCATTTGCAAAAATCCATCCAAAAGCAGAAGGAAGCGACCGATTACTGAATCTGTCCCCAACTAGAGTTCAAGGGAAATCAACTGTGAGCTGAGGAGGCAGGCCCTCTCTGGGTTGCCTACTGTGAGTACATAGCAACCTAAATGGGGTAGTAGGCAATGGCTTTGCTAAGAGACACACGTGACTGGCTCTGTTATGACCTGGACCCTCAGGATTAATGGCCACAACCTGGCCACTGAAAGGTTACTGATATTGAGCAGCATGAGTGGATTTTGCTGCAGCATCGCAGGATCAGTACTGGTAATAAAACGTTGCGTGCCTTAACACAGCCTTTCAACAGCTAGGCAACAGGAGCTTGGGGTTAATTTGTCGAGGCGCCCTAAGATTTTACTGGGAGTCATGTGCAAATGAGATGACTGGACCGTGCAGTGAGGCCCCCTTTTCACTCTTTTTTTTTGCAAAAAACAAAACTGACTGGGGAAGAACTCTCTCACGCCTGCAGTCCGGATTGAGTAATGGTTTATTCAAACTCGTGACAAGACACCCATAACTCACTGTCACCAGATTAATTGTCTGTAGCCAGGGGGTGGGAGGGAGAGATCGGTCTCCCTCTGCGAGCCAAGAGAGCTGAGGGCATCGAGTTGTTTCTTTTTATCCGCTTTGTGCTTTGCTAGCCTTGGAAGCACGAAAGTGATTAAATGTGAATTTTGTTTAAAGTAGAAATTAATTCAAATGAAACAGTGAGGCAAACGAAATTCGAATTAAATTAGAATGAGGAACGCATCTCGGGCAAAACTATATTTTACTTCAGGCAATCTGGAGTGCAAACAATTTACTTTGCTCCACAGTAGATGGTGCATGATGTTTTAATCCTGCGAACACTTTTTTTTTCTTGCTTCAGGAATAATGGTTCTCTGCTGCCTAACATCTGTAAGAAGAACATTATCTGCTCGTTTCTGCTGCTCAGAGTTATGAGGGAGAATGAGAGAGATGCATGTGCCTGCAAAGCAGTTCATCAATGATTCACCCTTTCCTCCCTAACTGGCTTACTAGAATTTCTGTTTACTTCAAATAGGTAATTTCACATTACAGTAATTTAAAATGTAATCAATGGGATGCTCATTTTTTTTGTGATCCCGTAGTGGTGGTGGAAGTGCTAACCTGTGGTGCAGTGGCTGGTTTTTCAGAACACCTGAGTCAAAAGTTATGGGTTCCAGCTCACTTAAGCGTTTTGTGAGCAGAATTGACACTGACACACAAAATTGGGTGCTGAGGGTTATGCTGCAATATCAGAGGTGCCATCTTTCAGATCAGACATTAAACTGAGGCCCCGCCTGCTCTGTCGGATGGACAGAAAATATCCCATTGCATCATTTCATACAGCAGTTCTCCCCAGCGCCCTGGCCAAAATTTATCCCTCAAAGCAACATCACTGAAACAGTTTATTTGTTTGTTATCATATCGCGATATCGTTTGTGAGATTTTGCTCTTCGAAAATTGGCGGCTGCATTTTACAGTCCATAACTATGAGCAGGATTCAGTTCTTGCAATGGGGTCTTCTCCATTGGTTGGAGGACTGGCGTGAGTCCCATGTCACTTCCATGGAAAAGGTCAGTTCAAATCAAGAGGCTGTCAGGTATTTAACTTTTCAGTGTTGGGCCTCACCTGGGATTTAGGATTTTGGGGACAGAAATCTCAAACACCAAGATCTGCCAGCCAGTCAGAGGCTGGCAACTCTCCATTGCCAGCTGTACCACTGGGACTTCACCAGGAATTGTAGCGGGATCCCTGGTCACAAGTGAGCGAGGGTGGAGGTTGGCAGGTAGGGATGGTGCGGGAGGTGGTCTGGGGGATTTGGAGGCAAGAGGAGGGGGTGGCTTTCATGAGGCTCGGGTTCTGATGCTGGGTCCTTGATCGGGCAGTCAGTGGCTGTGAATGAGGGACAGGATTTGCTGGGTGGCCTGAGGGAGGAACAGGAAGGCCGTGAGACTCCCATTTAATCCTGAAGCCAGATGTTGCAGGCAGGTGGGATTCCCACATTGGGCTCTTCTGGGAATTTGACGTGGGTAGTCTTGCCTGATTCTCCCAGCCCTCCTGGCACCATTGCCCACCATGACAGCCTGGATGAAATTCCACCCAATGTTCCAGAAGTACCTTGTTGGTCCTAACAAGCTTTGGGATATTCTGAGGCTGTGGAAGCTGCGAGAGAACATAGAACAGTACAACACAGAACAGGCCCTTCGGCCCTCGATGTTATGCCGAGCATTGTCCGAAACCAAGATCAAGCTATCCCACTCCCTGTCATTCTGGTGTGCTCCATGTGCCTATCCAATAACCGCTTGAAAGTTCCTAAAGTATCCGACTCCACTATCACAGCAGGCAGTCCATTCCACACCCTAACTACTCTCTGAGTAAAGAACCTACCTCGAACATCCCTCCTATATCTCCCACCCTGAATCTTGTAGTTATGCCCCCTATATCTGTAGCGTAATGTTTATCACATTCGCCTCAAACGTGAAAGGTCCCCAGTTGAAAGCAAACATATTTCTGAAGATATGTGGAAGTACCAAACAAACAATAGATTTAGCAAGAGCTTCCTAATTGCGGAATCACATCTAATTTTTTACCGACCACATAATTGGGCAATGCAGTGCATGAATTTCCATGAAGTACATTGGCCGTGGATCCCAGTGACTGATCAAATTAAACAGCATGTTCCTTCGCTTGTTCACAATTCATACAGACCTACAGACCATACTCAACCAGCCCACACTTGTAAAACGAAATGCAAAATATAGAAATGCAAGTTCTTTCTTTGAATATAAACAGAATGTAAAAACAAAGAAAAACTGCCGGTGATAAACATTTGAGGTGAAAACAGAGAATGCGCGATGTTTCAATGGCAGCTTGAATATTTGGAATAGAGTCTTCCCATAACGTTAACTTGTCTAGCTACTCCGCAGGTATCAGACCTACTAAGTGTTTCTAGAACTTTCTGTTCTTTGTGTCATTATATACCTTGAAATATCTCCACAGTACATAAAAGCTGGGTGATAGCTTGTATGATTCGGAGTTGCAACAGCCATTTACTGCAATGTGATATGTCAGTATATCATCACAAAATGATTAAAAACAAAAAAAATCTGGAAATACTCAGCTCTGGCAGCATCTACAGAGAGAGGAATAGAGTTAAATCAAATGTTTCTTTGCTCATTAGTCAGCAGAATTGCGAGAAGTTACAAATGCTATTCTTGAAGAGTTGTTGTCATCGAAGGTTGAGCCCTGTGATCTGAGTGAGACTTGACTGGCAAGAGAGAAGCATATTAGTACAGCACCTTAGCAACTCTCTCAAAAGTGTCTCCCACACACCTTATCTGAAGTGCAGTGTTCTTTGTTATGTAATGACATTATTTAAATGTACGGAGCTCTTGCCCTTAAGCTCAAGAGGACATGATTGCAGAGGAGTGGGAATTATGCTCCAGTTGCACAAAGCTGTGGTCAGATCCCATCGCGAATGTTCCATTCAGTTTGGGCACCAGAGCTCGGAAAAAGCCTTGGCGACGGTGCCAAAACAATTGACCAGGACAATACCAATCAAGGTTTAAGCGTGCAAAAAATTCTGAGGAGATGTTGCATAAACGTCGCATGCACTTCCTTCAGTATTGAAGATCCTTGACCAGCAAAAGGGTGATAGGTTATCGGGGGTAGGCAGGAATGTGGGATAATGTTGCAATCAGATCAGCCATGATCTTATTGATAGGCGGAGCAGGCGCAAGGAGCCAAATGGCCTATTCCTGCTCCTTATTCATATGTTCATATGATTGAGTGAAGACCTGATGGAGATGTTTGAAATGTTAAGAGCATTGAAAGGGATTGATAAAGAGAACTCATTTTCTGTGGTTCGAGAAGATACAATCCTGTACTTAAGGCTAGACCATTGAAAGATGAAAGCACTTTTTCACACATAAAGGTTGGTGAAATTTGAACTCTGCAACACAAAAGATTGTGACCTTAGAGGTCAGTTTGGCATTTTCAAGCTGAAGATCGAGAGATTTTTGTTTGGTGAATATATCAAGGGATATATGGAGCAAAGGTAGTAAACAGTGTTGAGGTACAGATCAGCTATGATCTAATTGAATGGTAAGTCCTCTTGTTTTTGTTGTTCTCATTTGTTTAGTGTTTATGGTGGCACATGAAACAGTTTAATTTGTATTTACACACAATAGCTTCACTCTTAATGCTTGAGGTTTGACAGGACTGTTCTTTGGCAGCGGAACAGATAGAAATTCATTCCAAGTTCCAGGTGAGGACAAGGGCCATAACTGGAATAAAAAGCACAGTTTTAATTTACCTCATAAAGGAGATGAATAAAAGAAATTGAGAAGATTTCAATTTATTTCATAGACAGGTGATTGATCTTCCTCATGCAAATGTTTCAATTCAAATCGTCAATAAAACATTCCTTGTTTCAATAACTTATCTTCCTGTATCCGTCATAAGACATAAAATTGATTTTTCACTCGAAACTCCTCATCTTTAGCTTTCCCACCTTTCCAAGCAAATTTAACATAAACCACAAGAACAGTGAACTTGAGATAACACTGGAAAATGTATTATGGGAATCCTTAATATGGTCATTGCCTATTTATTTTAATCTTCTTTTCCTCAGCTCTCTGATATAAACATTGCTGTCAGTGGCTTTAGAACTTATCTGTCTGATTAATTTTCCGACTGCATTGTCCGGCTGTCATTCACATTCTATTGTTTTCCCTCCTAACTTGGAGTCACCTCTTACTCGCCCCTTTCTTTCTTTTTTTAAAAATAATTTTTATTCAAATTTTCACAAAATATCAATAACAAAAAATACTAAACCACCCCCCCCCGTATACAAAAATGAAGAAATATATTAACGCCCGTCATTGGCAATGAACAAATATACACGTCCCTTCAACCCAAAACAAAGAGACGACCTTCCCTCCCACCCACTTCCCCCTCCCCCTCCCACCCCCCCCCCCCCCCCCCTCCCCCCGGGTTGCTGCTGCTACTGGCCTTTTTCTACCGTTCTGCCAAGAAATCTAGGAATGGCTGCCACCTCCTGAAGAACCCCTGCACTGACCCCCTTAGGGCAAATTTCACCCTCTCCAATCTAATAAACCCCGCCATATCGTTGATCCAGGCCTGCACGCTTGGGGGTCTCGCATCCTTCCACTGAAGAAGAACCCTCCGCCGGGCTACTAGGGACGCAAAGGCCAGAATGCCGGCCTCTTTCACCTCATGCACTCCCGGCTCCTCTGCAACCCCAAATATTGCGAGCCCCCAGCCCGGTTTGACCCTGGATCCTACCACCCTTGACACCATCCTTGCTACGCCCTTCCAAAATTCCCCCAGCGCTGGGCATGCCCCAGAACATATGGGCATGGTTTGCTGGGCTACCTGAGCACCTAATACACCTGTCCTCAATCCCAAAGAACCGGCTCATCCTTGTCCCGGTCATGTGAGCCCTATGCAGCACCTTAAACTGTATGAGGCTAAGCCTCGCAGAAGAAGAGGAGGAGTTCACTCTTCCTAGGGCGTCCGCCCATGTCCCCTCCTCAATCTCCTCACCCAGCTCCTCCTCCCATTTACCCTTCAGCTCCTCCACCAAGGCCTCGTCTACCTCCTGCATCACTTGGTACGTTGCCGAGATCCTCCCCTCTCCAACTCAAACCCCCGAGAGCACCCTGTCCTGGACCCCACGCGGCGGCAACAGAGGGAACTCCGCCACCTGCCGCCTGACAAAAGTCCTTACCTGCATGTACCTAAAGGTGTTCCCCGGGGGGAGCCCGAATTTCCCTTCCAGCTCACCCAGGCTCGCAAACATCCCGTCTACAAACAGGTCCCTCAACCTCCTAACACCTGCCCTGTGCCAACTCAGGAACCCGCCGTCAATTCTCCCCGGGACAAACCGGTGGTTCCCCCGTATCAGGGACCCCATCGAGGCCCCCACCTCCCCCCTGTGCCGTCTCCATTGCCCCCACATTTTGAGGGTAGCCGCCACCACCGGGCTCGTGGTATACCTCATTGGAGGGAGCGGCAGCGGCGCCGTTATCAGCACCTTGAGGCTCATGCCCACACAGGACGCCATCTCCATCCTCTGCCATGCTGCCCCTTCCCCGTCCATCACCCACTTACGCACCATCGCTGCGTTGGCAGCCCAATAGTACCCACAGAGGTTGGGCAGCGCCAGCCCCCCCATCCCTGCCCCACTCCAGGAACACCCTTCTCACCCTCGGGGTCCCGTGCGCCCACACAAACCCCGTAATGCTCCTGTTAACCCGCCTGAAAAAGGCCTTCGGGATAAGGATGGGGAAGCACTGGAACAGGAACAGAAATCTCGGGAGCACCGTCATCTTGACTGATTGCACCCTACCCGCCAGAGACAGCGGCAACATGTCCCATCTCTTCGCCAACAGCTTGGCGTCCACATTTAAGAGTGAGATCGGCCTGTATGACCCACGCTGCAGGGGATCCTTGTCCCGCTTAAGGATCAAGGAAATCAGTGCCCAAGACATTGTCAGAGGCAGAGCACCCCCTTCCCTTGCCTCGTTGAAGGTCCTAACCAACAGGGGGCCCAACAGGTCTGCATACATCTTATAGAATTTGACCGGGAACCCACCCGGCCCTGGCGCCTTCCCCGACTGCATGCTCCCTATCCCTTTGACCAGCTCCTCCAGCTCAACCGGCACCCCCAGTCCCTCCACCTGTCCCACCTCCACCCTCGGGAATGGAGGCCGGTCTAAAAAGCGCCCCATCCCCCCCTCCTCCGCTGGGGGTTCGGACCGATACAGTTCCTCATAAAAGTCCCTGAAGACCCCATTAATGTCCACCCCCCTTCGCACCACATTCCCTCCCCTATCCTTAACTCCATTGATCTCCCTGGCCGCATCCCACTTACGGAGCTGGTGCACCAGCATCCTGCTCGCCTTCTCCCCATATTCATACACCGCTCCCTGTGCCTTCCTCCACTGAGCTTCCGCCTTTCTGGTGGTCAACAAGTCGAACTCAGCCTGGAGACTACCCCACTCCCTCAGCAATCCCTCCTCCGGAGCCTCCACGTTCCTCCTGTCCACCCTCACCATCTCCCCCACCAGTCTCTCCCTCTCTCTCTGCTCTCTCCTCTCCCTGTGGGCTTGAATGGAGATCAACTCCCCCCTAACCACCGCCTTCAGCGCCTCCCAGACCGCCCCACTCGGACCTCCCCATTGTCATTGGCCTCCAGGTACCTCTCGATACATCCTAGAACCCGCCCGCCCACCTCCTCGTCCACCAGCAGCCCCACCTCCAAGTGCCAAAGCGGGCGCTGGTCTCCCTCCTCCCCCAGCTCGAGGTCCACCCAGTGCGGGGCATGGTCAGAAATGGCTATCGCCGAATACTCAGCATCCTCCACCCTCGCAATCAGCGCCCTACTCATAACGTAAAAATCAATCCGGGAATAGGCCTTATGCACATGGGAGAAGTATGAAAATTCCCTGGCCCTCGGCCTCGCAAACCTCCATGGGTCCACCCCTCCCATCTGGTCCATAAACCCCTTCAACACCTTAGCCGCCGCTGGCCTCCTACCCGTCCTGGATCTGGATCGATCCAGTGCCAGATCCAGCACCGTCTTAAAACCCCCCCCATTATCAGGCCCCCCGCCTCCAAATCTGGAATCCGGCCCAACATGCGCCGCATGAAACCCGCATCGTCCCAATTCGGGGCGTATACATTGTCCAGCACCACCCGCTCCCCCTGTAGTTTGCCACTCACCATCACATACCTCCCGCCGCTGTCTGCCACCACATTCGACGCCTCAAACGATCACCCTCTTCCCCACCAGGATCGCCACCCCCCAATTTTTTGCATCCAGCCCCGAATGAAACATCTGGTCTACCCATCCCTTCCTCAATCTAACCTGATCCGTCACCTTCAGGTGCGTCTCCTGAAGCATGGCCACATCCACCTTCAGCCCCTTCAGGTGCGCAAACACGCGGGCCCGTTTGACCGGCCCATTCAGTCCCCTTACATTCCAGGTTATCAGCCGGATCAGGGGGCTACCTGCCCCCCTCCCCCGCTGACTAGCCATTATCCTTCCTCAGCCCGCCACGTGCTCGTGCCCCCTGCTCGGCCCGTTCCCCACGGCGGCAAACCCCCATCCCGACCCCCTCTACATACTCCAGCTCCTTCTTGGCCATTCCAGCAGCAACCCGGTACACAGCCCCCCCCCCCCCCCCCCCCCCCCCCAACCCTCAGCGCGGAGAAAGCCCGCGCTTTCCACCTACCCGACCCCACCTCCTCTACAGCAGCTCCCTTTACCGGCCCGGTCCTCTCGCGGGGCTCCAACCCCCCTTCACACCATCAGCCCCCCACACTGCAGATCTGTCCCCCTCCTCGAGCCCATCCAACAAACCCAAGCAAAAACAGTGCTCCACCCGCTCTGAAAACAACAAAGAACCAACATTAAACAGAGAACCCCCCCCTCAGAATATAACACAGTTACATGCAGACCCCTGCACCCAACCCTCAATTTGAGTCCAACTTCTCGGCCTGCACAAAGGCCCATGCCTCCTCCGGGGACTCAAAGTAAAAGTGTTGGTCCTTGTAGGTGACCCACAAACGCGCCGGCTGCAGCATGTCGAACTTCACTCCCTTCCTGTGCAGCACCGCCTTCGTCCGATTGTACCCGACCCTCTTCTTTGCCACCTCCGCACTCCAGTCCTGGTAGATCCGTACCACCGCGTTCTCCCACCTGCTGCTCCGCTCCTTCTTGGCCCACCTGAGCACGCACTCCCGGTCAGCAAACCGGTGGAACCGCACCAGCACCGCCCGTGGAGGCTCATTCGGCTTGGGTCTTCTTGTCAATATTCTGTGGGCCCCCTCCAGCTCCAGGGGCCCCTGAAAGGACCCAGCTCCCATCAGCGAATTTAGCATGATGACCACGTAGGCCCCCATGTCTGATCCCTCCAGCCCTTCCGTAAGGCCCAGGATCCGCAGATCTTTCCGCCTCGACCGGTTCTCCATCTCCTCGAACCTCTCCTGCTATTTTTTATGGAGCGCCTCGTGCATCGTGAGGCCTAAGGTCACCACCCCCTGGGCCGTCTGGGTCTCCAGCAGCTTGTCAATTGAAGCCTTCAACGGCTCCAGCAGCTCTGCTTTAAGCTCCCTGAAGCAGCGCTGGAGAGTCTCCTGCTGCTCCTGCGCCCACTGCCTCCATGCCTCCTGGTCTCCGCCCGCTGCCATCTTGTGCTTCTTCCCTCGCTTCTGCTTTTGCGCTGCAACCACTTTCTTACCAGCCCCACTCCTGGTCCAGGCCATATACTGTTGGGGAAATGTTGCTGACTCCTTCCCACGTCGGGAAACGTCGAAAAAGTACCGCTGGGGGCCCTAAAAAGAGCCCAAAAGTCCGTTCCTGGCGGGAGCTGCCGAACGTGCGGCTTTTCAACGGGTTTGGCTTTGAAATACCATAACCGGCCACATTGATCATTACTCTTTTCATCTATCAATAGGCTCGCAAAACCTAGTCAAATAGATACCGCTGTGTGAACGAGTAGATGTAGCTCCATAACTTCCAGCTATTGCTCTTTCCTCACTGCATTTGCTGCCTTGGGGATGATGAGTTCTTGGAGACTGGTAATGGACTTCGTAACCTTGACTGTTCTAGCTGTGAGATCGGGTTCTACTGTAAGTGCCTGTCTCAGTATTGTGTGTTTATTGTATGATACACAGCTTGAGTAACTGTGCTGGCTGTATTGGTGCGTATGACATCTATAGTACAGTTTGAGTTATTGGGCTACCTGTTTCAGAGGTGCTATGTCTTTTCGTCCGACGTCATTTCGTCCAACGACACTTCATCCACGTCTTTTGGTCCAACGTCTTTTTGTCCGCCCGTCTTTTGGTCCAATATCACTTCGTCCAATTATCCAATTACAAATAGTTTAATTTCGTTTTTCAATGTTACTGCTCAAGGATCCTCTCCACCTATTTCGCCTCTTGAGGTTGAGTTCTGCATTTGTGCTGCTTGATCTCCAGACATTATTAAGATAAGCTGCAGGATATTCACCCATGTATGCTCCAGCGTGATGAGAGCCATTGTATCTGATGGAATATTTGATCATTTCAGACCTGTAATGTCAGAACCCACTGCCAACCAGAGGTTTTAATCACTCGACGAAAATCGAGTTTAAATCTGCTTCTTTCAGAACTGCACTCATTGTCTAAATCCAATTAGACTCCCACTTATATCTGTGTCTGTCGGAATTGTAGAATATCAAATCATCTTGTCCTCTCCCCATTATTCTCTCTCGGGTACAGTTCTGGAAATCTAACTTTTAGGGAATTTCGGGAATTTACAATTTACATCAATTTTAAGTAATTTCGGGAATTTTAAGTAATTAATAAACTTTTAGATTTTTTAACTGCATTTTTAGATTTTTTAACTTTTTAACTGCATTTTTCAACTTGCATTTTACTTGCATTTTATCAATTACTTGCATTTTAGCAATTAAATTCACTTGCTGTATTGTACTTGCATTTTATCAATTAAATGGTTTTATACGGAGTTAATTTGTAATTGGATAATTGGACGAAGTGACATTGGACCAAAAGACGGGCGGACAAAAAGACGTTGGACCAAAAGACGTGGACGAAGTGTCGTTGGACGAAAAGACGCGACACGGTTTCAGAATGTGACGTTGTGTTTTGCAGTCGAGTTACAATCCTGTCTGTATTGGAATGTGTGATGTGCAGTCTGAGTTGTGGTGCTGCCTGTATTGGTGTGTGTCATGTACAGTCCACAGCTGCCTGTATTAGTACATGTGGGGAGTAGTGCACAGCTAAATTCTGTGTAAAACTTGCATGTACAGAGTTAGTCTCCCTCTGTGTTTCATTTTAATGGCAGAATGTGTGGTTGGGACTCTTGTAGTGAAAAATGAAATGAAAATCGCTTCTTGTCACGAGTAGGCTTCAATTAAGTTACTGTGAAAAGCCCCTAGTCGCCACATTCCGGCGCCTGTCCGGGGAGGCTGGTACGGGAATCGAACCGTGCTGCTGGCCTGCTTGGTCTGCTTTAAAAGCCAGCAATTTAGCCCAGTGAGCTAAACCAGCCCCTGATAAACCAGCCCCTGAGTGTTCAAACAGTTCCTTACTAGGTGGCACTTCTAAATTTGCTTTCTCCCAGTCTGGGTTTATACTAATCCCAGTCCAAAACCCAAGTGAGATTATATAGTTGAATAGTGTCACACCTCCTGCTTTTGAATGGCCTCATACAGCCGATAATCTCCCCGACTCTTAGCTATACTTCTGTTCTTGCTTTGACCGAGCTAGCAACGGGGTGTTCTCCTGGGCGTCCTGCCAAAATCTGTTCCGCGATGCCACTAAAACAGACAATCTGGTCTTGATCACATTGTGGGAACTCGCTGTGCCTACCAACATTACAAAACAATGATTACCCTCCAAAATGTATTTCGATGGTTGTAAAGCACTTTGGGGTGTCCTATGGTCATGGCATGCACTATATAAATTACGAGCTTTTCTTTGTAGTGGTGGAATCCGAGCCTTTCCTGCTTTTAGCAGCATCACTATGTGCCAGTGTTTTGTGCTTTTATTTCATATTTCTGAAAAGGGTGGATTTTCTCATTTTCCTTCCCCCCCCCAGGTCCCCTTGCAATTGTTATATTAAACTATCCGCTTTTTGTTTCCTTTAGCAGAGTGGGATCCAATTGTTCTATTTAATTTTAGTTCAGTGACATAAGAAAGTTGTTTTTGTCTGACTTGTTCTTTTCACATGCAAGGCAGATCTTTAAGCAAGTTGTCACAGGGTGGGTGTGCACAGCCCAAAGATGTGCAGGTTAGGTGGATTGGCCATGCTAAAGTGTGTCACAACATCCCGGGCTAGTTAATTCCAGCCCCACATGCCCCGGAATCACAAAACAAGTGAATTAACCAATAATTCTTATTAAAAAAAACCTGAAGTCTTTGGCTCTTGGCTCCCCAATAATTACAGTCACCAGATTTCTAAGTTTAAGCATAATTACTGTTTATTTATAACAAAGTCTATCATGAAATATGCAGTAAATACAGCTGGTTAACGATAAGCCTCTACCGACACACACAAGACATACAAACACAGAGGGGTGGAAAGGGGTAAAAAGGGGTACTAAGGATGAAGGTCAAAAGATAAGAGTCTTTGCTTCAGATGTTGGTTCTTCCATACGCTTTCTTCACAGCAAGCTTGCTGATTAAAGTCTCTGGTTTCCAGCCGGTAATGTTCTTCTTTGGAGAGTCAATCATTCAGGGTCCATGTAGTTTAGAAAATGCAGTACTCACAGGCAGCAGGCTTTCTGGAGAGACACCTTGGGCGCGATCGATCAGCCAAAAGGCAGCACGGCATGGCTGGTGGATGCCAGGAAATCCCTCTTCTGGGATCTACCCGGTTTTCCATGCCTCCCAAGATCTATTGTGATCTAGTGAGACGTTGAAATTTGAATTTCACTCATTGTGGGGGGATCACTATTTTGCAAATCTGTACATTAGAGTGAGACAATTAGTCGCACTCTAATATGCTCTCCCATGATCTACTCAAGGCTTTGTGATCTAACCCTTTCACCTCGGAGATCTTGGGGGAACACCATCCAATGCTGGTCTCCACGAACAGCGACCAGACGGAACAGTTCTCGTGGGGGTCTCCCAGGGGATCGGAGGCCCCCAGGTGTTTTCACTCTGGGCAGGGTGGCAACCTGGCACAGCCAACTTGACAGTGCCAACATGGCACAGTCAAGGCAGCATTGCCAGCTGGCAGGGGCACTTCCAGGATGTCAAACTAGCATTTTACCCACAATGGGGATCAGCCCGAGGATGCCTTGCATGGGGCGGGGCGGAGCATGAGGACCCCCTTATAGGTGTTGGGGATTCAGGGGTCATGTTGGGGGGGGGGGGGGGGGAGGGCGAGAGATCGGGGCACCATTTTTAAATGGCGCCCCAATCTCCCCCTGCACGAAGTTTCGGCGAGCAAAGCCCCTCAATGGAGTATACAGGACTAAGTTCTGCCTCATCAGGTCCCGATAGATAGCTTGCTGTTTCTTGCCGCCACAAGTGCTGGGAAACACCCGGTTAAATGCGCTTGTCTCGGGACTCTGTTCCCATTCGGGTAGGTCGCACGCTTAATTTTTCATCAAACTGGGCCTTCAGCTCGAGGTTCGCATTCAGGCCTCTATCATTCTATCGAGAGAGAGAGAGATGGTCGGTTCTACTTTGCCTTTCAGGAGAGTGAGTTGGTCGGTCTGGACATAGGTTCATCCAGGCTCTCTGCCAGTTCAGAAACACCGCCTTTCTGGAGAATAAACAGAGGGAAGAGGATAGCAGGTCCTTTTCAGAGGCTGCCAAGATAAAAACTGAAACCAAACTCACACCTTGGAACTCAACAGTGGGATCAGAGAGGCGGCACGGTGGCACAGTAATTAGTGCTGCTGCCTCACACCGCCAAGGACCCAGGTTCGATCCCAGCACCGGGTCACTGTCTGTTTGGGGTTTGCACATTCTCCCCGTGTCTGCGTGGGTCTAATACCCACAATGCAAAGCATATGCAGAGTAGGTGGATTGACCACGCTAAATTGCCCCTTAATTGGAAAACATTCAGTCCCAAACACCACCTGTTACCTGGCAGAGCACAGCCTTTTGGACCAACTCATTGGCCACCAGCTAATCAATCAAACTGAGTCCTCACTGATGCTCGCCAGTCTGCAATTGCAGTTCAAACCAGCACTGCCTTCTGGATTCTTCTGTTTGAATGAAAGGTACGGAATCTTTTACAAGCTATTTGTCTTAAAGTGACATGTGCATTATAAAATTTATAATGCAGAAGGAGGCCATTCAGCCCATTGGGTCTGCACAAGCCCCTGTAAAGAGCACCCTCCTTAAGCCCACACCTCCACCGTATCCCCATAACCCAGTAACCCCACCTAACCTTTTTTGGACATAAAGGGCAATTTAGCATGGCTAATTCACCTAATCTGCATGTTTTTGGACTGTGGAAGGAAACCGGAGCACCCGGAGGAAACCCACGCAGACACGGGCAGAACGTGCAGACTCCGCACAGGTAGTGACCCAAGCCAGGAATCGAACTTGGGTCCCATCAATTGTCCATAGATTGAAAGTGGAACAGCAAAATAAAAGAAACAGGAAGGACCCTGACAATTACCCCATCATGTCCAAAGAGATGCAAATTAGGTGGGATTACGGGGATAGGGCGGGGGGGGGGGGGGGGGGGGGTGGGCCTAGGTAACGTGCTCTTCTGGAGGGTCAGTACAGAAGAGGCCCTTTGGCCCATCAAGCCTGCACCAACAAAAAAATGGCTCGAAACTACCCAAATCCAACTTCCTCGCACTTGGTCAATAGCGTTAAATGTTACGATATTCCAAGTGCTCATCCAAGTTATTTTTGAAGATTGTGAGATTTCCTGCCTCAGCTACCCTCCAGGCAATGCATTCCAGATTCTCACCACCCTCTGGGTGAAAATATTTTTCCTCAAATCCCCTCTAAACCTCCTGCCTTACACCGTAAAATTATACAGCCATGTCATTGACCCTTCAACTAAGGGAGACAGCTGCTTTCTATCCACCCTGTCCATGCCTCTCATAATCCTATACACCTCAATCAGGTCCCCTCTTAGCCTTCTCTGCTCCAAAGAAAGCAACCTGAGCTTATCCAGCCTCTCTTCAGAGCTTAAATACTACACCCCAGGCAACATTCTGGTGAATCTCCTCTGCACCCTCTCGACTCCAATCACATCCTTCCTATAGTGCGATGACTGGAACTGAATACAGTACTCCAGCTGTGGCCTAAACAAAGTCCTGTACAGCTCCAACATACCCTCTCTGCTCTTATAATCTATGCCACGACTGAAAAAGGCAAGTGTCCCGTATGCCTTCTTAACTGCCCTATTAACCTGCCCTGCTGCCTTCAGGGATCTGTGGACTAGCACCCCTCTGTTCCTCTGAGCTTCCTGGTGCCGTGCCATTCATTGAGTACTTCCTTGTCGTGTTACACCTTCCAAAGTGCATTACCTCATACTTTTCAGGGTTAAATTCCATCTGCTACTGTTCTGCCCATCTGACCAATCCGTCTTTATCCTCCTGTAACCCAAGATCACCTTCTTCACTGTCAACCACATGGCCAATCTTACATATCAACCCCTCCACATTTTCTTCTGTATCGTTTAGAATATGTGACAAACAATAAGGGGCCCAGCACTGATCCCTGTGAAATGCCACTGGACACTGGCCTTCATTCACACAAACAGCCTTCTACCACCACCCTCTGTCTCCTTTTACCAAGTCAATTTTGGATCCAACTTGCCACGTTACCCTGGATCACATGTGCTTTTACCTTTATCAGTCTCCCATGTGGGACTTTGTCAAAGGCTTTGCTAAAATCCATAAAAACAATATCAACTACACTGCCCTCATCTACGATGCAGACTCGATGGACCGAATGGCCTCCTCCTGCATTGTATGTTGTATGTTCTCTGTTCTCCGCACCTGGTCACCTCCTTAAAAAATTCAATTACATTTGTGAGGCATGACCTCTCTTTGACAAAACCATGTTGACTATTCGTGATCAAACCTTGCCTCTCTAATAGGAGATTGATTCAGAATTTTGGCCAACAGTTTCCCTACCACCGATGTGAGACTCACTGGTCTATAATTCCCTGGCTTATATCTATCACGTTTCTTGAAAAGTGGAACCACATTAGCCATCCTCCAATCCTCTGGTACCACCCTGTGGCCAGAGAGGAATTACAAATTTGAATCAGAACCCCTGCAATCTCTTCCCTTGCCTCCCATAGCAGCTTGGGATACAACTCATCTGGACCTGGAGATTTGTCCACTTTTCAGCCTGCCAAAAGGTCCAGTACCTCCTCACTCCCTATGTCAAACTGTTCAAGTACCTCAAGTCCTTCTGCCTGAATTCTGCACCCACATTCTCCTCCTCCAAAGTGAAGATAGGTGTGAAATAGACGTTTAACATCCTACCAATGTCATCCGGATCGTCGCACAGATTACCCCTTGGTCGATAATGGGTCCTACTCTTTCCCTGGCTACCCTCTTGCCCTTGATATGCTTCTGGAATATCTTGGGATTTTACCTCATCTTACTCGCCAGTACTTTTTAATGCCGCCTCTTTGCTCTGCTAATAGTTTTTTTGAGTTCTCCCCTGCACTTTCTATACTCCACGAGGGCCACGGCAGATTTGCTCCCTTTGCATCTGTTAAAAGTCTCTTTTCCTTCCTCTCCAGGACTGAATATTCCAGGACATCCCAACGTTCCCTGGACATGTTGCTCTTAAAGGGAACATGTTGGACCTGCACTCTCGCCAATTCCACTTTGAATAGCCTCCACTGTTCTGCTGTAGATTTACCCAGAAGTAGCTGTTCCTGTCTACTTTGGCCAGATCCTGCCTTATTTTATTAAAATCAGTCTTCCCCAATCCGAAACCTTGTTTTTGCAGATGTTTTCCTTTTCCATGACAAATGTAAAACATAGTGTTGTGGTCGCTATCACTGGTCGGTGCAGACTCAATGGGTTAACATAAAACATACAGTGCAGAAGGAGGCCATTCGGCCCATTGAGTCTGCACCGACCCAATTGAGCCTTCACTTCCACCCTATCCCCATAACCCAATAACCCCTCCTTACCTTTTTGGTCACTAAGGCAATTTATCATGGCCAATCCACCTAACCTGCACGTCTTTGGACTGTGGGAGGAAACCGGAGCACCCGGAGGAAACCCACGCAGACACGGGGAGAACGTGCAGACTCCGCACAGACAGTGACCCAGCGGGGAATTGAACCTGGGACCCTGACGCTGTGAAGCCACAGTGCTATCCACTTGCGCTACCGTGCTGCCCAAATGGGTTGAATAGCTTCCTGCACTGTAGGGTTTCTATGGATTTAATCAAATACATAGTACCTCTTACAGTACTATCGAGATTATGTGAGTTATCTTCCCACAAAAGATAAGTTTTGCCAGGTATACCTTGGCATGGGGCCAAGTTCTGGCAGCTAGTAATCAGCATGAAAGTTGTACCTGGAAAGGAAGAAGGAATAATAAATAGAGGAGAATGAATTGCAATAAAATAAGGATTCATGTAAACAGTAGACCAAACACAATACACTGAAGAACATAAAAGGTTCTACCACAATGGGTGACAACACCTAACACCTAACAAATATATGACATCTAACCCAGCCACATGTGTAAGAAGGTGGAGGGCAAAATACTAGCGTCAGGGAGAATTTGTGGCCTCAGGCAATTCTCAGTCACTGATGTTGTTTTGATCGAGCTGTGAACATCCAGTGTCCTTTTCTCAATCGAGACAAAACTGGGAAGCTGTCAGCAAAAATAAGCATCAGCTGAATAGAGCAGACATATTTTTGCTCTGCGTGTGTTTCAGGGCAGGGAATGGGTACAGGGCGTCAGGAACAAATCTGTGGGATAGCATTCCCAAATCTCTGGGATATTACTGAGTCTCCAGGCGGGAGAGATTCGTCGCTTTGGGGCAAAACTCTGGGCGAACCTTGAGGAAAAAAAATCATAAGCAAAATAAATAATTGTGGTTTTTATCTTAATTCTTTGAATATTTATGCTTAGTTCTTATAAAAAATAATGAACCCGAGAAAAGGGCTAATTGTCTGACAGTCAAGAATCACCCAATTGAGTAATGAAGAGTCTATTACTTTCCATTGGATGGACATGTCAGCAAACCAATGATAGGAATGTTGCAGGGGTAACATTTGTAGGCAGGAGGTCATGTGATAATACCTCCAGGAATGTATCCAACTACAGTTGACCACCCTATTATGTTTGACTCTATACTGATTTTGAACCACAGCTTTAGGATTTCCCCTCGTTCAGGAACATGGACAACTCCCACATTACCTGTCCACAGGAAATTATAAAGATAGACAGTCCGCACAGCTTATTGTTGGCGACCTTGTGATTTTCCCGTTTCACAGTAAAACCAAAGTAATCACCGTGTTTAAAATGGCAGGAAATCTCCCTCATTGATCGCCTCTCTGAATTGTTACCAGCTTCATCACAGAGGTAACTGGATTTTAATAAGATGCGAACATATAATTGGAAATGCTCAAAGGACTGACTTTGAACTTCATTGGCTGCAAAGCACGGAGGTTGTGAAAGAGTCTCTAGAAATAAGTCTTTCATTCTTGTTTTCCTTGGCTGAAATCACAGCACCCATTTAAATCAGTCAGGACATGCTAAGTACTGATTGAACAGCCCAAAATATATCTTTTTTAAAACATTTTTTATCCCACCCTGAAAGTATCAAAGCCAGTGTGCAGAGGATGGGGCAAACCCTTAATCCATCTCATTGCTTGCTCCAAAAACCAATTCAGATTCAAATTGAAACCAATTCATGGTCTCTACAAGAGAGACATACAAGATCCAAGCTGACAAGAAAAGGAATTGCACCTCACCTTGGGCTTGATCTACTCTTGACCTGCACCAAAAAGCCAGAAACAATATCCCCAAATAATCTGAAAGCGATGGTAACTACCTGATCTAGGCTACCAGTGATAACCGAGCACAATGTCAGTCGGAGGGACTCAACTCCCAATTTATCCCTTCTGACTGACAATACATCATGGGGCAAAGGATCGAGGCGGGGGATGAAAATTACTCTTTTAGTGGGTGCCACACAACACTGCCTGACAGGGTGGTAGAGGCAGGAACCCATACAACACTTAAGAAGTATTAAGATGAACACTTGAAACATTATAGTATGCAAGGCTCTGGATCAAGTGCTGGAAAATGGGATTTAGAATAGATAGGTGCTTGACGGCCAGCACAGACATGATGGGCTGAATGGCCTCTTTCTGTGCTGTAAAACTCTTATGACTCTGTGTGGTGGAGACTTGGTAACCCACCCAGCTGGGGCAGTGTGTAAACAGGGCTGCTGCGCTATCACCAATGACCCAGTTCACATATTTCTCCCCAGCACTATCCCAAACTCCATACAGTCGATGAGGAGGTTTTCATACCACTCTACCAAGGTAACATAACATAACAACTTGATGTCGTCCTTTTCTGTGCACAAAGCCTCACTGTGCTCCAGTGCACTTTGTCAACTCTGCCAGCAAATCCTCCCTGCTCACCAAGTAGATTCTTTGTGCCACGGGCTCCCACTGAAAGTTTGGATCACGTACACTTCGATAGAGAAAATATCAATGTCTAAAAACGATACTAACCTCTTTGTTCAAGAGTCTACCCTTAATTCAAATTTGCTCAATTCAACTCATCTGTTAAGTTGAATTGAAACTGCATGAATTAAACCTCCTGTAGCGTTTTATTAAAATTGCTTAATTACACTACTGGCTAATTCAAATCGTCTTTACTTGAGCAACTTTGAGCTTAAATTAACAGGAGGAGATTGTATTTCAATTTATATCAGTGTGACAATGCACTCCTCATTTTACAAAATTTAAATCACAAATCACATTTGTTTCAGATGGAAGTAATTTGGTAGGGATTGAATGTAAAAGACTCAGCAATTCTCTGCACAAAACCTTATCAACACAGCATCAGTAAATACTTTTAAATGGGAATTTGATAGTTTCTTTAGAAAAGGAATATTAAAAAGAGTATTTGAAGCAGGCAGAAATTGGAATATAGGCTTCTGTATCGGAAAACATCAGGGACAGGGATATGTTCTAAATGGCTTATGGCTGTGCTGTATTATTCAATGACATCAAATATCCATCATTATCGTGAGTAACCAGGCATTAATAAGCAAATAATAGTGCATTTCTGTGAAGTTTGTCCTGAGGAGGAATCACAGGAGTAGGCCTGGAGTCGGCGTAGCTATTAAGTTATTCTCTAAGTCTGAATAAAGATTGTAGACTTCCAGTTAACACAAATACTTTATTCAATGGGTTTGTTCTGTTTCCAGAGCTTAACTAGATACAATAGTCAAGAGGTATGACCAGTGAAGCTAAGGTAAACTGCCTATGCTGAGCTGTCTCTGTCTGCTGCTGCTCACTAGCCCTGTGCTTCTGAAAGAGGTGGATCCTCCCTTGGGCTGGACCCTTTATACCCGTCTCTGATGCTGCCCTCGAGTGATGCTTTGGCTGTTACATCTGTCTGTAGTCCCTGGTGTATGTGCAGATGTATGTACAGATGTACAGATCACTACATCCCCCCCTTTTATTGTACATGTTTTCCAGGCTGGCCTCAAGAAAACTGTACATAACAAGTGGTGAGAATATGCAAATCTGCACACTGTGAAAATTATAAAAGTAATACAGAAACAATTAACTGTGTTGCGAGTCCATCGTGAGAAATGTCCATATTCGTCTTGTGGGTGTGTTGAAGTGTTGTTACAAATCTAGCCGGTCGGGTGCCTTATGGCTTCTGCTGGAGGAGCATCTTAATGGTGGGAATAGGGGTGATGGTTTGATGTCATCAAGAGTACTGTCTGGCGTTGTGTAGCGAGGAACGTCCTGTGGACAAATGGACTCGGTCAAGTCCAGTGTGGGAAATGCTGGCGTTGTAGGTCGAATCTCTAATAGATCCCGGTGGTTACGGCGAAAAGGTACTCCCGCAGACGATTTCACAATGTAGGACCGCGGTGCCTCCTGCCTGATCACCGTGGCTGACTCAGACCATCCACCTTCTGGGTCGATGATTCTGATGGTCTCACCTATTGTCAGTGGCTTGAGTGGGATCGCATGTTGATCGTAGTATAGTTTTTGTTTGGAGCATAGTGCCCGCATGTTGTTGAGAACCGGTGTGTTGCCGGAGTCTTGGAATTGCTTTGCTGGTAGGGTTGTCCGGATGTCTATGCTGAAGAACATTTGCTCTGGCAACAGTCCTGAGCTCAATGGGGTTGCTCGGTACGATAACAGAGTTAGGTTGATGTCGGAACGTGACTCGGCTGCTTTGCTGATGAGTCGTTTAATGATGTGGACACCTTTTTCCCCTGTTCCATTTGATTGCGGGTAGCGATTCTGTGTCGCACCATTGTTTGACCTCGACTTTTTCCTGTGTTTGTGGTATTGATTCTGTATGCCATCATTCGTGAAAGCTGTTTTGCTTGTTTGTTCTGGAGCAGATGTGGATTCGTGCGATTCTTTATCATGCCATGGCATGTTTGTAGTCTTGTCATTGTTTCGCAATATGCTGGGGCATTGTCCTTCACGTGCAGAGTTGTACCATGTTGTACAGGTTGTTGTTTCATTGTTGTTGTTTCTGTCGTTTTTGTCTTTGTTGTTTTCGTTGTCGTTCTTGTTGTTGTTTTTGTCGTGCTTGTTGATTCTGTTTTCGTTGTTTTCGCTTTTATTCTTGTTCTTTTTCTTGTCGTGCTTGTTGTTTCTGGGATGCTTCTTGTTGGTTTTGTCGTTTGTGTTGCGCTGCATGTTGTTTTTATTGTTGCTGTTGTTCTTGTTTCTGCTCTGCTTCTTGTGGTTTTTGTTGTTCTTGCTGCGCTCATTGAGAGTGTGCCATGTGGATGATTTGAGTCATTGTCACAGTTATTGGTGTCAGTGTCGTTTGTGGTATCTGCTACATAGTGTATCTTCTTGAGAATTGTGAGAATGACCTGATGTTGCATTGATGTTAGTGACATCAGTCATTTGTGGTGGATTCGATTCCTCTTCTTTGCTTCCTTGGTACTCCTCTTCTAGAGTCATTTCTGGTTCAATTGTATCATCATTGATTTCTAGGTGCTCCTCTTTTGGAGTCATTTCAGGTTCATTTGAGTAATCTGTGATCTCTTTGTGCTCCTTTTCTGGAGTCAAAATCTTCAAGATTTCTATTGACGTGGTCTCTCTGGACTCTTGGTGCTCCTCTTCTGGAGTCAAAATCTTCAAGATTTCAATTGACATGGTCTCTCTGGACTCATGGGTGGCCGTCCTCTGATTATTGAGTGCTTCTGTGCAGAGGAGCTGCGATATGTGAGTCTTGATGTGATTCTGCACATCCTGTATGGGCATTGTGATTTCTTTGTCACTTGTCTCACATACAGTGGGTAGACATTCAGTGTCTTCTTCTGGTGGCTCAAATAAGCTTGATAGATCTTCATGGTCTTGTGCATGCATGGCGTTCGCTATGGAGTATTTGCTTGCTTCCAATTTTGGGTCTGTCACCGAGACGTCTGTGGGGGTTTGCGTCACTCTCTTTGTGGAGGCTTGCGTCGCTCTCTTTGTGGAGTCCTTCATCTCTCTTTCTGTGGAGTCCTTCATTGCTCTCTCTGGAGTTTGTCATCGCTCTCTTTGTGGAGTCGTGCAGTGTTCTCACTGTAGAGTCGATCTGTGCTCTCAATGGAGTTGTTCTGTGCTCTCTGTGTGGCATCATCTTCGTCTTGAACATTGCTGTCATCCAATGTACCGACGATCTGCCATGGCACCATGGTATTGGATTCATTTACCATGAGAAGGGTCGTATTGAGCTTTTCAACTGTGTTGCTGATGCTATGATCAGGATCGCCGAATAACTCAGCCATGTCTGAGCAGTATTGTGTGTATTGTTCATTGGACAAATCATTGCTTTTTGTTTCGGAGTTGTGATCATTCTCTTCATGTTTAATGAACAAATCATCTTCTTGTGTGGAGGCTGGGACCCTTCATGGTGCGTGGACCACTCTCTGTTTCTTGGCGTCAGGCCACAGCATAATCCTACACTCACGAGTCGGGATGTCATATATGCTGAGCTGAAGATTCCCCATTCCGAAGAACTCATCGTCGGGGTCTTCATGGTACAACACCTCTAGTTGCGGTTTGGATTTGGTACTAGGGTAGCCATCTCCCAAGATTAAATCTTCGTCTGAGTCGTAGTCTACAAAGACCATATCATCTTCTAGGGTGGTGTCAACTGCTTGTTCCAGGGCGTTGTGAAAGTTATTTTCAACTGCTGGTGTAAGTTCGGGCATTGTTCTGTCTTTTGAGGCAAGAAAATTGGGTTTTGCAGCTTTAAATTTCTTTTTGTCCATTTTTGTGTATTTCCCTTTTAAGTGGGTGTGGTCCTGGTCCTCTGACATCATGACACTCTTGACGTCATGCGTAGGACCCGATTGCCCATGCGCACACCGAGTTTCCTGTACTGTGCCTTCTTTTCGCAAATGAGCATGTGCGGTTCCTTTCTCAAGGTGGCGGCTGCCCAGAACTTCCATCTTTCTCCGATTCAACCCTGCCTCCGCCTCATGGTGAGTGTTCGCACCATTTTTACCGATTTTGTTTTCTAAATGATGATTCTGTGTTTGTAGAGACTCAAAGTACTGATTTTGTTTTTGTTCATAAGCAAGGCATTTTTGTATAGCGATTTCTCGAGTTAGATATTTATTTTGTGAAAGTTCTTCTCTCAAATTTTTATCAGATAGTCCAGAAATTAATTGATGGATTATCACAGTGTCTCTGAAATCAGCATAATCACAGCCTTGTGGTATTAACTTGAGATTTGTAATAAAATCAGAGATGGGCCCTCCGTTTCTCTGACAAGAGTTAAATCTTTCCAGCATCTCATCGGACTGACTGTTACAGCGTTCAGCAAATTTTTTGAGTATAACGTCTACTTTGGTGTTGTCCTCACCTTCTAAGTAATTAAAGCAATTATAGATTTATCTAGCTTCATGCCCTCCTGTTGAGAGTAGTAGGGCTATTTTCGTTGCATCAGAGGCAGTGCTTAAATCATTAGCTGTGATAAATATTTGGAACAGCTGTTCAAACATTTTCCAGTTATAACTTAAATTACCGGTTGTTTCCAGCTGCCATGGAGTTCCAACAAGTTCCATCGAATCAGTTAGTCGTCGAGGATCCATTTGCGGTGAAGTCTTCCACAGTCGAATATCTGGTTTAAGTTTTTCTTCTCTTGCTGGTATCTAGCTAGCTTTCTGAAATTACTCCTGGTATCATATGTTATTCTCTAAGTCTGAATAAAGATTGTAGACTTCCAGTTAACACAAGTGGGTTTGTTCTGTTTCCAGAGCTTAACTAGATATAATACAGTCAAGAGGTATGACCAGTGATGCTAAGGTAAACTGCCTATGCTGAGCTGTCTCTGTCTGCTGCTGCTCACTAGCCCTGTTCTTCTGAAAGAGGCAGATCCTCCCTTGGGCTGGACCCTTTATACCCGTCTCTGATGCTGCCCTCGAGTGATGCTGTGGCTGTTACATCTGTCTGTAGTCCCTGGTGTATGTGCAGATGTATGTACAGATGTACAGATCACTGCAGCTATGGCAAAGTTGGTAGATTCCCTGATTCAGAAAGTTATGATTTAATTCTTACTCCAGAAACCTGAGCAGAGAATCTAGCTGACCCTCCAGTGGAATACTGTATTTTTGAAGGTGCCATCTCTTGGGTGAGACATCTGCCTTCTCAGGTGAATTTTAAACAGGCTTGCCCAACCCATAGCCAACAGGTCATATCCGGCCCTCAAAGTCCTGCTATGTGGCCCCCGAGCCAGTTTTCAAAATGCCAGTCAAGCAGGTAAGTTGAGGTCGCTTCTCTCCCATAGTTCCAAGGTGGGGGGGGGGGGGGGGGGGGGGGGGGGTGAAAGTGCTGGGGTCATCCAAAAGCAGAGACCAGCTGTCATGCCCCAGAAGGAGAGGCTGGGAGTGAGAGCAAGTGTGTTTGTGTGTGTGTGTGTCTGGGAGTATCAGTGTGGGTGTGTGTATGTATGTATGGGAGTGAGTGCGTGTATGTGTATGTGGGAATGGGTGGGGGGAGTGTGTGTGAGTATGTTAGTGTGTGATGTGTGTATGTATGGGAGTGAGAGTGAGTGGGAGTAAGCATGTGTGGAAGGGTGTGGAGGTGTGTATGTGTGGGAGTGAGTGTGTGCGTGAGTGAGTGTCTGTGTGTGCGTGGGATTGAATGAGTGTATGGGAGTGGGAGAGTGAGTATGTATGGGAGTGAGTCTGTGGGATTGTGTGTGTGTGTGTGCGTGTGGGATTGTGGGTGCGTGTGGGATTGTGGGTGTGTGGGATTGTGGGTGTGTGGGATTGTGTGTGTGGGGGATTGTGAGTGCGTGTGGAATTGTGGGTGCGTGTGGGATTGTGTGTGAGATTGTGGGTGCATGTGGGATTGTGTGTGGGATTGTGTGTGTGGGGGGGATTGTGTGTGTGTGGGGGATTGTGTGGGAATTAGTGTGTATGGGATTGAGTATGTATAGGAGTGAGAGTGAATGTTTATATGTATGGGAGTGAGTGAATGTGTGTAGCATTGAGCGTGTATGTTTGGGAGTGAGGATGTGTGTGTGGGATTGTGTGTGAGTGGGATTGAATGTGTGTTTGTATGGAAGTGAGTGTGTGTATGTGTGGGAGTGTGTGACTGTGTGTGTTTGTGTGTGAGTGACAGTGTGTATATTAATGGGAGTGACAGTGTGTGTGCGAATGAGTGTGCGTGAGCGTGTGTTTGCCTTACTCCCAGTCTCAGGTTTCTCTCACTCTCACACCACACACCAATAGAGAGTGAGTGAGTGAGTAAGTGCCTTTGATGTTGTTTTATCACTGCTCAGCAAAGTGTTTCTCCTAATTCCTCAATGTTTGTTGAAATTCAGTCCAATGTTGTGCCAAATCTTCTTATCTTTCCAAAATTTGCTCATCAGCCCCTTGTGTGAGAAAAAAAATTGGAAATGTGCCCCCCTCCTCCGCCCAGTGAAAAGATTGGGTAAGCCAGGTGTAAAAGATCACCAATGTCCTGGTAATGTTCAACATCAGTAAACACATTATCTGATCATTTATTTAATTGCTGTCTGTATTCCTATGTCATGAAAAGGTGTTAATGGTGGGATCCTGGAAAATGTGGACCATTTTCCAGATCTTGAGAGCCTCCTCTTGACACAGGCAAGCACGGATGATGAAATTCATCATTGCCTCCAATGTGTCAGCTCAGCCTATGGCCAACTAAGGAAAGAAGTATTTGAGAACCAGGATCTCAACCTCAAACCTGAGACGAGGATCAGAGTTACTGGGCAGCAGTGATCTCTGCTCTCCGATGTGTTTCAGAGATGTGGACAACCTACAGCAGGTACCTCCTCTGGAGGGGTACCAGCAGCGGTACGTTCACAAAGATCCTCCAGATCCCATGGTGGAGAAGACAGTTCAAAGCAGTACCCTTTCCTGAGCATCGAGGTGCTAGTTGCTCGAAACCAGCTCCACTGGGTGGGACATATCGTTGGTATGTCTGACAGCTGACTCCTGAAGCAACTGCTATGAACTCTGGTTTCAGCAGGAGACTCCCAGGAGGACAGTGGAAGCACTTTAAGGGTTGTCCTCAAAGCATCCCCGAAAAGGTCAAACATATTCGCCGACTCGTGGCAGACCGAAATGGAGAAGGCTCTTGTAGGAAGGCAGCGAATACATCGAAAGATTTGATCGGGAAGCAATGTCAAAGCATTGGAGAGAGGTCATAAACCGGCAAACAACTTAACCCTCCAGGCTCACCATGTGGCAGAGTCTGCAGACCGTGCCTTTAATTTATCACAGAACCCATCAAACCGGAGTAGAAGCAATTGATCTTTGATCCTGAGGGACTGCCTAAGAAGAAGAACATTGTGAAATATTTCCAACATTACAATGGTGACTATACTTCAAAAGGGCTCCATTGACTGTACAGTTTGAAAGGTGCCGTATAAATGCAACTTCTTTCTGTTAGGCCCCTCAGCTCCTTGAGCCAGTTCTGCATTCAGCTAGATCATGATTTGATCTGTAGTTTTCTCAGTGCAGCTCTGAACACGGTCTACATTTCCTGTGGGCTTTTTTTCACTCACATCCATGTTTTGTTTCTTAAAATTAGCAAATTCAGGGGATTTTATTCCCTGGTGTGTTTGGCAAGCTGAGGCCTGCTTCGATTGAAAGTACTTCGGGGAAGTAATTATTCTTTGTTCAAAAGAATAAAAAAGAAATGTGTTTTTCCTGAGATCCATTGAACCCAAACCGATGACACATACTCTTTGCGATTCAATTGAGTGACAGTGTTGGATGGAGCCTTTCCCCCTGCCATGGTAACCATCTTGTTGCAGGCAGTAACCTTGACCACACAAGCACAAAGCTTACAGCAGCACTTTCAAATGCACTGGGAAACTCACTGCCCAAGCCCACAAAAGCTTGCTTATTTCAGCAGAAAAGAATGGTCCTGGCATAAATGTGTCCATCCCCTATGACTTCCGTTCATGCTCCTCAGGAAGCAGTTGCGTGGACTACCAAACTTGAGAATTGAACAGCTTTCCTGCTCTCCTATTGAGAGGATTCTGGTTATGTGCCTCGGTGAAATTCTTCTGACAGAACCACACATTCCACATACAACAACAACTTGCATCTTTATAGTACCTTTAGGCGCTTCACCTATGAGTGAATGGACTCGAAGCAATTTGAGACCAAACCACATAAAGAGTAGGTGAACAAAATCTTGGTCAAAGACATTTTAAGGAGCATCTTAAAGAAATAGAGGAAGAATGATTTGAGGAATACATTCCAAATCTTGCAAGGGACTATTGAGAAATCACATCTATCCACAGATATCCACCTGAACAGCTATCCAACTTTGATGAGTTAGCTGAAGTCCGCTATGACCAAGTATGACTTAAAGAAAGTTGTGCATTTATACAGCATCTACCACAACTTCAGTGTATCTCTTCACAGTTAACAAAGTACTTTTGAAATATAGTCACTGATATAATGTAGGAATTGAGGCAGCCAGTTGACACAAAACAAGGTCTCACAAACAGCAATGAGATAAGTGTCCAGATAACCTGTTTTAGTGATGTTGCTTGAGGAATAAATGTTGGACAAGACGCTGGTGAAACTCAATTGCTGTTCCTTGAATAATGCTAGTGGTTCTTTTATTTCCATGTGAGAGGATAGAAAGCACACAGTTCAATAACTCATCCAAAAGACAGCACCAACCTCCCTCAGGACTGCACTCAAGTGTCAACCTAGACTTTGTAAGAACTCTCTGGAGTGGGTAATGGGCCATAACCGAAGTCAGAGGTGAGAGGGTTACCCACCAAGTTACAGCTGAGAGGGGGCCTATTAAATGAACAAAGTCTTTGCTGGCCAGCATGATGTGGATCATGGAACACATAATACTCCCTTGTACATCTTTAACATTATTGTACCCCACAGTGGGCGGCACAGCAGTCAGCACTGTTGCCTCACAGCTCCAGGGACTCCAGGTTCAATTCTGGCCTTGGGTGACTGTGTGGAGTTTGCGCTTTCTCCCCGTGTCTGCATGGGTTCCCTCTGGGTGCTCCGGTTTCCTCCCACAGATGTGCAGGTTAGGTGAATTGACCGTGCTAAATTGCCCCTTAGTGTCCAAAAGGTTAAGTGGGGTTTCTAGATTACGGGAATAGGGTGGCGGCGTGGGTTTAAGTAGGGTGCCCTTTCCAAGGGCCGGTGCAACCTCGATGGGACTCCTTCTGCACTGTAAATTCTATGATTCTAGTTCTTTATAGAATCCCTACAGTGCAGAAGGAGGCCATTCGTCCCATTGAGTCTGCACCAACCCTCCGAGGACACCCTACCTAGGCCTACGCCCCTGCCCTATTCGGCACATCATTAGACTGTGGGTGGAAACCCACGCAGACATGGGGAGAAAGTGCAAACTCCATATAGACCCACGATTGGAATAGAACCCGGGTCCCTGGTGCTGTGAGGCAGCAGTGCTGGCCACTGTGTCACCATGCTGCCTAATGTAGCAGACACTGCCTCACAAGTCTTTGTCCAATGTATTACAAGTTAGACTAGCTTACCCCATTTGTTTACATTGTTCTCTGCATTCATAGGTTCAGGCAGTCTGGAGGCCTTGTAACTTTTCCAAAGCTCATTCACACTCCTGTCAGGGAAATGGTAACTTCTGTCGTTAGAGGCAAACTTGTTAATTTGGAGGTTGTTCTGACATATGCTTATCTTTTCATTCTCTTTTTCCATTTGTTATGGGCCAGGGTTTAGAAAACTCCAAAGTATATTATGGAGTTACCTGACCTACAACTGTTTATTGATTGTGGCTAAGATGAGTGCAAGAGCCTGCCTTTCATTTGTTATTCAACAGAGCTCTGAGGCGCATTGAATCAAAAAACAAACTTTATTCTACATATTTAGTTAACATTTGTACAAACACACACAGCAAGAATTTTTATCAACTCCAAACATAAATACCCCACACAGCTACAGTAATTTATGTATAACCCTTAATGAATTCCCCCTTAACTGTTCCAATTCAGTAACAAAATCCAAGTAAAACCAGAAAACTCTTTTCAAAGGTGTGGCCCAGCACACAGGCTTCTTACTGGTATAAGACTTGTTATTGATACTCAGTTCCCCTTTTCAAACAGCAGGTTTGAATTGCTTCCAAAAAGCAATTATCTCTTTTAAGTTATCAATAAGTCTGAAAACAGCTTTTAAAATGAAGACAGAGAGACACTTCTTTCAACCTGTGCAGTTCAAAACCAGTCCAAGCTCAAAGCGAAAGTAAAAACTCACAGTGCCACAGCCGAACTCCACCCACACAATGACATCACTGAAGCCATGTGATGAGACACAAACATTTCTTAAAGGGACACTCACATGACACCTCCCCCAAGAAAAAAACAAACCATCAACTTCAAAGATGGTTTCATTTTTCACTTGCCCATTAATAACAATTGACAATAAACATACATTTTTTAAACAAAAACAAAACAGGCAAACATTGATAATAATACAGCCCATTTTAGTTCTTCTTCTTCCACCATCGAACCTGCTTCTCTTCATCACATTCGTGACAAAGCATCGGCTATCACATTTTCTCATCCTGCCACATGTATCATTTCTAAATGAAATGGCTGTAATGACCAACCCAATCGAAACAGTCTGGCATTTTTATTCCTGAATCGCTCCAAAACCGTCAATGGATTATGATCAGTATCTATAATTGTTTCGGACGAATTGCGAGTAACATAAATGTTCAAATGTTGCAAAGCCAGCACCAAGCTCAAAGTCTCCTTTTCAATTGTTGAATACTTCCTCTGGTGATCATTTAATTTCTTGGAAAAATATCCAATAGGCCGCTCTATTCCTTCATCGTCTTCTTGCAGGAGCACAGCACCAGCGCCCACATCACTCGCATCGACAGCCACCTTGAATAGTTTCGTGTAATTTGGGGTGGCCAACACAGGAGCAGTGGTTAACACAGCCTTCAGGCCGTCAAATGCCTGTTGACACTCGGCTGTCCACTGAAATTTACTACACTTCTTCAGCAAGCCTGTCAGTGGAGCAACCACGCTGCTAAAAGTCGGCACAAAGTTACGGTAAAAACCACTCATGCCAAGAAATCTCATTATTGCCCTTCATGTCGAAGTTATTGGAAACTCCCCAATAACTTTTGTTTTCACATCCCGTGCGACCATTTTCCATGTCCAATTCTATGGCCAAGGGACGTGACTTCGGCTTTTCCAAACTCACTTTTGGCTAGGTTTACCACCAAACCTGCCTCCTGAAGTCGATCGAATAACTCCACCAAATACTTCAAATGTTTTTTCCATGTCTGACTAATCCCACCACCTGGAGTTCCCCTCCAAGTCACCCACCCCGACTTGGAAATATATTCCCATTCCTTCACTCTCGCTGGGGCAACATCCTGGAGCTCCATCTCTAACAGCACAGTGGGTGTACCTACACTTCAAGGACTGCAGCGGTTCAAGAAGGCAACTCATCACCACCTTCTGAAGGACAACTAGGGATGGGCAATAAATGCTGGCCTAGTCCGAGATGCCCACAGCCCATAAATTATTTTTAAAAACTTGTATTTTTCTGGATTAATAATTTTTTCCTTCTTAGAGCGGGCCACATGTTCAGATGTCACCTTGGGAATCTGGTATTACTGACGGAATTTCCAGAAGGCAATTACTGATCACTGAACTATTTACATTTCTCAGGACTTGCTGTATCTTGCAATTTAAAAAGTTTTAGCTCACCCTGCTAGAAATTGAAAATGGTCTTCCAAGAAGTCTTATGGAGCTGCAGCGAAAATGTTAAATTTCTGCCTTCAGCTTCCAAGGCTCCATATTCAGTGGGAGTAAATTTCAACAGCTTACCTTATGTGAGGTCCCAAGGCCTTGTTTTCCTCAGGGCAAACTAGTTTTAAAGTGGGGGCCTGAAGCAGCTGCTGTGTTTGTACATGCCACGAGCTAATGTGCATTTCACGTACTTGAACAGATTGGCTAGTGGCATGACTACAGCCGGGGTGTTGTCAGGGCCGGAGATTTTACTGTACCTAGCCATTCCTTGATATCACGTGGCATGAGTGGCATAGGTTGAAATCTGACATTTGTGACGCTGGGGCCCTCAGAGGGAGCCCGTGATGGATCATCCGCTCAACACTTCTGACTGAAGATTGTAGTAAATGCTTCAGTCTTGTCTTTTGCACTGATATGCTGGGATTCCCCCATCATTGAGGATGGAATTATTTATGCAGACTCCTGCTCCAGTGAGTTGTTTAATTGTCCACCACCATTGATTTTTTTTTTATAAATGTTTTTTATTCAGTTTTCATGTTTTATATTGAACAAATTACAAATTGTTAGAGAGAGAGAGAAAAAAAGAACACGCAAAAATTAACATATATATTTACAGGCAAGCACCTTCGTAATAATAACAGTGGCCTCCCCCCTTTAGCTGGCATACATATTTTACATTCCACAATGTGACCGAGGCACATGTTTATTGGCATTTATTTAGTTTGGTTTTGGGCCTTAGCTAGCCATCAAACCCCCGTAACGAACCCGTAGCCCCCCGCCCCCCCCCCCCCCCCCCGGCTACCTTCCCCCGATTCCCGTCCATTTTCCCCTGATTCTTGGCCACCCGACTATTCTTCCTCTTGTACGTTGGCCACAAACAGGTCCCGGAACAGTTGCATGAATGGCTCCCACGTTCTGTGGAAGCCGTCGTCCGACCCTCGGATGGCGAATTTGATTTTCTCCATTTGGAGAGATTCCGAGAGGTCGGACAGCCAGTCTGCAGCTCTGGGCGGTGCTGCTGACCGCCAGCCAAACAGGATTCTACGGCGGGCGATCAGGGAGGCAAAGGCAAGGGCGTCCGCCCTCCTCCCCAGGAATAGATCTGGCTGGTCTGAAACCCCGAAGACCGCCACTATCGGGCATGGCTCCACCCTCACCCCCACCACTTTGGACATAGCCTCGAAGAAGGCTGTCCAGTACTCCACAAGTCTGGGCAAGACCAGAACATGTGGGCGTGGTTGGCCGGGCCTATTTGGCACCGTTCACATCTGTCCTCCACCTCCGGGAAGAACCTACTCATACGGTTTCTCGTTAAGTGGGCTCTATGTACCACTTTTAGTTGCGTCAGGCTGAGCCTTGCGCACGTGGAGGTGGAGTTGACCCTATGCAGTGTTTCGCTCCAGAGTCCCCACCCTAGCTCCATCCCCAGGTCTTCCTCCCATTTCCTTCTTGTTGCGTCCAGTACGGTGTCGTCCCTTTCTACCAGTCGGTCATACATGTCGCTACAGTTCCCTTTCTCTAGGATACTTGCGTCCAGTAGGTCTTCCAGTAGTGTCTGTCGTGGCGGTTGTGGGTACGTCCTTGTCTCCTTTCGTAGGAAGTTTTTGAGCTGCAGGTACCGTAGCTCGTTCCCCCCAGCTAGCCAAAATTTCTCTGTCAGTTCGTCCAGTGTTGCGATCCTGTCGTCCGTGTATAGGTCCCTGACTGTCAGTGTCCCCCCGTCCTGCCTCCACCTTTTGAAGGTGGCGTCAGTCAGTGCTGGTTAGAACCTATGGTTGTTGCAGATGGGAGCCTTGTCCGACATTTTGTTCAGGCCAAATTGCTGCCGCAGTTGGTTCCAGGATTGGAGGGTGGCTGTCACCACTGGGCTGCTGGAGTGTTTTTTGGGTGGGGATGGGAGTGCTGCCGTGGCGAGGGCCCGGAGGGAGGTCCCCATGCAGGAGGCCTCCTCCGCACTCACCCACTCGGCTTCTGGCTCCTGGATCAATCCCCTTACTCGCTCGGCTGTTGCTGCCCAGTGGTAGAATTGTAGATTCGGGAGGGCTAGCCCCCCCCTGGATTTTGTTTTTTGTAGGACCTTCTTTGGGATCCTAGCATTTTTACCCCCCCATACGAACGCCATGATAAGTTTGTCCAGCGCTTTGAAGAAGGCCTTGGGGATGTAGATCGGAATGGATCTAAACAGGAAGAGGAACCTGGGCAGTACGTTCATTTTGATCGTCTGGACTCTCCCCGCGAGGGAGAGTGGGAATGTGTTCCATCTTTGCAGGTCCTTTTTTACTTCCTCCGCCAGGCTGGTGAGGTTCCATTTGTGGATCCTTTCCAGTCATGGGCTATTTGGATCCCCAGGTAGCGGAATTTATGTCGGGCTTGTTTGAACGGCAGTCCCTTTAGTGCTGCCCCCCCCCCCCCCCCCCCCCCCCCCCCCCCCCCTTGCTGGTGTACTGGGAAGATCTCGCTTTTGCTCATGTTGAGTTTGTAGCCGGAGAAGGCTCCAAACTCTTTCAGGAGCGCGATGATTCCGTCCATGTTGCTTTGTGGGTCCGAGATGTAGAGGAGCAGATCATCTGCATAGAGTGAGACTCTGTGCTCTCTGCCTCCCCTTCGGATCCCCCTCCAATTGTTTGCTGCCCTGAGCGCGATTGCTAGCGGTTCGATTGCTAGTGCGAACAGCAGCGGGGACAGTGGGCACCCTTGTCTGGTGCCGCTGTGCAGCTGGAAGTATTGGGAGTTGGTATTGTTGGTCTGTACACTCGCTTTGGGGGCGTTGTATAGGAGCTTTACCCAAGCGGTGAACCCTGTTCCAAGCCCGAACCGCTCCAGTACCTCTATGAGGTATTTCCATTCGACTCTGTCGAAGGCCTTTTCTGCGTCCAGGGAGACGATCACTTCTTGTGTTCTCTCCCCGGAGGGGGTCATTATCATGTTCAGCAGGCGCCTGATGTTCGAGGTGAGCCGTCTACCTTTGACGAAGCCCGTCTGATCCTCTGTGACCACCTCAGGTACACAGTCTTCTAGCCTTTTGGCTAGGATTGTGGCCAGTATTTTGGCGTCTGCGTTCAGCAGAGATATGGGTCTGTATGACCCACATTCCGTTGGGTCTTTGTCTTTCTTAGGTATCAGCGAGATTGAGGCCTGTGCTAACGTGGGTGGCAGTGTGCCCCTAGCTAGCGAGTCTGTGAACATCTCCCGCAGGTGCGGGGCCAGCGCTGTCGCAAATTTTTTGTAGAAGTCCGCCGGGAATCCGTCCGGTCCCGGCGCCTTCCCCGTCTGCATGGAGCTGATACTGTCCATGATCTCTCCCAGTGCTAGTGGTGCTTCCAGGTCCCGTTTCCTGCCCTCTCCCATGACTGGTATGTCCAGTCCATCAAGGAACCGGTTCATCCCAGCCTTCCCCGTTGGGGGCTCTGAGGTGTACAGCTCTTGGTAGAAGGCCTTGAAGGTTTTGTTAATCCTCTCTGGTTCTGTTTCCAACATGCCTCTGGTACCCCTGATTTGCGCAATTTCTCTGGTGGCTGCCTGCTTTCTCAGCTGGTGTGCCAACAGGCGGCTGGCTTTGTCTCCGTGTTCGTACAGGGTCCCGCGCGCCTGGCGGAGTTGGTGCACTGCTTTCCTGGTGGAGAGCAGGTCAAAGTTCCTTTGTAGTTCTTTTCTCTCCGCCAGGAGCTCTACAGTCGGGGCCTCGGAGTATTTACGGTCTACCTCCAGTATGGAGTCGACCAGCTTCTGCCCAGCCACTCTTTCCTCCCTATCTCTTTGCGCTTTGAAGGCAATGATTTCCCCTCTTAGTACAGACTTAAGGGCTTCCCAGAGCGTGGAGGGTGAGACTTCCCCATTTTGGTTGTTCTCCGTGTACTCTGCTATGGCCCGCGCTATCCTTTCGCTGAAGGCCTTGTCAGCTAGTAAGGCACCGTCCAACCTCCATGTGGGGCGTTGGGCCCTTCCCGTCTCCAGCCGCACGTCCATGTAGTGTGGGGCGTGGTCTGATATCACAATTGCGGAGTATTCCACTTTGTCTATCCCTGGAAGCACCGTTTTCCCCACCACAAAGAAGTCAATTCTGGTGTACACATTGTGTACTGGGGAGAAGAAGGAGAATTCTTTCTCCCCCGGGTGGGCGAACCTCCAGGGGTCCACTGCTCCCATCTGCTCCATAAAGTGACCGAGTTCCCTTGCCATGTTTGAAGTTTTCCCCGTTTTGGGGTTTGATCTGTCCGTCTTTGGATCCTGTACACAGTTGAAGTCCCCCCCCCCATGATTAGTCGATGTGTCGCTATGTCCGGGATTTCTGCCATGGTCTTTTGGATGCAGCTCGTGTCGTCCCAGTTGGGCGCGTACACGTTGACTATAACTACCGGCGCCCCATCCAGGGCCCCGCTGACCATGACATACCGCCCCCCTGGGTCTGTAACAGTCTTTGTCGCCCTAAACATTGTCCGCTTGCCGATCAGGATCGCCACCCCCCTGGCCCTTGTCCCATAGCAGGAATGGTAGGTTTATCCCACCCAGCCCTTTCTTACCCGCAGTTGGTCCTGCTCCCTCCGGTGCGTCTCTTGGAGGAAGACTATGTCGGCCCTCATGTTTCTGAGGTGGGTGAGGACTCTGGATCTCTTCACTGGGCCGTTAAGTCCCCTTACGTTCCAGGTGATTATCCTGGTGGGGGGCTTCTGCCCCCTCGTTCCTGTGGGATTAACCATATTTATCTGGTGGACGAGCCCCTGCCCTCCGGGGTTTCCCTTTGTTAGGGGGCCGCCAGGATGGCTGCAATCACTGCTCTCCCCATGCGGTCAGGTCTCTGCGCTCCAGGGTTTCCCCTTGCCCCGGGGGCACCCGCCATGGCCGTCCACTGTGTGTCCGCCACGCGGGTAGTCCCCTGCACTCTGGGGGCCCCCTTTGCCCACAGACCGTACTGGGTGGGTGCTTGCAGCGGTTCCTTGTTCCGAGCCCTTGGTTGTGGCACTTTGTAGCCCTGTTCCTTTTCTGGCCTCTTTTGTCCCTTTGTCCCTACATTTCCCCTCCCTGGTCTCTCGCTCCCTGTGTGGCCCCCCCCCCCCCCCCCCCGGTCTCTCCCTCTACCCTCCTCCCCTGTATACCCCTCCTTTGCCCCTCTATACCCTATTCCTGTCCCCGACTTTGATGGGTGATCCCCCCCCTCCCCTGCCTGGCGCCTTCCCCCCTGTTGGGGGTGCGCTGCGGCCCTGCTTTGTTGCGTGCCCCCGGCGCTAGCTTTCCTGCTAGTACGGTGGCTCCCCTCTCGGAGGTTGTTGTCTCGCTTCTCCTCTACCTGGCCTCTACGGTTTTCTGCCCGCTCTTCCCCCATCCTACCCGTTGGCGTGTCGTTGCTCCTTGCCAGGGGCCCCTCGTCCCTACCTCCCCCTCGACGAACCTATTCGCCTCAGCAGGGGCTGTAAAGAAATATTCCTTGTTTTGGTATGTGCCCCAGAGTTTCTCTGGGTACAGCATACCAAAACGCACTTTGCTCCTGTAGAGAGCTGCTTTCGCTCTGTTAAACTCAGCCCGTTTCTTAGATATATCCACTCCAAGATCTTCATATATTCGGATGGTGTGCCCTTCCCATTTGCAGGCTCTATTTTCCTTGGCCCAGCGCAGGATTGTCTCCCTATCCCGGTACCGGTGCAGTTTGGATATGACTGCTCTCGGTTGTTCCCCTGCCTTGGGCTTCGGGCGCAGCGACCGATGTGCTCTGTCCAAATCCGGTGGGGTGGGGAAAGCTTTCCTCCCCACTAAGTTGCCCAGCATTGCAGCCACGTATGCTGTGGGGTTTCCGCCCTCAGTTCCCTTTGGCAGGCCCACTATCCTAACATTTTGCCTTCTCGAGCAGTTTTCCTGGTCATCTACCCTGCCCTTCAGGCACCCCTGTGTTGCGCCCAGTCTCGCCACTTCCCTCTCCAGGGCCGTGACCCGGTCGCTCATGTCTGTCGCTGCTTTCTCCAGCTCCTTAATGGTTGCCTCATGGGCTTCCAGTTTCCCCCCTTGAGCTTCCAGTTTCTTCCCTTGGGCATCCAATTTCACCACCAATCTGGTCAGAGCCTGCTGCACCCCTGACATGGCCCTGGCCACTGCTGCCTGTACTGCGATCTCTGCGTCTGCTTTCACCTCTGCCTTGATTGCCTGCAGCTGCCCCCTCACCACCTCGGTAAAGGCTGCCTTCCAATTCCAGCCCCCCTCTGGCCCCAGGGGAGAGGGCACCTGTCTGTCCGGCTCTTTTTGATGCGGCGATACATTCGTCCCGCCGCTTCGTGTGCTAATTCGCTCGCCTGAGCTGGCTTGCCCTTTGTCCCGTCTGCTTTTGGTGCCTCCTTTCCCTTGGCTCCCTTCTGGCGTTTTTTTCTCCCCCTTCCCTTTCATCTTTTCTTCTCCCCTTGTTTTTCTTTTCCCCCTTTTTCCGTGCCCGATTTTTATTTTATTTATTTGTTTATTAATTATTTTCTCCCCCCCCCCCCTTTTATGCAACTCCCCTCAGGTGGGCTTACTTTGATGGGAGTGGGTGTAGAAAGAGAGAAAATAATATATATATCCCTCCCCGATTCTCTTCAACAGTTTTCTTTTTAAAATAAAAGTCCTCTTCTTTTTTTTTTGTTCCCCCCGCTTTCCCCCTTCCTCTCTCACGCAGGAGAGAGAGAGAGAGAGAGAGAGGATTTTGTCCAGTCCTTTGTTCTTGCCACGTGGTGGTCGCTGCCGGTTTGGGGGGGGGGGTGTGTGTGGAGATGCCGCTCCGGGACCGCGCTGGGGGGGGGGGGGGGGGGGGGGGGTGTGGAGACTCCGTTCCGGGCCTTTGGGGGGGGAGACGCCGCTTCGGGACCGCGCTTGGTGGGGGGGGGGGTGTGTGGAGGCTCCGCTCCGGGCCTTTGGGGGGGGGGGCGCTCCGCTCCGCTCCGGGCCTGGGGGGGGGGGTATACTCCGCTCCGCTCGGGGGGGGGGGTGTAGTCTCCGCTCCACTCCGGGCCTGTAGGGGGTGGGGGGGGAGAAGCCGCTCCGCTCCGCTCCAGGCCTGTTGGGGGTGGGGGTGAGGGGGAGACGCCGCTCCGCTCCGGGCCAGTTGGGGGTGGGGGGAGACACCGCTCCGCTCCGGGCCTGCGGGAGGGGGGTGTAGTCTCCGCTCCGCTCCGGCCCTTGGGGGGGGGGGGGGGGTGTAGACGCCGCTCCACTCCGCTCCGGCCCTTGGGAGGGGGGGGGGGTGTAGACGCCGCTCCGCTCCGACCCTGGGGGGGGGGGGGGGGGGGTGTAGTCTCCGCTCCGGGCCTGGGGGGGGGGGTGTAGTCGCCGCTCCGCTCCGGGCCTGGGGGGGGGTGTAGTCTCCGCTCCGCTCCGGCCCTTGGGGGGGGGTGTAGACGCCGCTTCGGCCCTTGGGGGGGGGGGTGTAGACCCGGCTCCGCTCCGGCCCTTGGGGGGGGGGGGTGTAGACGCTGCTCTGCTCCGCTCCGACCCTGGGGGGGGTGTGGACCCGCCGCCGCTTGGGCCTCTCCTGCTGCTGCCGCCGCCGAGGATCCTTCGATGACCGGTTTGTTGGGGGGGGGGGGGGGGGGGGGGTTGGTGTGCGCGTCCTTTCCCTTCCCTTCCCTGTTCTCCGCCGCTACGGGAGCCCCTCTCCTTGCGACCGCTCCGCTTGCTGACCGGAAGTCCTCTCCGTCCACCACCGTTGATGACTGGGTGTTGCAGGATTGCAGAACTTTGACCGGTCCATTTATTGTGGGATTGCTTAGCTCTGTCTATCAAATGCTGCTTCCATGGTTTAGTGTGCATGTAGTCCTGTGTTGTAGTTTCACCAGATTGCCCCCTCATTTTTGGGTCTGCTTGGTGCTGCTCCTGGCATGCTCTCTTGCAACTCTCCATTGAACCAGAGTTGACCTCCTGGCTTAATGGTTGGTGACGGTGGTCTGGGACATTGGATGTAGGGTATGATTCTGAGAATATGGCTATGTCAGCCTGTTGCTTGACTAGTCTGTAGGACAGTTCCTCAATTTTGACACAGGTTCACAGATGTTAGTGAGGACAACTTGGCAGGGCTGACTTGGGAGGGCATGTGCCTTTGGTGTTTCAAGTGCCTCGGTTGATGTAGTTTGGTTCATCCGGTTTTATTCTTATTCAATGTTTCTGAAGCAGGTGATCATATTAAGTGACTTGCCCAGCCATTTCAGAGGGTGATTAAGAGTCAACCACATTGCTGTAGAGTCACAGGTAGACCAGGCAGGGTGCGAACAGCAGATTTCCCTCTAATCTAATTCATTCCAAATGAATATCCATACTGGTGTCATTCTGGGTAACAAACACAAACAGGGTTAATGTCACCTTGCAAAAAACAAAAAAATTGCCCATTTAGCTTACTGCCAAATCTAATTTCAATGCCCTCTACACCCAACCCCCACCCCACAAACCGCACCCACCCTCCATCAACAGTGGGTGGTTCACTGGTTAGCACGGCCGCGTCACAGCTCCAGGGGCCCGGGTTCAGTTTGACCTCGGGGGACTGCGAATTTTGCACTTTCTCCCCATGTCTGCGTGGGTTTCCTCCGGATATGCCGGTTTGCTCCCACAGTCTAAAGATGTACAGGTTATGTGGATTGGCCATGATAAATTGCCCCTTCTTGTCCCAATGGTTAGGTGGGGTTATTGGGTTACAGGGATAGGGTGGAGGCGTGGGCTTAAGTATGATGTTTCTTCCCAAGGGCCGGTGGAGACTGGGTAGGCCGAATGGCCTCCTTCTGCACTGTACGGATTCTATGATGTTACATTTTGAACTGAATGAATGAAAATGCACAAGGTGACTCTGAAATGTCGGTGAGCTGATGCATGTGCGTGTTTGACTGCTGAATTGTTGAATGTGCTGCAAATGGAAACCTCACCCGGCATCTTCCAGATGATAAAAACCTGCTGAAAGAAAACTCCTGCCCAATTCACCCTGTTTCTTTTGTCAACAATGTCCCCTGCTTCCTCCTCTTCCTGTCAATGGAAACAACTTCTCCGTATTTACCCCAGCATCGGACCCTTCATCGTTTTGAAACACTATGTAAATCTACACACAGCTCACATTCATTTAATAGAAATGTCAGTCTGAAGTATTTCATTTCAATTTCAAACATGATTCCATCAAGATATTTAATGGATTTCAGCAGATTGAGCGACACAAGTCTCTGACAGTAAAATTACCTGTGGGAGTGGGGGGGGGGGGGGGGGGGGAGTGAATTGCAGATCTTTTCTTGTCCTGTACCTGGATTCAAATGGAAGGCCGGCAGAGGGAACATGGTGAAAAGGTGAAAAGTTTCTTCCCTCCTTAAATTTTTCAATGAGGTCTTCATGCATTCAAACATGGTGATATACATTCAATTCACCGAGAGGCAGATAGAGCGAGTGAACAGTAGACTTTATTAGTCATGAACTTGCCTAGTCAGAGGCGGTCGTACAGATGAATGCCGCCCACAGGTGGCCGGCCTATATATGGCCCCGGTGAGGGCAGAGCCAGAGGCAGAGTCATACCGGGGTTACAGTACAGTACCTGGAAGCAGCTCGTATCACCACTAGGTCATAGGTCATAGGTTACAGTATCATACATGCATTATGGTGAATACATTCACCACACATGGATAGGCTATTTCTTGACCCATTTCCCAGTGGATGCAAGACTGGAGCTATTAAACATGGCGCTAATTGTGCAACCTCACTCAGAAAGGTCGTATGGATCCCTGATCTGGTCAATAGAAAGGCTGCAGTGAAGGCCTCTTGCTCAGGCTGCGGTTTGTGGCCTGTTTCCGGGATAGTGCGAAGGCAGCTCTGCTCGGTATCGACCCTGCTCAGTACATGAGAGGAGAAAAGCTCCATACTGCCACATGACACAAAGGAAGAAACCATTTCATTTCGCGCTGCTGTTATTTATTACCGCGCAGAGTGCCAAAAACAGTCTACAGTAAATCTGGTTTAAAGCAAGTGAAACGTGACTCTTTTTGCATGAGATGTGATTCAGCCCCTAAGCTTTCAGGAAAACATGAGAACCCCCTGAATCCAAACTGTTGCCGGGGGAACAGTGATTTTGCCAGAGTGACAGGAAACTCCCAATGTTCTAATCTGGGACAAGAGCTGTGGATGGGGTCACACCTCGGAGTTTAGTTCTGACACACATCATGAGGCACTTCAAGAAGCAGAACCTTTTAAAAAATATCTACTTTTCTGAGCATTTCTGAGAAGACAACAGACCATAAGATACCAGGATAAAGCACACAAATCATTCTGGTCAGCACTTCCTTTGTGCTCAGCTGCGTAATCTTTGACAACCTTTCTGTTTATTTTCCACATCTGCTTATTAGAAGAAATATTGATCCACCACTTCCCATTTCCGGATGGTCCCCGTCAGATATATCTCCCCCACCCCACAACCCCTCCAGACGCTCTGGGGGCCCCCTCAGAAGTCCCCATTCCCCATGCACTGAATTGTCCAGGAAGTGATGGACAATTCACCTCCTTCTGGAACCCTCCGAAACTCTGAATTAAAGTCAGAGACTTTCTATGGTTCCGAATCACTTCACAGAATTGTTGCCCAGGAAAAGTTAGAATGATTTCAACCATTTCTAAACTCCCAACTGGACCGCTCCCTCCCCACAACATGACCAGACCCTCACTCAGGCTACCCCGACCCAATTTACCCCCACCACCCACCTCACCCCTCCCCCCCAACCCCCCCAACTACCCAACCCTCTCCAACTCACCATATCCCTCACCCACCCACCTGCCACCCAATCCCCTCACCCATCTGCCACTCCACCCCTTGCCCATCTGCCACTCTGCCCCTCACACATGTACCTGCCATTCCATCTCATCCAGCCACCGGCAATTCTACCCCCTCACACGACTGCCACCCCACCCCTTCACCCACTTACTTGCCACCCTACCTCCTAAGCCAGTTGTCTTCTCTCTGGACCTTCTCAAAGTGGGTTTGGGGCATTTGACCTGACTGGAATATGGCAGCTCGTGCTGTAAAAAGAGCTTGGCTTCCCCAACAATCTTGCCCGAAGAAGAATGGAATCCCAGAACATTTCCGAGGACACCCAGTTCAGATGTCCAGCTGAGAAATGCAGAGCTCTGCTGCAAGGTAAGTAAATAGGAGCAAAGTAATAATCTGATGGTGATCGCCACCCCTCAGAAGATTCGGCCCATTGAGTTGTGCTTAAATATACTTACTGCTGCTGGACGCTGGCACAGGAGGTATTTGGGTGCAGGAGAGGATGAGTGGAGTTAGGTTGGGGTAAGGAAACATTTGCAAAAGTATGGGTACAAGAGTGGAGGAGCATGATTAAATGGAGAACTCTTACAAAGAGCTAGAGTGGGTGTGCAGGGCCAAATAGCATCTTTCACTGCTGTAAAACTGTCTGATTCTAAGATTAGCATGAATTAGACCCTATTATTAACTAAAACTTTCTGAAGATCTGAATTTGGACTCAGATCCACTGCATATTCCCATAGACCTTTCAGGCTCAACACTAGAATACACTTAATAAAGAATGCCAACAGGGCATTGCATCAAAACCCAGGATATTTGAAAGGAGCTTATTTAAAGAGCAACTGGAGCTGTGGTAGAGAATCCTCCAAGGCAATATAACAGTTGAGATATGTAGCAGAATGCAGCAACATGATTGTGCAGTTGCATAGTTTATCTGCTGATGTAAGTCCTTTATTCCAATGCATTGATTAATGAGGTGTGAGCATCATTGGCAAGGCCAGCAGTTATTCCCATTCTTTCTTACCCTGAGAAGTTGGTGGTGGCCTTGTCTTTCCATAAAGGGCCAGGAAATAGGTTGGAGATACATGGGGGAGCTGGAGGTTTTGGTGGAGAGCACATTCTGGATTCTTTTGGTTCCACATTCAGGGAAGTTAAGGGATTTCTTGCTGGTTAGCATCACACCGCACTGCAGTGTTTCACGCCTTTGATACCAAGACAGAACCAATATGATCCTAATAATATATCAGCACACTGTCATCTTGCAGTTCATTCCAATGAATGTCAGTGTATTTTGGGAAAATGCCACCTCTGCATTTGATAATGAAAGCAAGACACCATTGTTTCATTTGAGTGAGTTTCCAACCAATTTCAATAAAATGTCTCCAGATTTCTATTAATACAAACATTATTTAGCAGAGTGAAGTTGTGCGCTACTCGTGTTAAAGTTATGTAATTTTAAAACACCTCGTCGATATTCAGAGGACTCTTGTGATGCAACAGGTAGTTTCCCTATCTCTGAGTGAGAAGCTCTGGCTTCAAATCCCACTTCAGGACTTGATGGCCCTGGAAGGCGTGTACATCACGTGTCCAAACAGGCTGAGTAGCAGCCAGTAAACCTTCCCGACAGCAGACGGTAAAGGATGAGAGAGTTTTCTGGTCACCTATTCTGCAGAAGGCAATGGCTAAGCCATTGCAGTATTTTGCCTAGCATAATTATTGGGCCAGTCCAATGGAAGAGCGTGTTTCTAACAGGCTCTTAGAGCACGGTTGGAGGAGGAGTCCACGATTCATTCAGGTCACAGTGAGTATCAACAAACCCACCTCTGGAATTGGTGCAGCACTAACACAGAGTGGAATTTAATTGGCCCAGTGAGAACGGGATACGTGATGGGCAGGGGGGGAATTAATTCGGCAGGAGTCAAAATTTTGCTTTCCCAACAGTAGGCTGAAATGTAGAAATTAAGTCAGTGCGTTGGAGCAGTGGGTCGGACCTCATGCTGCCTGCGGCTTCCTAATTTCAATACATTTACATCTTATGAATACGCATTTCAGTATTTGAAAACGTTTTCAGTTGAAATCCTACCTTCAAGACTGAGTCAGTGGGACATAGGAAGGCCGTGGCATCGGTTTAAACGTGACGTGCACCCAGTCAGGTTTATCCATTTGGATCTGAGATGAGTGGTTATTTACTTTTTGAAAATCTGCAGTGATGTACCGTCAATGACCACAAGACGAGAATGGTGAAACAATCGAGGCTTTATTGCACAAGATGTTGTGCCTCCTGCAGCTGGAACCAGAATGGGAGCAGCGCAGGAGAGCGTAAACCTTTATACAGCGCTTGCTGGGAGGAGCCAGCGGGCTGGGATTTACTGTGGTACCTGTAATACAGTGGCAGTACCGTAATACAGGCAATGCGCTACCAGTGGTGTTTACCACATTCACCCCTTGTTTAAAAAAAAGTCCGGCGGGGGTGAAGAACAACATTACATATTGAGTCTGCCGGGGGTTTTGACCCTCCACCGCGATATCCTCAGTCCTGGTGGTGGTGTGGGCGCCGATGTGGTCACCTGCGCCTCCGGGAGTGTGTTGTCCTCTCCTTTGTCACCCCTTAGTGGATCCGGAGGGGGGACGGATACTGCTGGGGTGGGGGCTGCGGTGAGGTTCACTGGTGGGAGGGTGGGTGGCGCAGGGATGAACAAGGCAACCGGGGGGGGAGGAGCGGTATCAGGTCGGGGGTTGTGGGTGGGGATCCAGCGGGGGCCAGGTGCTAGAGGGAGACTTGGTTCTGTCGCCTGTCAGGGTGAGCCACATAGGCGTACTGTGGGTTCACATGGTGGAGGTGGGCATTCCCAACCAAGGGATTCGATTTATCGTCTTGTGCCCGTTGATCTTTACCGTCGTCGTAGCGGTCGCGAGGTTGCGGGGCCAAGACTGGTCAAGGGTGATGGAGGCGAACTGCGGAAGATGTTGGGAGGTGGTCCGCGAATGACCAGGCGAGTGGAAGTTCTGAGGCGCGGTCCAAGATAGCGCCAAAGATGGCGGCACCCACGGGGCGTACATGGAGGATGGCATCAAAGATGGCGGCGCCCATGGGCCACACGTGGCTTGTGGTGGAGAAGATGGCGGCGCCCCTGGATGACACGTGGGAGGTGCAGCGATGCTGGGCCTGGAAACAGCGGCGACCGACCGGGCCTGGCAAACGGAAACAAAGTGGCCCTTCTTCCCACACCCGTTGCAGGTTGCGCTCCACGCCGGCAGCACTGCCTGGATGTTTGCTCTGGCCACAAAAGTAACATTTGGGCCCATAGAATTTGCCGGCTGCCGCGCGGCAGAGTCTTGCGGTGTACTCCAGTCGGCCGCCGGTGGGGCCCACGGTGCCCACGAGGGTGCTGCGCGGCTGGAGGAGTAGGCCTTCAGGTTGTGGGAGGCCACTTCTAGTGAGTTATCAAGCTGCACAGTTTCTGCAAGGTCGAAACCCCCACTTGGCGTACCCCCTTCCAATAGCCGCTGACGAATGTAAGTAGACTTAATGCCCGTGACATAAGCGTCTCCGATTAGTAGTTCGGTGCGCTGGACTGCCGAAAATGCCTGGCAGTTACAGTTCTTACCGAGTATCCGTAGAGCCCACCAGAAATCGTCCTGAGACTCTTCCGGGAGTTGCCGTCTCGTGGCCAGGAGATGCCTGGCGTACACTTGATTCACAGACTGTCCCTTTAGTAGCGCCATCGCTTCTGTGTAGGTGGGCACGTCCCGGATGAGGGTGAAAACTTGATGGCTCATCCGTGAGTAGAGGACCTGGAGCTTCTGTGGTCCGAGAGTTCTTCAGTGGCTGCTCTGAGGTAGCCTTCAAAGCAGGCTAGCCAGTGCTCAAAGTTGGATGTGGCGTCAGCTGCGTGAGGGTTCAGCTCCAGGTTATCAGGCTTGATTAAGGTGTTCATCTTTTAAAAATCTTGTGCAATAAATTGATGTACCGTCAATTACCACGAGACGAGAATGGTGAAACAATCGAATCATTATTTCACAAGATGTTGTGCCTCCTGCAGCTGGAACCAGAATGGAAGCAGCGCAGGAGAGCGTACATTTTTATAAGTCGCCTGTTGGGAGGGACCAGCAGGCTGGGATTTACTGTGGTACCTGTAATACAGTGGCAGTACCGTAATACATGTAGTCTGTTACCAGTGATGTTTACCACATGCAGCACGGGGGCTGGGAGCAGGGGGGGGTAGGAGCAGTCAGTCGATGCAAAGTGAAAGTCTTAAAGGGAAAGTTCTGTTGTGTCCAATGTTGAGTCATGGGTGTCAAAGTGAGGAAGGTGTCTGCCACGGGGAAGGTCCATGTTTAAAGGGAAAGGTCGAAGTGGTGTGAGGATAGACCCTGTCTGAAGGGTAGGGATCATGGAAGGTCTCAGAGGTTGAGTCAAGGAATTGTAAAGGCACATCAAGAATGATGGGTGTAGGGTCCAGGATCAGAGGAAGAATATCGCTAGGGAGGGGGTGAGGGGGCATGCCCACTGTCGGTGTCACAGCAGGAAGAATGAAAGAAGGAGGTTAGATGGTGACAGAGGGAAGGTGCACAATAATGTTCAAAGAGTCAAAAGTGGTGGGCTCAAACTCAAGGTGATAGGTATGGGTGGACTGACAGGTTCCAGGTGGGGGTTGATTTGGTTCTGTTATTGGCCATTTCACTAAATTAAAGTTAGCTGGCAGGTGTGCAGGTCCAAGTGGGAAAAAGCCACTGGGGATAGGAGGAGTTTAGCATGTGGCCCACGGGAGGATTAGAAAATCTCATTGTTCAGCAGCTATACAGATGAAAGCAACGTACACAGTGGTGCTGATATCATTGCCTGCCTTCTTCACACCGTTACCTTGGTGATTTCACTCTGGGTCTGACACACCTAATATGCTTGCAACCTCAAGGAGCAAGAAGCTAGGATGTGAAAAAGGAGACCTGTCATTGGCCAACAACAGAGGCTGCTAGCCCAATAGCAGGCCGGACCAGAGGGTGAGGCTGGTCAGGAGGGAGGCATCCATGGAAGGCATCAACAGGATGGACATTGGCACGTCAGTGTTTCTTTAGGGCAGGAACTAACTATCTACAAATGCCAGAGGTGGATGAGGCTGTCCTGGGAAGCAGTCACAGAGATATGTGGAATCCAGCCGCCATGTGGATTTGGTGGAAACGTCATGCCAGTGAACCTGAAGGTGACCATGGTGCTCTATCTTTTCATCAGCAGTTGTCTGCATGGCTCCATGAGCATTTACCAGGCTGCCACACACAGGTGCATAAAGGAGGTGACCAAAGCCCCCTTCCATTGTGCCGAATAATTTATCAGTTTCTCAACAAATGAGAACAGCTAGGTGGCAAGGGCATTGGGTTATGGGGCCAATATTCATTTCCCTAAAGTGCAAGAGGTCATCGGCTTCACTCATGTGGTTACTAGAGATCCTTGGGAGCAGCCAGTGGCATTTGTGAGTCTCAAGGGCTTTCATTCTTTGAGGCAACTGGTCTGTAACCACAGACAAAAGGACCATTCATGTCTCTGCTTGTTCCACAGGACACTCACATGACTCCTACATTTTGCCCAACTTGAGAGTCCCTGGGTTTTTTTGAGACCCCAGCCCAGGTTGATGGCTGAATCCACGGTGACAAGATCTAACCTCTCCAGACCAGGGTTTGTGACATTTTTAAGGCTGGATGATTGACACTTTTATTAGCTTGTAGTCCAGGTGTTTGTTTTTCAAGCACAGGGGAATGTTATCAATAGAAAACATACACTATGGCTTTCATTGGTTCTACAATGTGTACAGTAGGTCAGTGGCATAGAAGTGCCATAGCTTGGCATAGTGAGCATGAGGGGCCTTGGGGATGGGTAGATGGACCTAGGGGCATGAGGGGAAATAAGGGTGGGTAGAGGGGCAGAGCTTGGCATAGGGGCTTGAGAGGTCTGTGGGGGTGGGGCGAAGGAGCAGAGCTTGGCAAAAGAGGCATGAGAGGACATAGGGGTAGGTGGGGGCAAGCTTTTCTTGGCATAGAGGGCATAAGGAGGACCTTTTGAATTTACCTTATAAAGGGTCACCTCATGCATACCAGTGTTCTTGACTCCTCCAAGGGACTGTAAACCATTACCCTTTAAAAATCAGGCCCGTCCCCACGTGAAAACTGCAGGGTTGTCGACGATATCTATGTCCGCAATGGAGCCAGCCAGGTCAGGAGTGTGGATGTGGTCTTTTGAAAAGAACCAACCTAATTGTTCATTTAAATATGTTAATCTCACTGGGCAAGATCCAGATCACGACATCTTACGAGATTTCGTCAGATCTTGCAAGGAGTTCCAAGCATCGCAAATCTCACAAGAGGTCTCTCATGAGATTTACCGGCTTTGTCATGTCACCGGGTCAGGTGCGACGAGGTCTTTCGATCGCGCCCATTAGCTCTGTTTCCCTTTGCACAGCTACTGAGTATTTCCAGCATTTTCTGCTTTTAATACTAAATGGAAGTTGGGAAACTCATGCGAATCCCCTGGAAAGTACACGGGGATCATTGCTTCCTTATCTTAGAATTTTCTGACAAATTTAGAAATTGAAATCTGACTGCAAAATGCAGCCTTACCACACATTTATTCACGTTTCCAACAAAAATCTATCAAAACCACTTGAAATGCTTCTGCACAGGACACGGACAAAGGCCTTTTCTTGTAACTTTGCCCATTTTATCTGTTTAGTTTTTTTTTAACAGCATCACTGAATGTCTCTTAAGGGATCACTAAACAATGTTAGTCTTTCCCTTTCACAATCCCTCACAATTGAGAAGCCTTTCAAAGCATTCGAAGTGTGAAGGGATTACAAATTTTGTTTTCCGCAGTTTCCAAGATCCTGCTGCTTTCACAGCCCCCCCCCACCCCCCTCCCCACCCCTCACCCTCAATCCACACAGACCCCTTCCCCCAACCTCGCCAAGCCCCAGCCGGTCCAAACTGGCTCATTCAAGAGGACAAGCACAGAAGAGTCATCCCTGGTTACCATGACAATGCCATCACAGTGGAGTCTTTGCGTCTGGTTACGTGCCGCTACGAGCTTTTCAAAAACAGGAAGGGCCTGGGCGAAGAGGGGAAAGGAAACAAGGCAGGAGGGAAGAGAAAAAATGGAAATGCACTTGGGGTGACATCACTGCCAGTTCCCCCTGTGGTCATTTACTCAGGAAGGACCAGTGCCCATTCAGTGGTTAAAGCTTTGGGGAACTGAGGGTGGTCGTCTCTTTGCCTGAATTCACAGTTGTATGAGAACAGTGGGCAATCTCAGCTCACATAAAGGACTGAGGGATTCTGCACTGTTGCCAGGAGGTCTACAGACCTCCCACACAAACAAGTACTAACTTTATCACCTGCACAGAGGCTCGACCCAGCTACAGCACTTGAATCCTAATGAGGGCCCTGCCAGACCCTGGCTGTTTTCACACCAGGCTCCTGATTTGCTCCAAGGAGTTCCAGGCTCTGTTTGCCCATCATGTTTTACAACAACAGGTTCATTAGCTGCAGCCATTCTCCCAGCCGGATGCACACACACAAAAGTGAGAAAATAAAATTGTCATGTACTGAGCCGTTCACAGAATTCTGGAAAGTCCTCCAGTGAATGTATTGAATTTTGAAGCGAACTCACTCCTTGTTACCTAATTCTTCTTCCTTAATAAATAATGTTTTTAATACTTAGAAAGTTTGAAACCCCCGTCACATTTTGTTAAACTCGGGCTGAGAGCTTGCTAACATTTGCTTCACCTCAAGATGTCTACCAGAGCCTTGTTAGTGCACTGAGTCAGAAAATGTGATGCAGCCCTCAAATTACGAATTGTGTCTTTGCAGGGAACGCATACCAGAGCCTTAAAGATTGAATACTATTACCCCAGGAAGTCAGTGCTGTTTCTTGCACTGAGCACAAGGCTACAAGTTGCAGCCATGGCTCAGCATTCTCCCCATTCTGAGGCAGACAATCACGTTCCACCCTGGAGACTTTGAGCTCAAAATTTAGGCTGACACTTCAATATGGTGCTAATGGAGTGCTGCATAGTCAGAGGTGCCAATTTTCAGATGGAACATTAAACAGAGGCATGCAGCTGGATTCGCCGTGGAGGGCAGGATCCGTGGAGTTCTACGACAGCAAAACTGGCATCGCGCCTGGATCGATTCAACAACCGTTCATGATCTAGTACCGGCGCCACGTGGAACACAATCGATTTCAATAAGAAATGGCGCAGGATTTGCTGGGTTCGGGATTGACACTCAGGAGGCTGATGAGCTGCAGCCACATATACACACCTCTCCCCACATTCACCATCCCAGCCAACAAGATTGCAGTAAGATGCACAGCCCCGAGATTCACCGACACAGAACTGGAGACCTTGGAGGAGAAGCGGGGGGACCCTATACCCTGAGGTGGAAAGGAGGCTTTCAGCTGCCGCTGTCCGCTAGGCCTGGGTGCAGGAGGCAAAGGTGGTCAGCGCTGTGGGCAACATCGTCTGGATTCACCAGTAGTGTTGAAAAAAACTGCACAGCCTCCTCAGGATGGCCAGGGTGAGTAGGCAACACTGTGCCCTGAGCACCAACCCCCATCCCACATACGTGTAACCTCCCCCACCCGGAGGGCGGCTGAGCCCCCACCCTGCATGACATGCCGGCACTCATACCAGACACCATGGCCAGCTGCCCTGGCCACTGATGCCACCAGTACCCACACCCTGACTGCATGTGTCAGACCATCTAACGCTGTGCGTTTTTGGTTTCCCCCTGCCCCCCCAGGAGAAGGCTGTGCACAATGCCGGGAGCGGGAGAAGACTGAATGGGGACTGCCGGACCTGCGGCCCCTTACCACAAAAGATCAAGGGGCACTGGACGTGTTCGGGGGGGCTCGATGAAAGGGCAGTTGCCAGGGCGGACCTCGACATTGGGCGAGGAAGTGAGACCCTTGGCACATGTGTTACCCCACCCCACCACCCCAACACCACCCCCACACCAACACTACACCCACACCCCACCACCACCCCCACACCAACACTATACCCACACCACACCCACACAGCCGCTCCACCACCAATACCCATACACTCCCTTCCACAATACTCCCCCCTCCCCCACAGACCCCCACCTCCGCCACTTCCCTTCGGTCTGCAATGCAATCATGCGTCTTGTCTTGTGTCTTGCAGGACCTGCTGGTGATGGGGCGGGCCCTTCTGGTATTTCTGGTATCCCCCCCCCCACCCCCTCAGCCACAACCAGAACCCCCTGTGCTGAGCAGCAACAAGGACGGAACCAACACCGATGGGAGCCCGCGATCCACATTCCAAGATACTCCGGAGCTCGAGTCCGGGAATGACACTGACCTCCCATCACAGCTGTTTCCAACACCACCCACCGTCCCAGAGACACTCACCTCCGCTGGGCACTTGATTGAAGTGGCTCCTGGGGCACTCTCTGGTGTGCACCACACAGCTGGCCTGGTACAGCAGGTGGAGGTAGGAACTCTCGAGGGGGTGGTCGGTCAGCGAGCAGGCTGACACCGGGGACTAGCTGTCATCCAGATGTGTATTGGTCTTCTAGAACGGACAGTCCCATCAATTGTGGAGATCCAGTCACATGGCCAGGGACTACATGAGGGGTTTTCAGCGAGCAGCCAGCACATACAGGTATGGTTGGAAGAGTCCAACCGCTTCCAGGAGCAGGAGGTGGTGCCGATCATGCATGCCACCCAGAACAACACCGCATGGGTGTTGGAGTCTGCGGTGGAGGCCTTAGGGGCGAAGGTTTCAGTCATGGCTCAACATGTCTAAGGCCTGGGGCACTCAAAGCAGGCAGCCATGTGCCAGAACCACTTGGACATTGCAGCGGCATTCCTGAGCGTGGCCCAATCACAGCGGGCATGGCTAAGAGCATCGGCGGCATTCCCCAAGCATTGGCCGAAGTGGCGAAGACACAGCCGGGAACCATGGGAAATTGTTCTTCTCAATCATTGTACTACATGTTATGCCAGAAATTACCACCACTCTGTACTCTAAAACATTGGCCTGAATTTTTCGGATGGTGGGGTTTGCCTTCCTCTGTTCTAAGAGTCGGTGGGGAACACAGCCCCGCCAGTTCTAGCTGCCCCTACAGCCAATTTACCCTCTGATGAGGGTTACTTGGGTGAAGGTGGAACTTTCACCCCTCACTTGGGAGGAAGCCCCACCTTAGAGAGCTGCTAGCCAATCAGATTGACTGGCAGCTCTCCAGTCCCGGAGCCGGAGAAGAAGGTAAGTTCAAGGACTCACAAGGCCGGGAGGGCAGGGAAGGCCTAGGATGTCGCAAGGCAGAGATTGTGTGGGGTGAGCGATCAGGGCCCTAGGCGAGATGCTGGGGTGGGAAGTGAGGGATGTCCGGAGGCCATCGGGCCTTAAGGTTGTTATATTACCATTCGTGGTAATATGTTGTGTTCTTTGTCTTTTCTTCCAGAATGATTGTGTTGTTGACAAAGAATCCACCAATCAAAAGATTGAAACAAAACTAATTTATGAAAAAACAATTAATTAAATGACGTTTGCACACTCTTCTGAGCTACAGTTAATAATTAAGTAATATTGAATCTGTCTAGCAGTACTCAATAATCAATATAGTCTCTAACCACACAATGATCTAACCTCGTGTTAACTTTGTCTAATCTAATCTTCTCCTAATACTGTCATCAAACTTTCTCCTAATGCAACACCAAAATTCCCTCAGGGTCTGACTGAAATACAGAGAAGTGGTGGCGCCCTCTAGTGTTTGATTTACACTGAGATGTAATAATTAAACTTTCACTGACTGGACTATATACATATCATTACAAAGGAGAGGGTGCCTCCAGTTGGAAAGAATTCTGATAGAGGCGTGCCCTCCAGGCATGGCCCCCATCTTAACACTTTCTGCCCGAGATCTAAATTTGTTTTGTTCCAGCCTTCCTGAACGGACATTCAATCTACCCACCAGCCTCAATATTGAAGCTGGGAGGGAAACGCCCCTTAAGTGGCCAATAATTGCATCCAACTGAGGCCTCGCCCACCCCAGTGTAAAATCGCTGTGCGGTCGGGGAAGGCAGGAACCTTGCACAGTGCTAATCTGTAGCCATCTGGGATGGCCACTTACAACAAGAAATATGGACGTTTGCAAAGCCGAAAGGGAAATATGGACAATGTAAGATTCTGGCAGGCACAGAGCCTGAACGTTATTTGTGAGCAGAGAATCCAGACAGCATCGAAACCCCCAACCGATTAGCATTTAATGACCCATCTCCGTAAGACAAAGGATTGATACTCAGGTAACCGATACAAGCCCAGACATTTTGGCGCCACTCCCTTTACTCAGAAAGCGTAAACAGCAGGGTCAATGACCGCTTAGGACACGCCCAGCCATCAAGGCACTCGCCCCTTTATTGGCTCAGATCGAAGGCAGTGATCACGAACTGCCCAATTAATTGGGTCCAAACCTAAGGACCGCCCAAAAGAGCGCAAAACTACCCCCCCCCCCCCAAGGATAAAGAGAGACACTGCCATGTGTTTGACCTCTTTTGGACCTGGCCCTCTGGTAACATCCATTTCCAACTGCAGCACCACGACCAGAAGCAAGTCCAAGTTCAACGCCCGCTACCAGACGGATGATCCTAGCCGAACCTCAGTTATTTCTCCAGATCCAGCAGATCCAGATTCGAACAAAGGCTCTGACCTAAGCCAGGTGCCTGAAGTTAAGTACAGGTTGTCATAGTTGTTAGGTGTAGTTTAGCTCGTAGTGTTTATGTTGCGTGAGTAAGTTAATCTTGTGTGTAAATAAAGTATCATTGATCTTGAACTAACTAACTGGTTGTTTGGCTCTTTGATCGATACCCGGTTGAACCTTGTGGCGGTATCATTTGATACCTGGCGACTCTGAAAGCAATATAATATCAATATCTAGATAAAATAAACAAACCTTATTGACTGCCATATTTATAGCAACTAAAGATAGCAATAAAATCCGTCCCTGAAATTTCATGTCCCCCGTCCCGGGGGGGGGGAGTGTAAAGTTCAATACATTAATTTGTGAAATAAAACTATTAACTGCAGTATTACTAGAAGAGGTGGGAAATTGGCCAATACTTATCCCTCAACAGCTGTCACTAAAACAGGTCAATTGTTTCATTACAGATTGTGGGATTTCCCTATGTACAAATTGGCGACCATGTTTCCCTTCATTCCAACAGTGATTAGGTTTTAGAAATGCTTTATTGTTTGTAACACACTTTGGAAGCATCCTGATAGAATTTATTCCATCTATAATAAAGGACTATGATCATTATTGCAGTACCCAGAGGGAAAAACCAGTAAAAATGGAGAAATAAGAATACTGGTCCCAACTGGGCTTGTATTCCTTAAAATGGAACACCAGCAAAAACATGGAAATAGAAATATTGTTCCCAACTGTTTTTTCCTTATGGAGGAAGACACAGTGACACAGTGGTTAGCACTGCTGCCTCACAGTGCCAGGGACCCGGGTTCGATTCCGGCCTTGGATGACTGTCTGTGTGGAGTCTGCACATTGTCCCTGGGTCTGTGTGGGTTTCCTCCGCATGCTCCGGTTTCTTTCACAGTCCAAGGATGCGCAGGTTAGGTGGGTTGGCCATGGTCAATGTGCGGGATTACGGGGATAGGGTAGGGGAATGGGTCTAGGTCGGGTGCTCTTTCTGAAGGTCAGTGCAGACTCAGTGGGTCAAATGGTTTCCTTATCTATTGTAGAGATTCTATGAGGACTGGAGTACATATTTGACTTCTTAAGTTGTATGTGAAAAACTCGGCAGTGCTGCAATCTACTGATGCTAAAGGGCACAAATTGCATAATGGACCCCACTTTCAGCAGCATTTCCTTGGTGAAAAGCTAGTGCTTGAGTTTTGTATGTGTTTACAAAGAATAAAGAAAATACAGCACAGGAACAGGTCCTTTAACCCTCTGATGGAACCATCAATTCTACGGACACGAGCTTGTAGGATTAGAATAGCGGTTTTAATATACTTGCAACAGAGCCAGCCTGTTAGCCGTTGAACTTTCGGTGAACTGGCTGGCTGACTCTGTGGCACGGATCTTTATACAGCAGCTCCAGGGGGAGGAGTTCTGGGCGGAGACAAGGGGAGCCCAGTACAAACTCTCGAGTACTCCCAGAGCTACTCCCCCTGGTGGTCAGGTAGTGCAACTGCACTTACAATATTGATACATATATATACTTGGAACAGAGTGACATTGGTAACTTATAATACCGTGTGAATCTCATTCGCCACACCCTCCAAACCAGAGCCGACCATGCTGCCCATCTAACCTAAAACCTTCTACACTTCCAGGGTCCGTATCCCTCTATTCCCATCCTATTCATGTATGTGTAAAGACTCCCCTTAAATGTCACTATCGTCCCTGCATCCACCACCTCCTCTGGCATCGGGTTCCAAGTACCCACTACCCTCTGTGTGAAAAACTTCCCTCACACATCTCCCCTAAACTTTGCCCCACGCACCTTCAAACCTATGCCCCCTAGTAATTGATCCCTCTACCCTGGGAAAAAGTCTCTGACTATCCACTCTGTCTATACCCCTCATAATTTTGCAGACTTCTATCAGGTCGCCCCTCAACCTCTGTCGTTCCAGTGAGAACAAACAGTGTATCCAATCTCTCCTCATAGTTAATGCCCTCCACGCCAGGCAACATCCTGATAAAGCTCTTCTGTACTTTCTCCAAAGCCTCCACATCCTTCTCGTAGTGTGGCGACCAGAATTGAACACTATTTTCCAAGTCTGGCCGAACTAAGGTTCTATACAGCTGCAGCATGTCTTGCCAATTTCTTTACTCATGTGTCCCGACCGATGAAGGCAAGCATGCCGTATGCCTTCTTGACTACCTTCTCCACCTTCGTTGACACTTTCAGTAACCTGTGGACCTGTACACCCAGAACCCTCTGCCTGTGAATACTCTTAAGGGTTCTGCCATTTACTGTATATTTCCCACCTGTATTACGCATTACCTTACATTTGTCTGGATTAAACTCCATCTGCCACCTCTCTGCCCAAGTCTCCAACTGATCTATATCCTGCTGTATCCTCTGACAGTCCTCATCACTATTCGCAATTCCACGCACCTTTGAGTTGTCCGCAAATTTACTAATCAGGCCAGTTATATTTTCCTCCAAATCATTTATATATACTACGAACAGCAAAGGTCCCAGCACTGATCCCTGCGAATACCACTAGTCACAGCCCTCCATTCAGAAAAGCACCCTTCCATTGCTACCCTCTTTCTTCTATGACTGAGCCAGTTCTGTATCCATCTTGCCAGCTCACTTCTGATCCCATGTGACTTCATCTTCTGTACCAGTCTGCCATGAGGGACCTTGTCAAAGGCCTTACTGAAGTCCATGTAAACAACATCCACTGCCCTACCTTCATCAATCACCTTCGTCACTTCCTCAAAAAACTCGATCAAGTTAGTGAGACACGACCTCCCCTCCACAAAACCACCTGTTGCTAATATATATATAGTAAATCTTGTCTTGAAGAATTCTCTCCAATAATTTCCCTACCATTGACATGAGGCTCACCGGCCTGTAATTTCCTGGATTATCCTTGCTACCCTTCTTAAACAAAGGACTATTCGCCGGTCCTCTGGGACATCACCTGTAGCCAGTGAGGATACAAAGATTTCTGTCAAGGTCCCAGCAATTTCCTCCCTTGCCTCCCTCAGTATTCTGGGGTAGATCCCATTAGGCCCTGGGGACTTATTTACCTTAATGTTTTTCAAGATGTCCAACAGCTCCTCCTTTTTGACCTCAATGTGACCCAGACCATCTACACACACTTCCCCCGACTCATCGTCCACCAAGTCCACTTTGGTGAATACTGACGCAAAGTACTCATTTAGTATCTCGCTCATTTCCTCTGGCTCCACGCATAGATTCCCTCCCCATCCTTGAGTGGGCCAACCCTCTCCCTGGCTACCCACTTGCTCTTTACATGCGTATAAATAGCCTTGGGATTTGCCCTAAACCTGTTTGCCAATGACGTTGCGTGACCCCCACATTCGTTAACCACATTCTGCGATACTTGTCTGCTCTTCTTACATTTTATAACTTTCTGTAAGACGATGGAAATCTGATTTGTGAAAACAATTTGCGCAATTTGCCACTTGCAAAATCTAAAGAAATAATAACATTTTGCACAGGATGTGTCCTAATGGATGTAAAATCTGGTGAAATATACATTGTGTGAAACAGAATGAAAAGTAATTAGCTCAAAACAACCTCATTGCTTCCATTTAGCTCTCGACGTTCTGTTTTCTGTATTATTCCTGATTGTTTTTCCTTCCCGTTTATCTCCTTTTCCCAGGCCACTCATGGCCACACATCCTGCTGCAGATGTGAGTGAGGGTGAGTCTGGTTGAGCAGTAAGTGATTAGCGCTGTGCGAGTTTAATGGCTCTGCAGCATTTTTACACAGAAGCAATGTTCAGGACACTGGGGATGTGGGTGTAACTACCACAGTTACATTGTGAGGTGGATCCCTCCAAGGCCTTTCGCCTGTCTCTGTGTCCTCCTCCATCTCTGTGGCAAATCCCAACTCCTCCCATCCAACTTTGTTGCTTTGACGTTGCCCTCCTTGAGTATTCCCCCTTCCATTCTCCATTCCATTCCAGCCACCTCGGCTGCCTGCTCTAGAATTTCCTCCATATGGCTTCCACCTCTTCAATTCCTTTGCGATCCTCATTGAACTTCTTTAATAATCTTTATTGTCACAAGTAGCTTACATTAACACTGCAATGACGTTACTGTGAAAAGCCCCTAGTCGCCACATTCCGGTGCCTGTTCGGGTACACAGAGGGGGAATTCAATGTCCAAATTACCTAACAGCAGGTTTTTCGGGACTTGTGGGAGGAAACCGGAGCACCCGGAGGAAACCCACGCAGACACAGGGAGAACGTGCAGACTCCACACAGACAGTGACCCAAGCCAGGAATCGAACATGGCACCCTGGTGCTGTGAAGCGACAGTGCTAACCACTGTGCTACCATGGCGCCCAAGAGATGAGAGCTCACCTCTTGGTCAAGCTATTAGGTCACCATTGTAACATTCCCTTCTCTGCCATCCTGGAGTGCTAAAACTGTCAATGAAGCAGATCTGAAGTGGGATCGCTTTTGTCACACGGGGAAATGTGACAGCCAATGTGACAGACAGGGGCTGGTTTAGCTCACTGGGCTAAATCGCTGGCTTTTAAAGCAGACCAAGCAGGCCAGCAGCACGGTTCGATTCCCATATCAGCCTCCCCGGACAGGGGCCGGAATGTGGCGATTAGGGGCTTTTCACAGTAACTTCATTGAAGCCTACTCGTGACAATAAGCGATTTTCATTTCATTTCATTTCACTTAGACACAGCAAGCTCTCACAAACAACAATGTGTTCATGAGCAAAAAAGTCTACTCTAGTGAAAGTGGTTAATAGATAAATATTGTCCAGGGTACAAAGGAGAACCCCTGACTTTCATCAGATAGTTTCATGGGGTCTTTCGGGATGGTTTAGCACAGTGGGCTAAATAGCTGTCTTGTAATGCAGAACAATGCCAGCAGCGCAGGTTCAATTCCCATACCAGCCTCCCCGAACAGGCACCGGAATGTGGCGACAAGGGGCTTTTCACAGTAACTTAATTGAAACCTACTTGTGACAATAAGTGATTATTATTATTATTTTATATCCATCTAACAGAGTTTCAATGTCTCACCTGAAAGACACCGCCTGCAACACTCCCTCCACGAAACGCTGAACTTTGTGCTCATGTCCTGTGGTGGGACTTGAGCTCATGATACTCTGGCTTAGAGGCAACAGTTTTCCCATTGGGTCTTGCTGGCATTGGCTTCCACAGATTGGATAAAACAAGCCCAAAAACTGGATACTCCTGCCTTGCAGTGAACTTGAGGTGACTCTTTAATAGCCATCTGCTTGAGCTACCAGACTGCAGACAGGATGTTCAGTTTGATTTGCACTCCTAGAATCATAGCATCCTACAGTGCAGTAGGAGGCTATTTGGCCCATTGAGTCTGCACAAACCCTCTGAAAAAGTACCCTACTGAGGCCCACCCTATCCCCATAACCCCACCTAACCTGCTCATCTTTGGACTGTGGGAGGAAACTGGAGTACCTGAAGGAAACCCTCACAGACACGGGGAGAACGTTCAAACTCCACACAGACAGTCACCCAAAGTTGGAATCAAATCTGGGTCCCTGGAGCTGTGAGGCAGCAGTGCTAACCACTGTGCTACTGTGTCACTTCAAAATGGATGATGAGAAAGTTACTTATTTCACCACCCATCCTATTTTAGCACAAATTCTGCGTTAGAACCGTTTCTTTCCCTCATTTTGAAACCCACAAAGTCATGCATAAAGTTCCAAATAAAGTGACACTGTGATGGCTGGGAATCAAACCCGGATTAACTGCTTGGAAGGCAGCTATGTTCACCACTATACCCCTGTCACTCTGCCAGTGATACCTCACTATTGCATCAATGCCACAATTTGCTAATTGTAACCAGGATCCCATACCTGGTGAGCATGTGAGCTAACCAGATGAAAGCTCAGCAAAACATTTGGCAGACATTCTAGGATCAGGAACATATTGGTAAGTTCTGCACTGCCAAACCATAGCCCAATGTTCTATCAGCCCCATCATCAACTCGAGTCCCCTGGCACCTTCCAGTGCAGCAAGAGATTTAGCACCTGCCCTTTCAATTCCTCCTACACAGTGTCTGAAGGATAAAGGTGACAGCGTTCCAAACATTCCTTCTGAATGAAACAGAAATTTGCAGGACTGATATTTCTTCCAGTTTGCTATGTTGTATTCATTGCTTGTTATGCCTCTCCATTGGAGAGTTGAAATGCAGATTAAAGTAATCCCTTTGCTGAGTGCCCTCATTGTATCCGCATGCAGAACTCTGATTTCTGGTTACCCTCCATTTGAATTCTCCAACAGACTTGCACCCTGACCTCTTGGTCCTTGGCCTCCTATACTATTGTAAAGAAACGTAACACAGACTTGAGGAACCCCAGAAACTTGACTCAGAATTCAGGAACCACAGGCGGGATTCTCCGTTGGCCGATGGCAGAATCGGGAAAGGCGATTGGGCGGAGAATCAGGTGTGAAGCCAAAATCGTGGCAGGCGCTGAGCGCTCACCAGAATGCCAGCTGCTGCTGTTACAAGCATTCTCGAAAGCTAGGGCCTCAAATCCCTTGATAGCCTTTGAAATACAACTCTTCCATTTAATTTCACACAGCAAAACATTACATTATCCAGGGATTGACAGTTCTATTACTCCAGAAATAGGTGTTTGGTGGTTTGTTTATCTATCTTTCCCTTCATGCTTGAATGCACCTCAAGTACTCGGTTTTGATGCTAACCAGAATGTTTATAAACACTCTTGCTATGGTTGGCAAATCCTTGCCATGTCAAAAGTAGCTAATTGCTTTCTGCTGTGAACGAGTGTGACCCGTTATTCCCGTATAGGGGATGGGGGGAGTATGTTCCTACTTGTCAGCGGGGGAGGGATTGGATTTGCATTGTGGGAGGGAGGGGGCCTTTTGATGGACTTTTGGAGGTATCTCAGTTATGCATTGATCGCTTGACCCACCTTGAGGTCCACCGCGTCAGGGCCACACCTGGAAGAGCTTTCACCAAAGCCCGCCTGATTGACTTATGATAATAATAATCTTTATTATTGTCACAAGTAGGCTTACATTAAGACCGCAATGAAGTTACTGTGAAAAGCCCCGAGCCGCCACATTCCGGCGCCTGCTCGGGTACACTGAGGGAGAATTCAGAATGCTCAAATTACCTAACAACACATATTTCGGGACTTGAAGCTTGCTTGAAGAGGTTGCTTTTTAAGCATCTTTTAAAGGTAGGGAGAAGAGAGAGAGAGATGGAGAGATCTGGGGCGGGAATTCTGGGGATTATTGCCGAGTCAGTTGAAGGAACCTCCACCACCAGACAAAAGGAAAAAAAACCCAGGAAAACTCGGAAACGAAGGGTACCAGTAAAACCTATCCAAACTGGTCTTGTAGACTTAAAATGGAACTCCAGTGTTACCGCCGCTAGCATTGCTGACTTCCTTTACTGGGATTTGAACAATTTGAACTGCGTGGTCCTTCTCTGTGGTGCAGCAACCAAATTGGGAATTCTCAAACCTTGTTAAGACTGGAGGAGGATGCAGGTGCAGGGGTTAGGGAAAAGGCCATGGATGCATTTAAAAACCAGGATGCGAGCTTTAAAATTGAGGTGTTGCCTGACAGGAGTTAGTTTTGGTTAGAGCAGAGGTTTATTCATGGTGGGAAATGGGGGGGGGGGGGGGGGGGGAACCAGCCAGGAGAACAGACGTGGCAAAGATTTGAGGGCAGCACGGTAGCATTGTGGATAGCGCAATTGCTTCACAGCTCCAGGGTCCCAGGTTCGATTCCCGGCTTGGGTCACTGTCTGTGCGGAGTCTGCACATCCTCCCTGTGTGTGCGTGGGTTTCCTCCGGGTGCTCCGGTTTCCTCCCACAGTCCAAAGATGTGCAAGTTAGGTGGATTGGCGATGATAAATTGCCCTTGGTGTCCTAAAATGTAAGGTTAAGGGGGGGGGGTTGTTGGGTTACGGGTATAGGGTGGATATGTGGGTTTGAGTAGGGTGATCATTGCTCGGCACAACATCGAGGGCCGAAGGGCCTGTTCTGTGCTGTACTGTTCTATGTTCTATATGGATGAGCGTTTCAGCAGCAAATGAGCTGAGGCCAGGCAATGGTGCAGAGTGAAAGTCGGCAGTCTTGATGAAGGAATGAATATGTAGTTGAAAGCTCATCTCAGAGTCAAACAGAGTACCAACACCGTTGGAGAAGAGTCATATGGACTAGAAACATTAGCTTTGTTTCTCTCTCCACAGGTGCAGCCAGGCCCGCTGAGTTCATCCAGCATTTTCGTTTTTATAAATATTTTAAATAGCCTGGTTCAGCTTCAGAAAGTTTCCAGGGAGTGGGATAGAGTCAGCATCCTCAGAGAATGGAATTTGCGGCACCGATTGAGAACGTTGGCTTGAGTCTCCCTGATATTCAGCAGGAGAAAAATTCTGCTGCTCCAATACTGGATGTCGAGCAAACAGTGGGACAAATCGGAGACAGTGGTGGGGTCAAGAGATGATGAGATAGAGTTGGGTGTTATCAACACACTGACGTGCGCTTGGACACAATCACTGAGGATCAGCCTGGAGATGGGAAATAGGAGGGGGCAGGGGGGGATGGGGTGGCAAAGATACTTGGGGGTCTTCAGGAGTACAGGTGTGTCAGCATCCGCAGGGACTGTGAGAAAATGCTCCCTGCCTTGATACAAGGCCCAGAGCTTGGCTGGGTACAATATTCCGAATCACACGCCGTTTCTGTACAGCGGCCTTCACTTTGTTAGTTTTGTCCTGGCGCTCGGCCAGGTCAGCCCCAGTATCCTGGTCGATCCGGATCTTGCGACCTTCCCAGTTGCAGTTTGTGGACTGCCTGGCCCAGCACAGGATTCTCTCCCAGTCCTGGTACCGGTGCATTTTTGCAATTATCACCCTCGGTTGTTCCCCGGTTTTGGGCTTTGGTCAAAGTGACCAGTGAGCTCTGTCAATTTCTGGCGGGTTGGTGAAGCTATCCCTTCCCACCAGGTTAACCAGCATTGGGTCACTTAGTCTGTGGGGTTCCTACCTTCGATCCCCTCCGGTAGGCCCACCCTCACCTTCACACCACCCTCATCCTTGCACCAACCCAACACCACCTCCACCCTTACCACCTACCATCCCACTCGCATGCCCATACCTACCACCCCCCGGCCTGCAGTCTAATCAAGCCTCTTGTCCTGTGTCTTGCAGGACGTGCTGGGGATGGAGCGGGTCAATCCGTCGTCTTCCGCCCCCAGCCGTGCCACAGCCGGAGTCCCCCCCCCCCCCCCGCCGTGAGCCGAGCAGCGACACTCGGACACCAGCCCTCCGCCCGAGACGCAGGACACCCCGGAGCTCGGGTCAGAGGATGGCACTGACCTCCCGTCACATCTGTCTCCAATACCCTCCACCATCTCAGAGACACTCACCTCGATTTGGCACTTTCGTGAAGAGGCTCCTGTGACACGATCTGGGGTGGGCACCACACAGCTGGTCCATTACAGCATGTGGAGGTAGGAATGCCCGAGGTGGCAGACGGTCAGAGGGCAGCCCGGCCCCAGGGCCTACTGCCATCCAGATGGGTCCCGAGCTTCTGGACAGTCCCAGCAATCATGGAGATGCAGTTGCAGAGCTAGGGACATGAGGAGTTGTCGGCGAGCATCCAGCACCCATAGGTGCAGGTGGAGGAGTCCAACCACATGCAGCAGCAGGTGGTGGTGCTGATCATGTGTGCCACCCTGGCCAACACTGCATCGGGGGCATCCGCGGTGGAGGCATTGGAGGCAATGGTTTTGCTATGGATCAGCAAGTCCAAAGGCTGGGGCATCCAGTGCAGGTGCAGGCCGATGTCCAGGGCAGGGCCATGTGCTGGAGCCACCTGGAAATCACAGAGGTGCTTCTGAGCGTGGCCCAGTCACAGCAGGCCATGGCTGGGTGCATCGGCGGCACTGCCCAGGCACTGGCCGACGTGGCGTAAACACAGAGGGAGGAGGCACAGTCCCAGAGTGAGATGGTGCAGTCACTGGCTGATGTGACACAAACCCAGAAGGTGGTGGCACAGTCACAGACGGAGATGGTCCACTCCCTGTGCTCCATAGCCATGATCATGCGGACCCTGGTCGAGACCAGAGCAGGCCTCCAGGACTGGCAGCGCTAGGTGGCAGGGGAGCCTCAGGGTAGCACCCCTCTCCTATAGAGTAGCCCAGGGGCCATCGGGCACCCTGAGGGAGGAGGAGGTGATGGGGTCCGTGCTGGCGACTCCCACAGAGGAGGTGCAAGGACAATGCAGCACCTTGGACTCTCCCCCCCCCCCCCCCCCCCCCCCCGCCATTCTATCCCTGGTGCATCTGGTAGGCAGTGGGCAGAACAGGACGACGGCACCACGCCACCACGGACACCCGAGCAGCAGCCGGGCCCATCCAGGCCCGATCGCCCAGAAGACACTCACCAACAGGGACCCAAGCTGTAGGGCAGGAACGACAGCAAGCCACCTCCACCCCTGCTGTACCTTCTGGGGAACTACCTCGATGTAACGTAAGATCAGAAAGTTAGACAGTAGTTAAGTTGGCACGGGTGCAGGGCACAGTTTAGTTATAGGGACTAGGGCACAGATCTGTAAATACTTGTTCAGATTAAACACCTGTTACCACTGTTATAATAATAATAATTGTTATTATTGTCACAAATAGGCTCACATTAACACTGCAATGAAGTTACTGTGAAAATCCCCTAGTTGCCAAATTCCAGCGCCTGTTCGGGTACACAGAGGGAGAATTCAGAATGTCCAAATTACCTAACTGGTGGGACTTGTGGGAGGAAAGTGGAGCACCCGGAGGAAACCCACGCAGAAACAGGGAGAATGTGCAGACTCCGCATAGACAGTGACCCAAACCAGGAATTGAACCTGGGACCCTGGAGCTGTGAAGGAACAGTGCTACCCGCTGTGCTAACGTGCCGCCCAGTCGTGACTTGGTACAACTTGTCTTGGTGCTCTATCAAATGGCGTGAGGGATGGGTTGGTCTGGGCAGGCCAGAGGAGGGGGAGGGGGGGGAAATGGGCAGACATTGTGGGTGGTCTGGGCTCACCATCTCTCTGCTCCTCCAACTGTGCTCCCCACCGTAACCCAGGGATGGTCAGCTCGCATGTAGTGTTCACCCAGGTGAATGGTGGAAAGTGCTACCGTGGGCAGGAGTCAGACATTGGCATACGATGCAGGGCACCAGAGCTCATCACAGAGTGGTTTGTCATCAGCCTCCATCGCATGGGCCAGACCCTCTGTTACTGCCAACCCAGGGCCCTCATCCCGTAGTGCGGCAGGTATGTATGACGGAGGGGATTGCAGGCTAGGGCGTGGACAGTGGGGGGGAGGGGGGGGGAGTGAGAGGGGTGTGGGATTGGGATGCGGTGTCTGTGCCCCTGGCCAGTCCCCCCCCCCCCCCTCCCCCACCTAAATGGTGAATGGTGAATCTGGAGGTGATCAGAGCTTCCTGCGCGCGTTGGCCCTGGTGCACACATTGTGCCGCCTCCCGAGCCTGCCTGGGCCCATGGTCCATCCATCCTTGCCCTCACCTGCATTCTCCTCGTCGGACGAGGGCTGAAATTCCTGCTGCTCCAGCACATCGCCTCTCTGCTGCGTGAAGTTGCGGAGGATGCAGCAGGCCGCCATGATGCGGGCATACCCTTTCTGCGTGATACAGAGCGGTCCAGGCACCTAAATTGCACCTTCAGGAGGCCGAATCACCGCTCGATCACACTCCTGATTACTGTACGGGCATGGTTGTAGCGGGTCTCTACATCGGTCTACTGGCCTCCGGATCGGTTTGATTAGTCACGACCCCCTGTGGATAACCCCTGTCACCCAGGAGCCAACCCCCCAGCCGGGAGGGTGTCTCAAACATGTCAGGAATCAGCGAGTATGCCAGGCTGAAGGCATCATATACACTGCCCGGGTATCAGGCGCAGACGGGCATGATGTGCATCTGATGGTCACAGACCAGCTGAACGTTCATCGAGTGGAACCCTTTTCGGTGGGTATAGAGCGGCCTGTCATCGTAGGGATGGGCTGGTAGGGGCACATGTAACCCGTCGATCACCCCCTGGACCTGTGGAATCCCCGTGATGGTGGCGAATCCCACTGTCCGGGTATCCTGGTGGGTTAAGTCCACATCGAAATAGATGCATTGAGCCACCTGGGCATATAGTGTCTCTGTGATAGTGTGGATGCACCTGTGCACCGAGGTCTGTGAGATCCTGTACAGGTCCCCATTCACTCCTGGAAGGACCCTGTGATGTAAAAGTTCAGGTCGACTGTCACCTTAATGGCCACTGGGTGTGGGTGTCTTCGCCCTAGCCCCACAGTGCCATGATCTAGCAGATTTGTCACTGTCTCCCTGCTCAGTCTGAGTTTTCAACATTATGCCCCAGGGCTGCGGCAACTAGGAGGAAGGCCACCATTGGTGGTTGAATTCCAATATCCATTGTCTGCAGGGGGTGAAAGGCCAACAGGTTAGCATGGTGCATATCCTCATGCCCAAACAGGTCTGACGGGCTATATGATGGCCTCGGTTGGCACTGCAGGCTCTGCCCCAGCATGTCATCCCCCTATCTCCGCACCTTGGCCCTGTCGCTGCATGGCACCGCGGGGGCCTCTGGCCCTGGTGCCTGTCCCTAATGCCAGTGGTACTGTTGGCTGGCACTGCCCTTGCCAGCGGTACACTCCATGGCCCCCGCCCGGTGCTCCAGTAGGAATTACAGTGGGTGTTGGCCTGGGTGGGCCACCAGCGGGTGGCAGCCGGGCGAAGTGGGGGTTTGCGTGGGCGAGGCACCCATACTGCCGGTGTCACTCTGCAGAATCAGGGGCCAAGGTGGGTTGTCAGTGGGTGCGTAGCAAGATGGCTGCTTTGCAGGCCGCGGTAATGGCGGTCCGGGACTGGAAACCGCCCCAGTCCCTTGGGAGAGGTCACACCAGCTACTTGGCCTGTTTACTCGTCACCCCCCTTTCCTCCGGCCCTGGCAGCCCCCCCACCCCAGCCAGTCCAACCAGTATCCGGCCTGGCAGCCCACAATTGTGCCTCTCTGTGTCTTAGCTCCTCTCTCTCTACCTCATCAGCCATGTCGCCAGTTTCACCATTTTTAGAATCACAAGTGAACTGTGCCGTCTGGAACTCGGCCCATCAGAGGAGGAGAATCACGGAGGCCGCAGAGAATGCCGGGTCGGGCCCACTAATAATATGCAAACGGATTTTATTGTACGTGCGTTCTAGAACACATTGACGCTGCTGTCGAGCTGACAGAATTGCGATTTGGCATCAAATCGGCCCCCGATTCCAGGTGTTGGCCAACGGAGAATCCCCCCCATTATGTATTGAGGAGACAAACGAAAAATCTTTCTCCCCTGGATGTCCGAACCGCCAAGAATCTGTTCCCCCCCGTTTTGTTCATAATACCTCCCATAATATGTTGATGGGTGCCATGAACATTGTATCATCCTAATTTGGGGCGTGATAGATTACAGATTTATTGATTTACTGATTATTTCACTAATTTATTTGGGACCTTTAAGAATTGATGCAATATAATTTTTAAATTCACTACTTAGACAGAAAATGGAATATTATGAGGTCATAGTTATGAGGCTGGATTCTCTGATTTGGAGACTAAGTCCCCATGCCGGCGTGAAAACGGTGGCGTTTTACGTCAGGAAAACTGGCGCAAAATGATTCCCCGTTTTGCTGGGGGCTAGCAGGGAGGCAGCGTGGAGCACCCAGCTCTAGCTGCCAATACGGCCTGGAGAATTGACGGGTCCGTGGCCGCCCACGCGCACGCGGGGTCCTGTAGCGGCCGCTTCGTGCGTCATGGCGGACTGAGTCCGCAACCGTCACGCTGAGTTCCCGACGGCCTCAGCCAACGTACGGAGGTCGTGGATACAGCGTGCGGCGTGCTCTGCAAGTACGCTGCTTTTCAGGGGGTGGAGCTTCACGAAAGCAGCACCGCCCCCAATTTCGGCATCATCGGGGATTCACCGCCCCATCGCCGAACATGATTTCGGCATTGGGAATCGGAGAATCAGCCCATGGTCTCAGATAGAAATATGAGAGCTGCTGGTCAAAGCTAATATTGTTTCAAAAGACACTTTTATAAGGCCTTGGTAATGAATAGGTCATTGTTTCACAGTACGTTTAGTAATACAAATGTATCAAAAGCAAGGTTAATTCAAGCACCTCACCTGTGTAGGAATGGCACACATGGCATTTAATTAATTTGATGGACATTGGTGAATTTTAAGTAATGAACAATGCCTGGATGACAAATCATGTTCTAAGTGACAGACAGTTGTTTGAATAAATTAGAAAGCCTCGGCTGAGAATTAGAACCAACCTCTGCTCACCCCCGGTCACGTTTCCTTCACACCCTACCTCCCTCCTTCACTCCCCCATTCACCTCCTTCACCTCCATTGACCTCCTTCAAGCTCAACCGCACCCTCACCCAGCACCCCCTCCTCACCCTGCATGCCCATAACCCCCACCCCCCTCCTTCACGCCAGTTCCACCCATCCTTCACTTCCATTCCCCTATACTTCACCCAGATCCCCCAGTAATAAAAAGCTGATTGCGTGGGAGTGAGAGAGTGAGTGTGAGAGAGTGAGCGTGCGTGAGTGTGTGAGAGACCCGTTTGTATCCAGGCTCCTTCAACAGTGAGCGAATCCTGATAACATACCCACTGAGGGCAGTGCCACCTGGCTTTGTGATGAAGTTGGCTACTGTAAGTGTTCAAGGGACAGCTGCCAGAACAGTCAGATGTGGCATACAGGAGGGCACCCCCCAGCTCATCGGGAGAGAGAAGCACATTCTGTAGGTAAATCCCTCACTCTAGCACTGAGGCAAGACCAAGTCAGTCCACTTTAGGCCTGCGTTCACTCAGAAAAAACATAGGGCGAGATTCTCCACACCCGCGAAAAATCGCAAAACTGTCGTAAAAAACGGGCGCGTTTTACGACGGTCGTGAAGGGTCCATTTCCCGACGTATTCACTTCCGGGAAATGGGCTAGTAACGCGGCCGCGTCAATCACGTGCACGATGACGACGGAACGCGGCGACGACACGAACACGCCCACGTGACGCCGCCCGACGTCGTAAAAAGGCGCGGGCGAGCACAGAATCTGTCGGCCATCATGTCGGAGCCCAGGAGAGCTGCACCTCGTTTTGTGGAGGCTGATGTCGAGACTCTGCTCGATGCTGTCGAGCAGAGGAGGGGCATCCTCCGCCCGTGGAGAGGGCATCGCCAACCTGCCAGCGCGGTACGCCAGGCCTGCTGTGAGGTGGCCGCTGCCGTCAGTGCTGTGGGGCAGAACCCTCGCTCTGCAGAGCAGTGCCGGAAAAAGCTACACGACCTCACCAGGGCTGCCAGGGTAAGTGCCAAGAAGGTGCCCCTGGTCACAACCATCCCTCCTCCCCCCCTTGACCTAATCACCCACCTCCCCCCCCCCCCCCCCCCCCCCCCCCCGACACGGGGGGTGGAGGGGGATTGGGCCAGAGTTATTTGAGGATGGGTCACAAAGTTGTCACAGACCCAGCGCTCTGGCCCCGTGGAGCGATGCAATCGTCTTATGACAACTTGACCCCCAAACTGTGCCAGTGTCTGAACGGACTGCTGATACCTGCCGTATTGTAATGATCTACCTATGTACCCTCCCCCAACAGGCCAAGTCCGCTCACAACAACCGTGAGCGGCTCAAGACTGGAGGGGGTTCGCCCAACCTGCACCCCCTCACCACCTTTGAGCAGAGGGCACTGGACCTTGTTGGGGGGTTTGCCACCCGGGATGTCGCACTATGCGAGGTTGGCGGAGCTGCAACAAGTGAGACAACCCTCCTTGACAGACACCCACCCCTCCCCCATCCTCTGTCCCTTCACACACCCTGCCCACTTGGACACCTCCCCCATCCTCTGTCCCTTCACACACCCTGCCCACTGGGATACCTCCCCCATCCACTGTCCCATCACACACCCTGCCCACTGGGATACCTCCCCCATCCTCTGTCCCTTCACACCCTGCCCACTGGGATACCTCCCCATCCTCTGTCCCTTCACACGCTGCCCATTGGGACCGTCCAGCGCCCGGCCAAGCGAATCTAAATAACCCGTCTCATTCTCTTCCCTAGGACGTGATGCCGAACGACCAGGGCCGTCTGGCTCCAGACGGACACAGGCATCTGCCGCCACCTCACCCGGGGCCGCACGACAGAGGGTGCCCGATCAGCGGGGAGTCCCATCCTCCCCAACCCAATCTGCGGAGCAGGACGCCCAGAGGGTGGCGAGAACACAAGCCACGGAAATGGCCAGGGATAACCCTCCGGACTCTGAGCGGCCCCACACCATTGAGGAGGGGCTAAATTGCGAAAACATCGGGCTTGCGGCACTGCTATCTACCACAACATCCATCATCCCAGAGACACACACCCCGGCGGGCCTATTTAGTGATGAGTCTCCTGGGTCACAGTCTGGTTTGCACATCACAGCTGAGCAGGTACAGCAGGTGGAGGTCGGAGCAACCGAGGGCCCGGACTCGCAGAGGCCAGACCAGGCCCAGGATGGTTTAGCCCCAGGCCCAGGGGCTGGTTTAGCTCACTGAGCTAAATCGCTGGCTTTTAAAGCAGACCAAGCAGGCCAGCAGCACGGTTCGATTCCCGTACCAGCCTCCCCAGACAGGCGCCGGAATGTGGCGACTAGGGGCTTTTCAGAGTAACTTAATTGAAGCCTACTCGTGACAATAAGCGATTTTCATTTTCATTTCATTTTTCATTTTTCATTTCAGGATGCAGCTGGCTCCCAGACGTTTTCGGAGTTCCTGGAGTTTCTCAACCCACCCGCACAGCCGATGCCTCAAGAAACCCAGGGAAACAACGACGGGATGAGGGCTTCCTTCCAGAATCTGCAGCCGCTGTTAGAGGAGTCGAACCGCGTCCACGAGCAGGGAGTGGTGCCGCTCATGGCAGAGACCCAGTCCGACACCGCACGGGTGGCATCCGCGGTGGAGGCAATGGGTCAGGTTATGCAAGGGGTTGGGGTTAATATGCACGCGTCATCCTCGGCCCTGGACAGGGTTGCCCTCTCACAGGCAGCAATGTGCCAGAGGCAAAACGACATTGCCGGCGCCCTGCAGGCCTTGGCCCAGTCTCACCAGGTCATGGCCCAGTCGCAGCAGTCAGTCGCCGAGAGCATCAACCGCCTGACACATGTGCTGGATGGCGTCGTGCACTCACAGGTTGAGATCGCACAGTCCCTGGCGGGAATGTCTAACTCCCTGGACTCCGTCTCTGCAAACCTTCGGATCCTGGTGGATACCGTTGCAGGCCTCCAGGACTGGCAGCGCCAGGTGTCGGTGGTGCGACGGGGAACCTCCCCGCTCGCACCTCTGTCCCAAAGTGAGGCCCGGGGGCCACCGGGCTCCCCGAGGGAGGAGGAGGTTTCGGGGCCCGTCCCATTAACTCCATCACGGGACGTCCCGGAATTCTCGGCCTCCCCCCGTCCCATCCCTGGTGCATCGGGTGGGCAGCAGGCAGAGCAGGGTGGCACAATGTCACCCGAGACGCCCGCAGAGCAGCCTGGCCCATCAAGGCCGGGTCGCCCCAGGAAACGCTTGGCCAAGGAGAAACGAGTCGAGGGGGGCGATTCGCAGCAATCCTCCTCCACTCCTGCTGTATCATCTGGGGAGTCACTTAGATGTAGTGGTAGGGCTCGTAAGGCAACTAAGATAGACACTGAGTAAGTTGGCACGGGTGAAGGGCACAGTTTAGTTGTAGGGGTAGGGCACCTGTAAATAATTGTTAACATTAAACGCACTGTTCCACCTTACTTGTAATACCGTGTGATTGTTCCACAGCCACAGGAATCGTGATGGTGACCGAGTGTCGCTGGGGTTGACGAGCGGTGAAACTTCGGTGCCGGATGTGCAGTCCCTGCCCCTCCCCCCCCCCAACCCCTCCCACAGCTAGCCCACGCGAGCACGTGATGGAGTGTCAGTGACGATCTCAGCGGCCACCAAGGTGGATGGTTCAGCTATTGCCATGGGTCAGACTCTCTCTAACGATTCTGAGCTCACAGCTCTTCGCAGAGCGGGCTGTCATCATTCCACATGGCACTGATCACACCCGCTGACACAGCCATCGATGTTGTGCCATACCGTCTGGACCCAGTGGTAAGGGTGATGTCGAAGTGGAGCAGGGTACACTGAGAGGGGGTGGGGGGGTTGTGGTGGTGGAAGTTGTGTGTTGACCCTCTGCACGACTAGCGATGCAGGTGGTGGTTTGGTGTTCAGCGGGGACGTCACATGCGATGCGTGAACCGTGCTGCCTCCAAGGCGTGCCCGCCGTCCTCGCCGGGTCTGTCGTGCCGCCTCCTGGACATCACCAGCACTTGGGTCATGTCTGTGTGCTGTGCCCGCCACTCCACCAGCCTCCTCCTCCTCCCTCTCCTCCTCCTCCTCCTCTGTGCTGGAACCACTGCCACTGGCTTCTCCCTCCGCCTCCTGCAGCAGGTCATCTCCCCTCTGCATCGCGATGTTGTGCAGCGCACAGCAGACCACTACAATGCGAGCGACCCTTTCGGCCTGGTACTGCAGGGCCCCTCCGGAGCGGTCCAGGCACCTGAATCTCATCTTCAGGAGGCCAAGGCAGCGCTCCACCACACCCCTGGTTGCTGCATGGGCCTCGTTGTATCGTGTTTCCACATTGGTCTGAGGCCTCCGTATAGGCGTCATCAGCCAAGACCTCAGCGGATAACCCCTGTCGCCTAGCAACCAGCCCCTCAGCCGGGGGGGACGTCCCTCAAACATCGCAGGGATGAACGACTGCGCCAGTATGTAGGAGTCATGCACACTCCCTGGGAACCTTGCAGAGACGTTCATGATCCTCATGTGGGGGTCGCATACCACCTGGATATTCATGGAGTATGTCCCCCTTCTGTTTGTGAACACATCCCTGTCCCCTGCAGGTGGGCGCATGGGGACGTGAACACAATCGATTGCCCCCTGCACCCTCGGTATCCCGGCCACGCTGGCAAATCCACGAGCTCGTGAGTCTTGACTTGCTCGGTCCTCGGGAAAGGTGATGTAGCGGTCCGCGATGGCATAGAGGGCGTCGGTCACATCCCGGATACACCTGTGGACCGATGACTGGGAGATCCCGGAGAGGTCCCCGCTCGGAGACTGGAAGGAGCCGGTAGCATAGAAGTTCAGAGCGACCGTCACCTTGATGGCTACCGGGATCGCGTGTCCTCCCCCCGTTCCACGTGGGGCGAGGTGCGACAGGAGTTGGCAGATATGTATCACCGTCTGCCTACTCAGCCGGAGTCTCCTCCTGCAGATGATGTCCGTCATTGTTAGGAAAGAGACCCGGACACGGTACACCCTCGGCCTTGGTTGTCGCCTCTGGCGCCGTGGCTGCACCCTCACTCTCTCCTCCTCCCCCTCCTCCTCCTCCCCCCCATGCTGCTCGACGACTGGCAACTCCTCGGCCCTTCCCTCTGCTGCTGCAGCTGGCCCTGCAGCCACTGCGGGTTGTGGCTGTGGATGCTGCTCCATCTCCAAATGCAGTGCAGCGGCCCCAACCACTGCGCAGAACATAGCCGTTCTGTTCACATACATTGTGCTAACCTACAGAAGGGTGGTGGGGGGCAGAGAAACGGGACATGTTAGACGGAGGTTAGTCGACACCTCGGCAGCCGCCAGCCATGGGATACCTGTGTGTCCCGGTGGCCTGGTCGCGCTGCTGACACGCGGGCAGCCTAACCCCTGGTCACTTTCTGCATCCAACGGCCAGTAAACTATGGCCTCCTCACGGGTGCGTCAGTGGCCTGTGGCCGTAAGCCACAGGGGAACCAGCGGCCGTGTCCTCGTGACCGGCACGCCATGGCATGGTGGCAGACATTTTGTTACGGGGTTGGACAAGTCACTCGCTCACTCTCTACCTAACCCCCCCCCCACTCCCACTCCCCCCCATCTCCCCCGCTCCCCCCCGTCTCCCCCACTCCCCCCCGCCCCCCCCCACTGCCCCCCCGTCCCCCCCACTGCCCCCCCTCCCCCCCACTGCCCCCCCCACTGCCCCCCCCCGGCCCCCCCACTGCCCCCCCGGCCCTCCCCACTGCCGCCCCGGCCCCCCCACTGCCCCCCCCGGCCCTCCCCACTGCCCCCCCCGGCCCCCCCACTGCCCCCCCGGCCCCCCCACTGCCCCCTCCGTCTCCCCCACTGCCCCCCCCCGTCTCCCCCACTGACCCCGCTCTGGACCCCCCTCCCGTTCTCAGGGATGCCTTCTCCGTTGTGGCCAGACTCGAGCGGTGCGCTGAGCGGTGTGCTGAGCGGTGCGCTGAGCGGTGCGCTGAGCGGTGTGCTGAGCGGTGCGCTGAGCGGTGCGCTGAGCGGTGTGCTGAGCGGTGCGCTGAGCGGTGCGCTGAGCGGTGCGCTGAGCGGTGCGCTGAGCGGTGCGCTGAGCGGTGCGCTGAGCGGTGCGCTGAGCGGTGTGCTGAGCGGTGCGCTGAGCGGTGTGCTGAGCGGTGCGCTGAGCGGTGTGCTGAGCGGTGTGCTGAGCGGTGCGTTGAGCGGTGCGCTGAGCGGTGTGCTGAGCGGTGCGCTGAGCGGTGCGCTGAGCGGTGCGCTGAGTGGTGCCCTGACCTCCTCCAAGCTGTCGTCAGCCAGGCCGACTGGTTGACGAATTTAAAAAGCAGGTGTGTTTCACGACGTGCAAACAGGGCGCCATGACGTCGGGACTTCGGCCCATCCGGGCCGGTGAATAGCGGGGGGGGGGGGGCTATCAGTGGCTATTCTGGTCGTGTCGGGGGCGGGAAGGAGGCGTTTGTCGGGAATGGCGACTCCGAGATTTTGCGGGGTTCGGAGAATAGCGGGAGGGCGTCGGAACAGCGTCGCCGTAAAAATTTGCGACGCCCGCTATTCTCCGAACCGTCGTGAGTCCGGAGAATCGCGCCCAAAGTATTCTGCTCTTCCATTCATGTCCTTTCTTCCTTTGTGTTATTGCCAACAGGAGCGAATCTAGGGAATGGCCTCTAGAAGCTCAGCACCAGGGCTACGATCTCTTTAGGCGTCCCAAACTTTATAAATATTTTGTAAGGACCAAGACTTGAGTAAAACCAAATTCTCCAGGAATATAGAGAGTTTATTAGAGTCGGGATGTTTTGTCAATCTCTTCATTTATCTTACTGGAAGTATAACCACAATCCCTAAAATTAACTATATTATGAAACTATGCTAATTGGTCAGAAATTAAGGCATGTTACTTTATTCAAAGATAGTAAGACAGGGGAAGAGATAGTTGAGGATACAGGCAAGAATTTCCATCCTCACTCAACATGTTGGGAAGTAATGGATTTGATCAGTAGCAGTAAGCCTGAGATGATATCCGATTTGCATGTGAGAGCTGTAGAATTTCACAGCACTGAAGGAAGCTACTTGGCCTATCATTGTAACTGCACAGCTCTCGGAAAGAACTATCCACTACTTCTCTAGTGCTTCAAATCTTCAGATACAAAACATATGACAGAGCCTATTCCTGCCACAGTTTCTGATTGGATCATCTCATGTCCTAACAATCCCTCGATTCATATCAATGGACATCATCCCATCGTATTTCATTTGGTTGAGAAAACGATTGCTGCAGACAACCTGGTCCAATCGTTTTCTCAACCAAATGAAATACGATGGGATGATGTCCATTGATGTGAGAATGGGTTCAATTGACAGGTATAAGGAAAAGTTTCAGAAATGGAGATTGAGGTGTTGCTGGTTGATGGAAGTAAGTTATGGACAAAATAAAATACAGTCATTTCCATAAGTAGTCAGAACGTATCTTCAAAGATTTCACATATACAAAGCCACAATTGAAAGCCAAACACGCATTGGAAAAAAACAACTGATCAGGTGGTGTTCCCATGGCAAAGTTTTATAAGTTCTTTTGGTGGTCAGAAAAGCCACTTAGGTCCTTTGAAAGGTTTAACATGGTGGTTAGGGTTGAGGAGTAGGACATTGTTGAAATGTAAATATATGCGTTTTGTATTCATTTTCACTATTGAAGATTATACAGCATTTAGCACAGATACTTTAGGTATTGACTTCTTGAATATAAATGCATAAATGGCCTTAGCTTTGTTGGAGGCATTGAAGGTTGTTCAGGTTGCTACACCTGATAAAATTTAACTGGAGAAAATCAAAGGAGTACTATGCAAGCCATTAATTTAGCTCACTAATAGTTCTTTGAGATCTGCACTAGTTGAAATTCATTGAAGAAAAAACTTGATGCTTGACTGTGCGAGGGGTGGGGGGTAAGAGAGAGTGCGCGAGGGGTGGGGAGAGAGAGAGAGTGTGTGAGGGGTGGGGAGAGAGAGAGTGTGCGAGGGGTGGGGGGAAGAGAGAGAGTGTGCGAGGGGTGGGGGGGAAGAGAGAGAGTGTGAGGGGTGTGGGGAGAGAGAGAGTGTGTGAGGGTGGGGGGAGAGAGAGTGTGTGAGGGGTGGGGGAGAGAGAGAGTGTGCGAGGGGTGGGGGGGAGAGAGAGAGTGTGAGGGGTGGGGGGGGAGAGAGAGAGTGTGCGAGGGGTGGGGGGAAGGGAGAGCGTGTGTGAGGGGTGGGGGGGAAGGGAGAGCGTGTGTGAGGGGTAGGGGAGAGAGAGTGTGTGAGGGGTTGGGGGGGAGAGAGAGTGTGAGGGATGGGGGGAGAGAGAGTGTACGAGGGGTGGGGGGAGAGAGAGAGTGTGCGAGGGGTGGGGGAGAGAGAGAGTGTGCGAGGGTGGGGGAGAGAGAGTGTGCGAGGGGTGGTGGGAGAGAGAGTGTGTGAGGGTGGGGGGAGAGAGAGTGTGTGAGGGGTGGGGGGAGAGGGAGAGTGTGAGGGGTGGGAGAGAGAGTGTGTGAGGGGTGGGGAGAGTGAGTGTGTGTGAGGGGTGGGGGGAGAGAGTGTGCGAGGGGTGGGGGGAGAGAGAGAGTGTGCGAGGGGTGGGGGAAGAGAGAGTGTGTGAGGGGTGGGGGGAGAGAGAGTGTGCGAGGGGTGGGGGAAGAGAGAGTGTGTGAGGGGTGGGGGGAGAGAGAGTGTGGAAGGGGTGGGGGGGAGAGAGAGTGTGCGAGTGGTGGGGGGGAAGAGAGACAGAGTGTGTGAGGGAGCAGCATGGTATTACAGTCGGTAGCACTGTTGCGTCAGAGCGCCAGGGATCCGGGTTCGATTCCTGGATTGGGTCACTGTCTGTGCGGAGTCTGCACATTCTCCCCCTGTCTGCGTGGGTTTCCTCCTGGTGCTCCGGTTTCCTCCCACAAGTCGCGAAAGACTTGTTAGGTCAATTGTCACACTGTGCTTGTTAGGTGAATTGGACATTCCGAATTCTCCCTCCGTGTACCCGAACAGGCACCAGAATGTGGCGACTAGGGGATTTGCGCAGTAACCATTGCAGTGTTAATGTAAGCCTACTTGTGACAATAATAAAGATTATTATTATTCAGAGGGAGTGTGTGCAGGGGCGGGGGACAGAGAGCGTGTGCGAGGGGTGGAGGGAAGGGAGAGCGTGTGTGAGGGGTTGGGGAGAGCGTGTGCGAGGGGTAGGGGAGAGAGAGTGTGTGAGGGGAGGGGGAGAGAGTGTGATGGGCGGGGGGGAAGAGAAAGAGTGTGAGGGGTGGGGGGAGAGAGTGTGCGAGGGGTGGGGGGGAGAGAGAGAGTGTGTGAGGGGTAGGGGGAGAGAGAGAGAGTGTGAGGGGTGGGGGGAGAGAGTGTGCGAGGGGTGGGGGGAGAGAGAGAGTGTGTGAGGGGTAGGGGGAGAGAGAGTGTGTGAGTGGTGGGGGGGAGAGAGAGAGTGTGAGGGGTGGGAGAGAGAGTGTGTGAGGGTTGGGGAGAGTGAGTGTGTGTGAGGGGTGGGGGGAGGAGAGTGTGCGAGGGGTGGGGGGAGAGAGAGAGTGTGCGAGGGGTGGGGGAGAGAGAGAGTGTGCGAGTGGTGGGGGGAGAGAGAGTGTGCGAGGGGTGGGGGAGAGAGAGAGTGTGAGGGGTAGGGGGAGAGAGAGTGTGCGAGGGGTGGGGGAGAGAGAGAGTGTGAGGGGTGGGAGAGAGAGTGTGTGAGGGGTGGGGAGAGTGAGTGTGTGTGAGGGGTGGGGGGGAGAGAGTGTGCGAGGGGTGGGGGGAGAGAGAGAGTGTGCGAGGGGTGGGGGAAGAGCGAGTGTGTGAGGGGTGGGGGGAGAGAGAGTGTGGAAGGGGTGGGGGGGAAGAGAGAGTGTGTGAGTGGTGGGGGGGAAGAGAGACAGAGTGTGTGAGGGAGCAGCATGGTATTACAGTCGGTAGCACTGTTGCGTCAGAGCGCCAGGGATCCGGGTTCGATTCCTGGATTGGGTCACTGTCTGTGCGGAGTCTGCACATTCTCCCCCTGTCTGCGTGGGTTTCCTCCTGGTGCTCCGGTTTCCTCCCACAAGTCGCGAAAGACTTGTTAGGTCAATTGTCACACTGTGCTTGTTAGGTGAATTGGACATTCCGAATTCTCCCTCCGTGTACCCGAACAGGCACCAGAATGTGGCGACTCGGGGATTTGCGCAGTAACCATTGCAGTGTTAATGTAAGCCTACTTGTGACAATAATAAAGATTATTATTATTCAGAGGGAGTGTGTGCAGGGGCGGGGGGACAGAGAGCGTGTGCGAGGGGTGGGGGGAAGGGAGAGCGTGTGTGAGGGGTCGGGGGAAGGGAGATCGTGTGTGAGGGGTAGGGGAGAGCGTGTGCGAGGGGTAGGGGAGAGAGAGTGTGTGAGGGGTGGGAGAAGGGAGAGAGTGCGAGGTGTAGGGGAGAGCGTGTGCGAGGGGTGGGGGGGAGAGTGTGCGAGGGGTGGGGGGAGAGAGAGTGTGTGAGGGGTGGGAGAAGGGAGAGAGTGCGAGGTGTAGGGGAGAGCGTGTGCGAGGGGTGGGGGGAGAGAGTGTGCGAGGGGTGGGGGGAGAGAGTGTGCGAAGGGTGGGGGGAGAGAGTGTGCGAGGGGTGGGGGAAGGGAGAGAGTATGCGAGGGGTAGGGGAGAGCATGTGCGAGGGGTGGGGGACAGAGAGTGTGTGAGAGGGGTGGGGGACGGTGGAGCGTGTGCGAGGGGTAGGGAGAGAGAGAGTGTGCGAGGGATGGGGGGAAGGGAGAGCGTGTGCGAGGGGTGGGGGAAGGGAGAGCATGTGCGAGGGGTGGGGGGACAGAGAGTGTGTGAGAGGGGTGGGGGGAAGGGGGAGCGTGTGCGAGGGGTAGGGAGAGAGAGTGTGCGAGGGGTGGGGGGAAGGGGGAGCGTGTGCGAGGGGTAGGGAGAGAGAGTGTGCGAGGGATGGGGGAAGGGAGAGCGTGTGCGAGGGGTAGGGGAGAGAGTGTGCGAGGGGAAGGGGGAGCGTGTGCGAGGGGTAGGGAGAGAGAGAGTGTGCGAGGGGTGGGGGGAAGGGAGAGCGTGTGCGAGGGGTGGGGGAAGGGAGAGCATGTGCGAGGGGTGGGGGGACAGAGAGTGTGTGCGAGGGATGGGGGGGAAGGGAGAGCGTGTGCGAGGGATGGGGAAATAGAGAGTGCATCCGAGGGGTGGGCTTTGACCTTCAGATCCCAGGCAAGTGTTGTGCCCTGAAAATGAATCTGAGCACAGTGCCCCACAAACTGTAACTGTGTCCACTGCGGTAAGTCCATGAGAAGTGAGGCACAAGTATAAGATAATCACAACAGTTCAAATAAAGAATATAATAGGAATTTCTTTGTGCACAGTATTTGCAGGTGCTATTCAAGGGATGCCGGCTTGTGGCGTTTGAGAGGGAAGCTAATAGGGGGATATGGGGTAAGGCAGGAAAGAGTTATTCAGAGCAGGAGGAGGCTTGTGAGAAGCATAGACCAGTTGGGCTGAATGACCTGCTTCAGTGCTGTAGACTCTCTGAATTGAGCAGTGGTCAGCAATCAATGAGTTAAATGATATTGATGCAAAGGCCTGCTTTTAGCCCTTTAAGGAGAGATGGTTTTCTGAGAATTAATTATTTAATAAGCCCCCTTTGTCATAATCATTGTGTGTCTTAGTGAGGGTGAACGTATCTGCAGTAGCAGCAATAATGGAGATAATTCCCTGATCCTTCACAGCTTGGTCAGTCGCTCTCCTGTGTGATCAGAATTAAAAAGCTGCTGACAATTAGCACTCGATTAGCGATGCAAGCAAATCTGATGTTTTATCAAGAGCAAAGTAACTGTGCTTTCCCCTACACCGCCTACCCCCATCAAAACCATCCAAATTAATGACCAGGCCTAATTGTACTGTCGCTTTTTAGCAGCACACAAACCACGGGTCAGCAGGATTTACAATTCAAACCAGGCGATAATGTGATTCTGTCCAGTGCTTTGGCGGAGTGATTAATAATGCTGAACCCCAGTCAAGGAGGCAGAGCAGAGACGCAGCTTTTCCCTGACTAATAGCTTGTCCGCTGAGCGAGCTCTTCCCTCACCTACATGCCCCCAACCAACGGTCAAATGTTTCCCATTTTAATAAACACCGGTTACCTGCTGTTGCCGTGTCATGTTTAGGCTGACAGAGCAAGCGGGCTGTCTCCCAAATCCCAATGTGTCACAATTAGAGACATAGCAGCTGCAATCCCTGGTCCTCCAGCTCTTCCATTTAACTCTTGTTTCCTGTCTGAATATTTCACAGACTCAGCAGCCTGCTTGTTGCTGACTCATCGATGAGGGTTTTGTTTTCTGGGAAATAAATTGTAAAAACTAGTGGCCCTGATGGGGTCGGTTAAAGATAAAGAACTTGCATTTGTTTAATGATTTCCATGATTGTGGGACTTTCCAAAGAGCTTCACAAGCAATTAAGTATTTTTAGTGCTGCCACTGTTGGATTGTAGGGAAACATGACAGCCACTTTAGGCCCATAAACTCAAAACCAGTGTGGTGAACGTATTGCAGTAACCATTCACCATATATGTAACTGTACCACGCTGTTGCCAATGAGGGCTCCACCTATGGACCATTGTCAGGTATTACCTGTGATGTATCATATTGGTGCCTTTGTGGGCTCCGCCCCTGGCTCATCCCCTTGAGGGGAGGTTTAAAGAGCAGTAGCCCTGTAGGCGGCTTTCAGTAGCCGAACAGTCGCAGGCAGGCACTGTTCTAGTCGATTAAAGCCACAGTTTACTTCTACTCCTTGTTTCATGTGAATTGATGGTCGCATCAAACAGCAATGACATAATCCCGGATCTTCCTGTCAGTGGCAAAACCACGGATTGAATTAAAAAATACACTTACCTTTTCATTGACTGCAGTACAAGTTGAACTCCCAGTTGTGGCGTGGATCCATGGACAGGGCCTAGTTACATCACAAGCCTTCAGCCCAATAACATCCAAATGGTTTAGGGCCTTTTAAATTTTATATTACATTTTTAACGCTAGTTTGCATCATTCAGATCCGGTTCTGCTCAACCCCCCCCCCCCCCCCCCCCAAACCCCCCAAACCCCCGCACCCTCACCCCTCCGCCTCTGACAATATCACCCCTGGCATTACTGGCTCAGCTCCAACATTGGTGGGATTAAGGTCTAGGGGTGCCAGGGTGAGCAAAGGTGGGGGCGCTGCAGCTGGGGAGTGAGCAGAACTAGGGTTGCGGGGTATGGGGCTGAGCAGAACGAGGTATGTCAGGGTGGGAGTGAGCAGAGCCGGGGTGGAAGGGGGTGGGAGTGGGGGTGATCAGAGCCGGGGTGTGGTGGGAGTGGGGCTGATCAGAGCCGGGGTGTGTGGGCAGTGGGGCTGATCAGAGCCGGGGTGTTTGGGGAGTGGGGGTGATCAGAACCGGGGTATGGGGGGGTGGGGGTGATCAGAGCCGGGGTGTGGTGGGAGTGGGGCTGATCAGAGCCGGGGTGTGGGGGGAGTGGGGCTGATCAGAGCCGGGGTGTGTGGGGAATGGGGAGTGGGGATCAGAGCCGGGGTGTGGGGGGGTGGGGGTGATCAGAGCCAGGGTATGTGGGGAGTAGGGGTGATCAGAGCCGGGGTGTGTGGGAGTGGGGAGTGGGGGTGATCAGAGCCGGGGCGTGTGTGGGTGGGGGTGACCAGAGCCGGGGTATGTGGGGAGTGGGGGTCATCAGAGCCGGGGTGTGTGGGAGTGAGGAGTGGGGGTGATAAGAGCCGGGGCGTGTGTGGGTGGGGGTGACCAGAGCCGGGGTGTGTGGGGGTGATCAGAGCCGGTGTGTGTGGGGGTGATCAGAGCCGGGGTGTGGGGGGAGTGGGGGAGATCAGAGCCGGAGTGTGTGGGGGTGGGGAGTGGGGGTGATAAGAGCCGGTGTGTGTGGGGTGTGGGGGTGGGGGTGATCAGAGCCGGTGTGTGTGGGGGTGATCAGAGCCGGGGTGTGTGGGAGTGGGGGTGATCAGAGCCGGGGTGTGTGGGAGTGGGGGAGATCAGAGCCGGGGTGTGGGGGGAGTGGGGGAGATCAGAGCCGGAGTGTGTGGGGGTGGGGAGTGGGGGTGATAAGAGCCGGTGTGTGTGGGGTGTGGGGGTGGGGGTGATCAGAGCCGGTGTGTGTGGGGGTGATCAGAGCCGGGGTGTGTGGGAGTGGGGGTGATCAGAGCCGGTGTGTGTGGGGGTGATCAGAGCCGGGGTGTGTGGGGAGTGGGGGTGATCAGAGCCGGGGTGTGTGGGGAATGGGGAGTGGGGATCAGAGCAGGGGTGTGTGGGGATTGGGGAGTGGGGATCAGAGCAGGGGTGTGTGGGGAATGGGGAGTGGGGATCAGAGCTGGGGTGTGGGGGGAGTGGGGGAGATCAGAGCCGGGGTGTGTGGGGAATGGGGAGTGGGGATCAGAGCTGGGGTGTGTGGGGAATGGGGAGTGGGGATCAGAGCTGGGGTGTGGGGAGAGTGGGGGAGATCAGAGCCGGGGTGTGTGGGGAATGGGGAGTGGGGATCAGAGCCGGGGTGTGTGGGGAATGGGGAGTGGGGATCAGAGCAGGGGTGTGTGGGGAATGGGGAGTGGGGATCAGAGCTGGGGTGTGGGGGGAGTGGGGGAGATCAGAGCCGGGGTGTGGGGGGAGTGGGGGTGATCAGAGCCGGGGTGTGTGGGAGTGGGGTGTGGGGGTGATCAGAGCCGGGGTGTGTGGGGAGTGGGGGTGATCAGAGCCGGGGTGTGTGGGAAATGGGGAGTGGGGGTGATCAGAGCCAGGGTGTGTGGGGAATGGGGAGTGGGGATCAGAGCCGGGGTATGTGGGGAGTGGGGGTGATCAGAGCCGGGGTGTGTGGGGAGTGGGGGTGATCAGAGCCGGGGTGTGTGGGGAGTGGGGATCAGAGCCGGGGTGTGTGGGGAATGGGGAGTGGGGATCAGAGCAGGGGTAGTGTGGGGAATGGGGAGTGGGGATCAGAGCTGGGGTGTGGGGGGAGTGGGGGAGATCAGAGCCGGGGTGTGGGGGGAGTGGGGGTGATCAGAGCCGGGGTGTGTGGGGAATGGGGAGTGGGGATCAGAGCTGGGGTGTGGGGGGAGTGGGGGAGATCAGAGCCGGGGTGTGGGGGGAGTGGGGGTGATCAGAGCTGGGGTGTGTGGGAGTGGGGAGTGGGGGTGATCAGAGCCGGGGTGTGTGGGGAGTGGGGGTGATCAGAGCCGGGGTGTGTGGGAGTGGGGGTGATCAGAGCCGGGGTGTGTGGGGAATGGGGAGTGGGGATCAGAGCCGGGGTGTGTGGGAGTGGGGGTGATCAGAGCCGGGGTGTGTGGGGAATGGGGAGTGGGGATCAGAGCCGGGGTGTGTGGGAGTGGGGGTGATCAGAGCCGGGGTATGTGGGGAGAGGGGGGTGATCAGAGCCGGGCTGTGTGGGGAGTGGGAGTTGTTATATTGTTATATTGCTCTTTGGTAATATATCGTCAATCTTTGCTTTGTAATCCAGAATGGTCTGATGGTGTGATTATAAAGAAACCACCAATCTCTAACTTAAAGCAAAACTGATTTATTGAATAACGATTGATTAATATTGAGTTCACACTCTCCACAGAACTATAGCTCATAATATAGTAATCTATATTTAAGTAATATCTAATTTAAACTACACGCGCTGCTTCTATCCAATCTTAACTATGCTTTGATCTATCTCTCTCTTACACACTACACTGCCCAAGATTCCCTAAGTTCTTATATTTTTACTGGGGGCAGCACGGGGGCGCAAGTGGTTAGCACACTTGCCTCGTGGAGCTGAGGTCCCTGGTTCGATCCCGCTCTGGGTCACTGTCCGTGTGATGCACTATCAATTACGACGAGACGAGAGTAGAGAGTAATCGAGAATTTATTACACAGAGAGGTGTAGCCTCCCGCAGCTGCTGCTGAAATGGCTGCAGCTCGGAGAGCCCACACATTTATACTCCGCCTACTGGGCGGAGCCAGCAGGCAGGGATCTGCCCCCTACCTGTATTACAGGAGCATTACCGTATTACCCCTCATATGCGGTATATACAACAGTGGTGACTGCCACATTCACCCCCTGTTAAACAGAGTCCAGCGGGGGTGGTGGAAAGTTATTTACATTCAGGTGTTTAACATTTTAAGGAAAAGTTTACAAATTCAGACGATCGGGCGCCTTGATCCGTCGTTGCGAGCGCCGCCGTCTCGGTGGTGATTCAGGTGTGGGTTCAGTCGCCGGTGACTCCGGGAGCGTGTCGACATCATCTTCATCCCCGGGTGGGACCAAGGGGAGGACTGATCGTCCTGGAGCGGGGGCTGTGGTAGGGTGCGCTGGGGGGAGGGTGGGTGGTGTGGGGCAGGGGGGAGGGATGTGTGGGAACCCGCTGGTGCCAGGTGCCTGAGGAAGACCATGTCTTGCCAGCTGTCAGGATACGCTATGTAGGCGTACTGTGGGTTCGCGTGAAGAAGCTGTATCCTCTCAACCAATGGGTCCGCCTTGTGGAGCCGCACGTGCTTGCGGAGGAGAACGGGTCCTGGAGCTGCCAGCCACTCCGGAGCGAAACCCCGGAGGTGGACATCCTGGGGAAGACAAAGAGACGTTCATGGGGAGTTTTGTTAGTCGCCGTGCAAAGGAGTGACTGAATAGAGTGAAGTACGTCGGGGAGGACCTCCTGCCAGCGGGAGGCTGGGAGATTTCTGGACCGTAGGGCCAGCTGCACAGCCTTCCAGTCCATCCCATTCTCCCGCTCCACCTGCCCGTTTCCCCGGGGGTTATAGCTGGTCGTCCTGCTGGAGGCAATGCCCCTGTTGAGCAGGTACTGGCGCAGCTCATCGCTCATAAATGAGGATCCCCGGTCGCTGTGGATGTAGGCGGGGAAACCGAACAGAGCGAAGATGGTGTTAAGGGCTTTTATGACGGTGGCAGACGCCATATCGGGGCATGTGACGGTGAAGGGGCATCTGGAATACTCGTCGATCACGTTAGGAAAGTACATGTTTCGATCGGTGGAGGGGAGGGGCCTTTTGAAATCCACACTGAGGCGTTCAAAGGGGCAGGAGGCCTTCACCAGGCGCGCTCGGTCTGGCCGGTAGAAGTGCGGTTTACACTCCTCGCAGACCTGGCAGTCTCTGGTGATAGCCCTGACTTCCTCGATGGACTAGGGCAGATTGCGGGCCTTTATGAAATGATAAAAACGGGTGACCCCTGGGTGACAGAGATCGTCGTGCAGGGTCCGGAGTCGGTCCACTTGTGCGCTGGCACATGTACCCCGGGATAGGGCATTGGGGGGCTCGTTGAGCTTACCGGGGTGAAACAATATCTTGTAATTGTAAGCGGAGAGCTCGCTCCTCCACCTCAAGATCTTATAATTTTTGATCTTGCCCCGCTGTGTGTTATTGAACATGAAGGCAACCGACCGTTGGTCAGTGAGGAGAGTGAATCTCCTGCCGGCCAGGTAATGCCTCCAATGCCGCACAGCTTCTACTAAGGCCTGGGCCTCCTTCTCGACGGAGGTGTGCTGGATTTCGGAGGCATGGAGGGTGCAGGAGAAGAATGCCACGGGTCTGCCTGCCTGGTTGAGGGTGGCGGCCAGAGCAATGTTTGATGCATCGCTCTCGACTTGAAAGGGGAGGGTCTCGTTGACCGCATGCATCACGCCCTTGGCGATGTCAGCCTTGATACGGTCGAAGGTCTGGTGAGCCTCGGCCGTCAGTGGGAAAACGATGGACTGAATGAGTGGACGGGCCTTGTCCGCATAGTTGGGGACCCACTGGGCATGGTATGAGAAGAACCCCAGGCATCGTTTGAGGGCCTTGGGGCTGTGGGGAGTGGGAGTACCATGAGGGGGTGCATGCGTTTGGGGTCAGGCCCTAGAATTCCATTTTGCACCACATAGCTGAGGATGTCTAATCGGTTTGTTCTAAATACGCACTTCTCCTTGTTGTAGGTTAGGTTGAGGAGTTTGACGGTGTGGAGGAATTTGGAAAGGTTGGCGTCATGGTTCGGCTGGTCATGGCCGCAGATGGTGACGTTATCCAGGTACGGGAAGGTGGCCCGCAGTCCTTACCGGTCAACCATTCGGTCCATCTCCCGTTGGAAGACCGAGACCCCGTTAGTGACGCCGAAGGGAACCCTAAGGAAATGGTAAAGGCGGGCGTTCACTTCAAACGCGGTGTAGGAGCGGTCCGCCTTGCGAATGGGGAGCTGGTGATAGGCAGATTTCAGATCCACTGTCGAGACGACCTGGCACTGTGTATCTGATTGACCATATCAGATTTACGTGGGAGGGGGTACACGTCAAGCTGGGTGTACCGATTGCTGGTCTGATTGTAGTCGACGACCATCCTGTTTTTCTCCCCAGTTTTCACAACTACCACTTGGGCTCTCCAGGGGCTGTTGCTGGCCTCGAAAGTACCTTCCCGCAGCAGCCACTGGACCTCAGACCTGATGAAGGTCCTGTCCTGGGCGCTGTAACGTCGAGGCTTTATTAAGCAGAGATGTGTAGCCATCTGCAGCTGCTGCCAAAATGGCTGCAGCTCGGAGAGCCCACACATTTATACTCCGCCTACTGGGTGGAGCCAGCAGGCAGGGATCTACCCCGGTACCTGTACTACAGGGCCTTACCGTAGTACGTATGCGGTTAATGTAATACAATACAATACAACTACCACATCCTGCTCGAGGCAATGCCCCTGTTGAGCAGGTACTGGCGCAGCTCATCGCTCATAAATGAGGATCCCCGGTCACTGTGGACGTAGGCGGGGAAACCAAACAGAGCGAAGATTGTGTTGAGGGCTTTGATGACGGTGGCAGACATCATATCGGGGTATGGGACGGCGAAGGGGAATCTGGAATATTCGTCGACCACATTAAGTACATGTTTCGGTCGGTGGAGGGGAGGGGCCCTTTGAAGTCCACACTGAGGCGTTCAAAGGGGTGGGAGGCCTTCACCAGGTGCGCTCGGTCTGGCCGGTAGAACTACGGTTTACACTCCGCGCAGACCTGGCAGTCTCTGGTGATTACCCTGACTTCCTTGATGAACTAGGGCAGGTTGCAGGCCTTTATGAAGTGATAAAAGCGGGTGACCCCTGGGTGACAGAGATTGTCGTGCAGGGTCCGGAGTCAGTCCACTTGTGCGCTGGCACATGTACCTCGGGATAGGGCATCGGGGGGCTCGTTGAGCTTACCGGGGCGATACAAAATCTCGTAATTGTAGGTGGAGAGCTCGATCCTCCACCGCAAGTTCTTATCATTTTTCATCTTACCCCGCTGTGTGTTGAACGTGAAGGCAACCGACCGTTGGTCAGTGAGGAGAGTGAATCTCCTGTCGGCCAGGTAATGCCTCCAATGCCGCACAGCTTCAATAATAGCTTGGGCCTCTTTTTTGATAGAGGAGTGCCGAATTACAGAAGCATGAAGGTGCGGGAAAAGAATGCCACGGGCCTGCCTGCCTGGTTGAGGGTGGCGGGCAGAGCGACGTCTGATGCATCGCTCTTGACTTGGAAGGGGAGCGTCTCGTCGACCGCGTGCATCGCAGCCTTGGCAATGTCGGCCTTGATAAGGGTGAAGGCCTGGTGAGCCTCGGCAGTCAGGGGGCAAACGGTGGAGTGGATGAGTGGGCGGGCCTTGTCCGCATAGTTAGGGACTCACTGGGCATAGTATGAGGAGAACCCAAGGCATCGTTTGAGGGCCTTGGGGCAGTGGGGAAGGGGGAGTTCCATGAGGGGGCGCGTGCGGTCGGGGTCAGTCCCTCGTTACTCGTGTCAGCATGCTTTGTGGCAGCTGCTGTTTCCTTGAGTGTGCCGTCGCTGAATTTGCGGCGCTCCCCGTCTGGAGTCAGGTCCGGCTTACTTGAATCAGCTTTGGCTTGTCAATTCTCCCCGTCTGGAATCTGGTCTGTTTCACCTGAGTCAGCTTTGGTTTCTTGCCGCTCCCCCTCCGGAGTCATTTCAGGTTCACTTGAGTCAGCTGACGTTTCTGGATGCTCCACGTCAGGAGTCAAAACATGCAGGAATGCTTTTGCTTGTGGAGAGGCTCGAGCGAATGAGGTTTGAAGTAACGTGGTGTCACCGGAGTCACCAGTAGTCTCACTGTGATTGTCGAGTGCCTCTGTACACACCAGCTGAGGTCTGTCACATTGCACATTTGGTATGGGAAGTGGGATGCCGTCGTCACTTGTCGTACATACAGTGGGTAGAGCCTCAGTGTCTTCTTGTCTTTCACTTGAGCTGGGTAGACTGTCAGAGTCTTCTTCTTGTTCACTGGAGTGTGGTAGACTGTCATAGTCTTCTTGCTGTGCACTTGAGCATGGCAGACTGTCATAGTCTTTCTTTTGTTCACTTGAGAGTGGCACACTTACATTATCTGCTGATGTTTGCTCAGAGGAGGTTGCTAGATCCTCATGGTTTGTTCATGCAAGGACTGCGCTTTGGAGTCTTGCGTTGCTTCTATCATGGAGGCAGTCCATAAGCTCGCTGTGGAGGCTTGTGTCACTCGAGTCACTTCTTGTTCATGCAAGGACTGCGCTCTGGAGTCTTTCATTGCTTTCTGTGTGGAGGCTGGGACCCTGTGAGGTGCGTGGACCACTCTCTGTGTGGAGTCGGGGACCCTTCGTGGTGCGTGGACCACTCTCTGTGTGGAGTCGGGGACCCTTCGTGGTGCATGGACCACTCTCTCTGTGGAGTCGGGGACCCTTCGTGGTGCGTAGACCACTCTCTGTGTGGAGTCGGGGACCCTTCGTGGTGCGTAGACCACTCTCTGTGTGGAGGCTGGGACCCTTCGTGGTGCGTGGACCACTCTCTGTGTGGCAGCAGGCCGCTCTCTGTGGGCTTGTACCGCTCTCTGTCTCTTGGTGTCAGGCCGCAGCATAATCCTGCACTCACGAGCCGGGATGTCATATATGCTGGACTGAGGATTCCCCAATCCGAAGAACCCGTCGTCGTGGTCTTCAATGTACAACACCGGTTCGGATTTGGTACTGGGGTAGCCACCTCCCAAGGTGAAATCTTCGTCTGAGTCGTTGTCTTATAGGACTGTATCATCTCTTTGGGCGGTGCTAACTACTTTTTGCAGGGTTCTGCTGAGGTTACTTTCAGCTACTGGTTGAATTTCAGGCATTATGCTGTCGTTCCTGGTGAAAGAATCGGGTTTTACGACGTAAACATTTTTTCCCGTGTTTTGGTACATTTCCCCTTTAAGTGGGCGTGGTCCGGGGCCTCTGATGTCATGACTACGTGGGTCGTAGGAAGCGATTGCGCATTCGCAGATCGCTGTTCCTTTACTTGGGGCCTTTTTCTCAACTGCGCATGTGCGGCTCCTTTTCCAAGATGGCCGCCAATCAAAACTGCGGATTTCTTCAATGGAAAGCCTACCTTCGCCTCGTGGTGAGTTTTTGCGCCTCTTTTACTGATTTTTTTGTACGTTCCTCGCAGAATTCTTGGAATTTGTCCAGGGCTGCCTGGAAGTCGCTCTTGTTTTGCCCCTTTGAGTATTTGAAAGTCTGGAAGATTTCAGCTGCTTCTGGACCCGCAATGGTAAGTAGAAGCTTTATTTTCTCTGCATCCGCCACGCCATCTAGGTCTGACGCTACCAGGTAGATCTTGAATCTGTGCCTGAACGCACGCCAGTTTTCACTGAGATTGCCTTGGTACCTGAGCTGCTGTGGAACTGGAATCTTGAACATCATCTTGCCTGGGTGCTGCTGCTGGTAGTCACTGTCTGCTGAGTTGTAACTATATGGATTTAAACAGGTCACTCCTGGGTACCATGTTTTGTTATGTGCATGACGTAGCATAAGCTACTTGCTTGGTGTGCAGTCTGACAAAGGAAGGTTCAGACTTGGAGATAGCTTTAACACATTTATTAAACTGTTATCGATTCTCCTACTTGGATTCTACTCTCCTGTTAATCCCTTTATAACTACTCAGACTGACGAACCAGTTGGCTACAATCCACGTGGTGGGTGTGATGTGTTTCAAATCAACCCTGTGTACTCACTGAGAGTCTCCACTGGAAAGAGGAAGATCATGTGTGCTGTGTCCTTTTATATGGGTTGGTGTAACGCCCTCCTGTGGTCGTGTCACCTCTGTGTGTATCTTGAATGCCCATTGGTCGTGTCCTATCTTACTGACCTATTGGTTGAATGTCTGTGTGTCATGTCTCTGGTGCTCCCTCTAGTGTCTAGCTAGTCTACGTGTATTTACATTAACCCCTTGTGTATTTACAGTGATGCATATCACCACAACGTCCTCGATCAAGTTCTGGGGCATTCACTGTTGTGGACCTTAGAGTATTCTTTGCCTGAAGGCCCATCTCTCAGGTAAAGGTAACTGCAAAAAGCAGCCCATGCTGACATGTCACTGCTGTAATGTTAACTGGCAAGCCATCTGTTCTTTGCATAAGTGAAGAAAACACACGTTAGGAAAAAGCAGCAACTTAATCTAGAGGACAGATTTCATGATCTACTTGTGTCTCCCTTCATTTCACTCTTACAGCCCCTCTCCGTAGCTTGGCAGTGATACCAAGCATGACTGGAGTGGCAAATAGGATCACTACTTCGAAAGGGAGGAGGAGGTGAAACCAGGTTAATGTGAAGGCATAACTTGGCCACACCTCGGCCTGCCATTGCTGAGTATGTAGATCTTCCTGCAGCGTCATGCAGCAGAGGATGGAGCAAGAACCTCGTTTGACCTCACATTGCCCAAGGACCTGAATACCTTTCAGCAGGTGTTAGCTGTGGCTCAGCCAATAGCATTCCTGCCTCTGAGTCCAACGGTTGTGATTTCAAGACCCACTCCAGAGACAAGCATAAAACTTTGGTTGAGACTTCATGAGTGAGTGCTGTACTACATGGTCAGAGATGCCACTTTTTGGATGAGATCTTAAACCAAGGGCCCACCCACCTACTCCGGGAGTGGATGTAAAATATCCCTTTGCACCATTGCTAAGAGGGCACAGGAGTTCTCCTGGTCAGTATTTGTCCCACAACCACTAAAACAAATAATCTTGTCATTTATCTTGTGCTGTGTGTGGGACCTTACTGTGCCCAGATTAGCTGCTGAATTTCTACATTATAACAGTGACTACATGTCAAAAAATCCTTTATTAGCTGTGACATGCTTTGAGACATCCTGAGGTTGTGAAATTTTCTATATAAGTGCATGTATTTTCCATTTAATTAATCAGCATTGCCAATTGATGACTACTATGCACAAGTGACCAGATATCGTGGGCGAAATTCTCCCCCCCCCACGACGGGTGGGAGAATAGCGGGAGGGCCTTCCCGACTTTTTTGACGCCCTCCCGCTATTCTCCCCCCCCCCGCCGAAATCCCGACACGAATCGCTGCCGCCGTTTTTTTACGGCCGGCAGCGATTCACAGCTGTTAGAAGGGCCGAAGTCCCAGCCCTTTACGTCCTTTTTACGAACGGCAAACACACCTGGTCCTGCCGTTCGTAAAAACGTCGTGACCACCTGGAAAAAAATAACCATGGCACCGATTGGCACGGCAGTACCACGGCCGTGCCAAGGGTGCCATGGGCCCGCGATCGGTGCCCACCGATCGCGGGCAGCGGGCCCGATGCCCGCGCACTATTTGTCCTTCCGCCGCCCCGCAGTATCAATACGCGGGGCGGCTGAGGGGCAACCCGGACCGCGCATGCGCGGGTTTCGCGCAAAAACGCGATGACGTCACCCGCGCATGCGCGGGTGGAGTCTTCCCACCTGCGCATGCGCGGCTGACGTCATATGACGCGTCAGCCGGCGCTAAGTCCGACAAGCGGGCTTAACGATTTTCGTTAAGCCCGACTTGTCGGAGCCTCCGACGTCGGGCTGCTAGCCCCGACGGGGGACCAGAATCGGTCCCCCGTCGGGAAGGGGCGCGATGCGGGTTTTACGGCAGTTTGACGATTTCTCCCGTTTTGGGAGAATTTCGCCCCTTAAGTCTGGGAGCTGGCAAATGGCAGTTGTATCATTGTGTCATGAAGGCAACTTTGTCCAGCTAATTCATGCTCCAGCTCTCGTAAGGATCAGCTTTAGGCTGAAGAAGGGGTTTCAGGGGTTCATGTGTCAGTTGATCTCCACATAAAACCAACATGTGATGTGTGCCGCCACTCACCCCTGTGCCAGTTGGCACTCAGGCGGGCAGCAGTTTGGTCCAGGACCTAATCACAACTGCAAGGTACCAGTGAAACATTCCTAGAAATACACAGACCAAGGAGGAGCAAGATCCCAGCAGAAGATCCTCTGATCAATCCTGGTCCATCAGTATTGCAGCTGCATAGGGCTCAGATTTCATGGTCACTATCTCCTGGGCACCGGGAGCAGTGCTGTCACAGACTGCATGCTACACCCATACTAAGACATAGTTCACATACAGAGCAGTCACAGAGGGATAATGACTATCGTACATACCTGTTAGCCTGTTTACATTGGGCATTGGTAATGGCAGATATCCCTGAGCTTATTCTGCTACCAGCAAGCTGTCCCACTGAAAGAGCTTTTTTTAAAGAAAATATTTTAGAACATCATTGACAAGTTTAGCATTTATTACCCATCCGTATTTACCTCGGAAAGGTGGTGGTGAGCTGACTTTTTGAACTATTGATAATAGCTTCATAGAACAGAATAGTTTACTAAGCAACGTCTGAGGGTAGTTAGGAGTACACTATAGAATCTATGTTGGCATGGATGAGGGAAGGACATAGGAGTACCAGTCCCCAAAGGACATTAATGACCCAGTTGGGTTTTTACAATAATCTGACTGCCTCATGGTCACATTTGAAGATAAGCAGTTCATTTAAATCTAAATTTAAATTGTCAAATTACCATGGTAAGATTTGAAGTAACTTACTCTGAATTTTTTAAGAACCATTGCTCTAAAGCAATACAATTGGGGTTCAAAACTATGGGTGGGATTGTCGGGCTGCGTCTGCCCGGTGATGTAAATTCCTGCCCGATGTCAATGGACCTTGACATGGTCTGCGTCCGCCTGTGGCGATCTTGCGGCGGGTGAGGCAGAAGAATCCAGCCCAATGTATTCTTTGATAAATCGCTGTCCTCCTGACTCCCCAAAGCCTCTCCACCTCCTACGAGGCACTAATCAGGAGTGTGATGAAAGACGCTCCATGGGACACAGCTGCAACAACACTCAAGATGTTTGACACCATTCAGGGCATCATTGATCAGGGGTCTCTCAACTTCCTTAAACATCCCCCACCCCTCACCCCCACCGTGGCATAGATTTCATAGAATTTACAGTGCAGAAGGAGGTCATTAAACCCATCGAGTCTGCACCGGCTCTTGGAAAGAGCACCCTACCCAAGGTCCACACCTCCACCCTATCCCCATAACCCAGTAACCCCACCCAACACTAAGGGCAATTTTGGACACTAAGGGCAATTTATCATGGCCAATCCACCTAACCTGCACATCTTTGGACTGTGGGAGGAAACTGGAGCACCCGGAGGAAACCCACGCACACACGGGGAGGATGTGCCGACTCCGCACAGACAGTTACCCAAGCCGGGAATCGAACCTGTGACCTTGGAGCTGTGAGGCAATTGTGCTATCCACAATGCTACCGTGCTGCCCAGCATCATTGCTACTCTCCAGGAAAGTTTCTTTAGCAAGGCCTTGTGTGCCATGAAATGTCACCAACTCCATAGAATTTCATAGCATTTACAGTGCAGAAGGAGGCCATTTGGCCACGAGTCTACACCGACCCTGAAAGAGCACCCTACCTAAGCCCACACCTCCAACCTATCCCCATAACCCAGCAACCCCACCTAATGTTTCGACACTAAGGGGCAATTTAGTGTGACCAATCCACCTAACCCGCACATCTTTGGATTGTGGGAGAAAACCGGAGCACCCGGAGGAAACCCACGCAGACACGGGGAGAATGTGCAGACTCCGCAGAGGTAGTGATCCAACCCGGGAATGGAACCTGGGACCCTGGAGCTGTAAAGCAACAGTGCTAACAGTGGTGATCATTGTGCTACCGTGCCGTCCCGCCATGTTCCCTCCAAGTGGTAGTGCCTTGCTTTTGACAAGGTGCCACACAAAAGATTGCTGCATAAGATAAAGATGAATGGCATTAAGGGTAAAGTAGCATGGATAGAGGATTGGTTAATTAATAGAAAGCAAAGAGTGGGGATTAATGGGTGTTTCTCTGGTTGGCAATCAGTAGCTAGTGGTGTCCCTCAGGGATCCGTGTTGGGCCAACAGTTGTTTACAATTTACATAGATGATTTGGAGTTGGGGACCAAGGGCAATGTGTCCAAGTTTGCAGACGACACTAAGATGTGTGGTAAAGCAAAAAGTGCAGAGGTTACTGGAAGTCTGCAGAGGGATTTGGATAGTTTAAGTGAATGGGCTAGGGTCTGGCAGATGGAATAGAATGTTGATAAATGTGAGGTTATCCATTTTGGGAGGAATAACAGAAAAAGGGATTATTATTTAAATTATAAATTATTAAAACATGCTGCTGTGCAGAGGGACTTGGGTGTGCTAGTGCATGAGTCGCAAAAAGTTGGTTTACAGGTGCAACAGGTGATTTAAGAAGGCAAATGGAGTTTTGTCCTTCATTGCTGGAGGGATGGAGTTTAAGACTAGGGAGGTTACGCTGCCATTGTATAAGGTGTTAGTGAGGCCACACCTGGAGTATTGTGTTCAGTTTTGGTCTCCTTACCTGAGAAAGGACATATTGGTGCTGGAGGGTGTGCAGAGGAGATTCACTAGGTTAATCCCAGAGTTGAGGGGGTAGGATTACGAGGTGAAGTTGAGTAGACTGGGATGTACTTGTTGGAATTTAGAAGGATGCGGGGGAATCTTATAGAAATATATAAAATTATGAAGGGAATAGATAGGATAGATGCGGGCAGGTTGTTTCCAGTGGTGGGTGAAAGCAGAACTAGGGGGCATAGCCTCAAAATCAGGGGAAGTAGATTTCGGACTGAATTTAGGAGGAACTTTTTCACCCAAAGGGTTGTGAATCTATGGAATTCCCTGCCCAGTGAAGCAGTTGAGGCTCCTTCATTAAATGTTTTCAAGATAAAGATAGATAATTATTTGAAGAATAAATGAGTGAAGGGTTATGGTGTTCGGGCGGGAAAGTGAAGCTGAGTCCACAAAATATCAGCCATGATCTCACTGAATGGCGGAGCAGGCTCGAGGGGCCAGATGGCCTACTCCTGCTCCTAGTTCTTATGTTCTTATAAGTCGCACAATATCCACTTGTAAAAGAAAATGCCATTACTTTATTGGCATTGGATTAACCTCCTGCTATCCCTTACCTAGTAGCACTGTGGGAATCTCTTCACGAGATGGACTATAATGGTTCAAGAAGGCCCACCCCCATCTTTTCAAGGGAGAGGTAATAAATGTTCCTCTTGCTAACCACACCTGCATGAATTAATAAAGAAATAAATCAGCCTTGGGAGATAAATTATTCAAGTATTCAGGGTGTTAGGAGATTCAACTTACCTTATCGGTGAGCAGGATCCAGGAATTTAGTGCCAACAAGCTAGGAGTGGTGAGAATGTGGAGTGGACTGCTGTGGGAGGCACTGGAGGAAGGTCGTGTGGGGGAACGTTCAGGGAAAACTGGTTAGGTACAAGAGGCAGAGAAAGGAGATTCTGGAATTCCAGAACTGACCAAATGGATTGCCAAATCTTTTTAAGCTATATGCTCCTGTGCAATTGATCAGAAATGAATGTTGCACTGGGGTTAAATTTGTCACAGGGATGCTCTTTATAGATTCATTAACGGCCACTTGGCTGCCTGATTCTATTGCAGATTCCTTGATGCAGCACCAATGGCTGTCAGTCCTAAACTCAAGCTGTCCATCAGTAACTGAGGAAAACCCCAGTGAAAAACTAAATGCAAGACAATGAGAAGATCTGTTCACCCGCATCATCAAATCATGTCGGACAAGGAGAGCACAAAAATCACAAAGCTAATGGGCTGGGAAATTAAAATATTTGGTACAGCTTTATTGCACTTGCATTACACTCCAAAAGCCCCAGAGCCAATGGTTTAATTTTGTTTGCTAGCATTTAAGAAACACCAAAGGACAATTTAATTAAATGTTCCAAATAAGTTCTTTTTTAAATGCATTTGTTACCTTGAAGCAAAGACCTAATGTAATTTCCTTCAGTAAAATTGAAGGAGATTGCGTTTGAATTAAGCAGGGAGCTTTTACAGATTATTCATTGGATGCTTTTTCCATCAGCCTTCCATTGCAGTGGTGAGCTGAAGTCAAGCTGATGGCACTTTCAGCTCAAGATTGATAAAACACGAAGCAGACCTCGGGTGGGGTTTTCCAGCAGGAAGTCTCAGCGCTGGTATTCCACATACATTCAGAGATAGAAGATTTCATTGCCAGACGAAGAATGAAAGGCAGACAGACAGATCTACCGATTTGTTTATTTACCACCTTTCATGGTCATGGGTCATCCCAAAGCACCTTACAGCCAATTAAGCCAATTTAAGGGGAGGTGGTGGCATTGTGGTGTTGTCACTAGACGATTAATCCAAGGACGCAGTGCACTGCTCTGGAAACCCGTCTTCAAAACCCACACGGCAGATGGTGAAATTTGAATTCAATAAAAATAATCTTCAATTAAAAGGTAAACAATGACCATGAATTGCCATTTGTCGTATAAAAGCTGTCTGGTTCACTTGTCTTTTCAGGAAGGAAATCTTCCATCCTTACCTGGCCTACAAGCAACTCCTGACCCACAGCAATGTGGTTGACTCTTAACTGACCTCTGAAATGGCCGATGAAGATCAAGGGCAGTTAGGGACAGGCAACAAATGCTGATCTTGCCAGCATCACCCACATCCTATGAAAGTACTTTTGAAATGTAGTCGTATTGCAATTAGGAAAAAACAGCAGCCAATTTGCACGCAGGAAGTTCCCCCTCAGACATCAATAAAACAAATAATCAGATAGTTGTTATTTGGTGTTGATTGAAAGACAAATATTTGTTAGGACTCTGCTCTTCCTTAAGTACTAACCAGGGGTTATTTATATCTTTTTATCCAGGGTCTTGGTTTAACATTCCTTCCAAATGACAGTACCTCCCACAGTGCAGCACTCCCTCAGTGTTGCACTGGGATTCCAGCTGTGATTGTAAGCTCAGGTCTCTGGAGTGGGACTGACACAGAGACAGGAATGCTGCCACTGGAAAGCAGGAACCCTTCAGCATTTCAACAAGCTCATCCTGTTCAGGTTACAATCCTATATTTAACTTCGCTAATGCTTATTGAACCCGTGCTTTAAAATACTAGGGCCGGGATTCTCTGACCCTGCGCTGGGTCGGGGAATCCCCGGGGGAAGGCGCGAAGTCCGCCCCGCCGCCACGACGCCGGCTGCCCTATTCTCCGGCGCTACTTTTTGGGGGCCGGCGGGATTCCCGCCATGCCAGTTGGTGTTGCTTGACAGCGTTCCCCCCCCCGCCCCCAGCGATTCTCCAGGCCACGATGGGCTGTGTGGCCATAACGTTTTGGCCAGTCCCGCTGGCGTGAATTACTCACCTCCCGCACAGCGGGACCTGGCAGGCAAGTGTGGGGGGGCGGTTCTGGGGGGGCGCGGGGGGATCCGGCCCATGGGGCCACGGTGGCCGGGCCGGCGATTGGGGCCTACCGATCTGCGGGCGGGCTGGTTCTGTGGGGGGTCGTCGTTCCTCCGCGTTGGGCCCCTGTAGGGCTCTGCCATATTGCCTGGGGGCGAAAGAAAGCCCCGCGCTTGCGCAGAAGTACGCTGGCCGGTCTGCGCATGTGTGAGATCACGCCAGCTGTTCCGCGCATGCGTGAACTCGTGCTGGCCCTTTGGCACCGGCTGGAGCAGCGGGGACGACCCCGGCGGAAACCTAGCCTCCGAGAAAGGTGAGAATTCCTCACTTTGGGGGGCCGTTAATGGCGGAGTCATTGGCGGCGGTTTTCCCGCCGGCGTGGGGACATAGCCCCATTTTCAGAGAATCCCGCCCCTTAACTCTGAGTTGTGCTAGTGGGAGGAAACAGCCGGCTCGGCAAATCTAGTAAGTAAGAGTTAAATAGTGTACACAACACATTGTGAAATATTACAGGTAAAATGTGTACTTTGGGCAACATAGATTTAAGGTTTATAAAAGGGAAATGCTCAGGATACTGGAAATCTGAAATAAAAATAAAGACTCAACAGATTAAGCAGCACTTATAGAGAGAAACAGAGTTAACAGGCGCAATTCAGCGACCGTGTTGCAACTGGCGCGAATCGATGCACAATGGGTGAATCACGCACCAGCCCAAAATCTGATTCCGCGCTGGGCCAATCACGGGTCACCCAACTCACTCCGCCCGGCACGATCTGCATCTCGTCCTGGCTGGGCAAGATCCTGATCTGCATATGTAAATAAACCGTACGGCTCATTTAAATACCCGGACGCCAGATTCAGGAGACCTCTCCAGGCCTCCATAATGATGTGGGGGGGGGGGGGGGGGGGGGGTGGCGGCGAGGGGGGTCACAAAAACAAGGGGGTGGGGAATGATCGCGGCAGCCGGTCAAAATGGCTCCCCAATCTGCGAGGAGCCTTTCCTCAAAGGAAATCCTTTTAAGTGCAACCCTTGGTGGAGATGCTCTTAGTCAATAAAATAGCAAAGTGCCAGCAGCAAGGAACACCCGCTAAATGTGCCGTTCAGCAGACTGCAACTTGAGTCCGCTGAATCACGCCTAATATTTCAGGTTGAGATGACCTTTCACCAGAACACAAATGAAAGGTCATCGAACCGAAATATAACTCTGTTTCTCTGGATGTTAAATGACCTGCTGAGCTCTTCCAGCATTTTTCTAATATAAGGTTTCTAATTTAATTATAATCGATTAATTGCATCATATTGCATCTTAATTACATCTAATGCATGTTGGAGTTTGCAGCAGCAGAGCATTTCATGGCATCAGGTATTAATTAAATTGTCCCTGCACACTTCAGCTCAGCGATAGGTGCTGGTTTAGCGCAGTGGGCTAAACAGCTGGCTTGCAATGAAGAACAATGCCAGCAGCTCGGGTTCAATTCCCGTACCAGCCTCCCCAAACAGGCGCCGGAATGTGGCGACTAGGGGCTTTTCGCAGTAACTTTAGTAAAGCCTACTTGTGACAATAAGCGATTATTTATTATGAATTAATTATTGCCCAGTGTGATCTGGTAACAATGCAGCAAAGGGCCTAAGTGAACAGGGAAACTGACAATGTATCTCCTTAACCAGTGAGATCTAAGATTGGTAAGTAAATGCAGGAAGGACTGAGAAGAAAGGGGAATTAAAGGGGGTAAATTCTTTACTTTTCTATAAATTTAGAGTAGCCAATTTTTTTTCCTAATTAAGGGGCAATTTAGCGTGGCCAATCCACCTAGCCTGCACATCTTTGGGTTGTGGGGGTGAGACCCATGCAGTAACGGGGAGAACGTGCAAACTCCACACGGACAGTGACCCGGGGTGGAATGTGGTTAACATCGGGGAAAGAGAGGTAGAGATGATAGACGCGATTAACCAATTTGCAACAAAGTCCCGTGACGAGCACGTTTAGCTGGGTGCTTCCCGGTGCTCGCAGCTCCGAGAAACACCGCGCTATCTATCGGGACTTTGTTGCAATCCGGGGCCTCGGCGGGGAACACACCGAGGAGCTCCTCTCGCTGGCACTCCTCAGTGCAGGAAGAGATCGCGATCTCTCAACACCCCGACGTGACCCCTGAAACCCCCCAGAGCCCCAATTCATCTATAAGGGGTCCTCGACCCCCCCGCACCCCACCTCACACGGGCAGGGCACCCCTGGGTCCGATCTGTGGTGCAGGCAAAATGCCAGTGTAACATTCTGGCAGTGCCCCTGCCAGCTGGCAGTGGTACCTGGGCAGTACCAGGCTGGCACCCTGGGGGCACAGCAGTGCCAGGGTACCACCGTGCTCAGAGGGCAACCAATTGGGGGCCTCCGACCCCCTGGGAGACCCCAAGTGCTGTTCCACCTGGCCATTTGTGGGGACCAGCACTGAACCACATTCGCCTGAGGGCCTCAGTAGATCAGATTCATACATTCAGATTCATTGAACAATACAGTGCATTCCAGACCATCGCCACCCTCTGTGTGAAAGGTTTTTCCTCAAATCCCTCCTAAACCTCCTGCCCCTCAACTTGGACTTGTGTCCCCTTGTAACTGACGAAGGTTGGTCGGCGAGGGTCGCGAAGGTTGGTCGGCGAGGGTCGCGAAGGTTAGTTGGTGTGGGTCACGAAGGTTAGTCGGTGTGGGTCACGAACGTTAGTTGGTGTGGGTCACGAAGGCTAGTCGGTGTGGGTCGCGAAGGTTAGTCGGTGTGGGTCACGAAGGTTAGTCGGTGTGGGTCACGAAGGTTGGTCGGCGAGGGTCACGAAGGTTGGTCGGCGAGGGTCACGAAGGTTGGTCGGTGTGGGTCGCGAACGTTAGTCGGTGTGGGTCACGAAGGTTAGTCGGTGTGGGTACGAAGGTTAGTCGGTGTGGGTCGCGAAGGTTAGTTGGTGTGGGTCACGAAGGTTAGTCGGTGTGGGTCACGAACGTTAGTTGGTGTGGGTCACGAAGGCTAGTCGGTGTGGGTCGCGAAGGTTAGTCGGTGTGGGTCACGATGGTTGGTCGGCGAGGGTCACGAAGGTTGGTCGGCGAGGGTCACGAAGGTTGGTCGGTGTGGGTCGCGAACGTTAGTCGGTGTGGGTCACGAAGGTTGGTCGGCGAGGGTCACGAAGGTTAGTCGGTGTGGGTCACGAAGGTTAGTCGGTGTGGGTCACGAAGGTTAGTCGGTGTGGGTCACGAAGGTTATTCGGTGTGGGTCGCAAACGTTAGTCGGTGTGGGTCACGAAGGTTGGTCGGCGAGGGTCACGAAGGTTAGTCGGTGTGGGTCACGATGGTTAGTCGGTGTGGGTCACGAAGGCTAGTCGGCGAGGGTCACTAAGGTTGGTCGGCGAGGGTCACGAAGGTTAGTCGGTGTGGGTCACGAAGGTTAGTCGGTGTGGGTCACGAAGGTTAGTCGGTGTGGGTCACGAAGGTTGGTTGGCGAGGGTCACGAAGGTTAGTCGGTGTGGGTCACGATGGTTAGTCGGTGTGGGTCACGAAGGCTAGTCGGCGAGGGTCACTAAGGTTGGTCGGCGAGGGTCACGAAGGTTAGTCGGTGTGGGTCACGAAGGTTAGTCGGTGTGGGTCACGAAGGTTAGTCAGTGTGGGTCACGAAGGTTGGTCGGCGAGGGTCACGAAGGTTAGTCGGTGTGGGTCACGAAGGTTGGTCGGCGAGGGTAACGAAGGTTAGTCGGTGTGGGTCACGAAGGTTAGTCGGTGTGGGTCACGAAGGTTGGTCGGCGAGGGTCACGAAGGTTAGTCGGTGTGGGTCACGAAGGTTAGTCGGTGTGGGTCACGAAGGCTAGTCGGCGAGGGTCAGGAAGGTTGGTCGGCGAGGGTCACGAAGGTTAGTCGGTGTGGGTCACGAAGGTTAGTCGGTGTGGGTCACGAAGGTTAGTCGGTGTGGGTCACGAAGGTTGGTCGGCGAGGGTCACGAAGGTTAGTCGGTGTGGGTCACGAAGGTTGGTCGGCGAGGGTAACGAAGGTTAGTCGGTGTGGGTCACGAAGGTTAGTCGGTGTGGGTCACGAAGGTTGGTCGGCGAGGGTCACGAAGGTTAGTCGGTGTGGGTCACGAAGGTTGGTCGGCGAGGGTCACGAAGGTTGGTCGGTGTGGGTCGCGAAGGTTAGTCGGTGTGGGTCGCGAAGGTGGGTCGGTTGGTTAAAAAGTGGGTCCTGGGAAAGAAAACACCAGTCTAGTTAGTACAAGAGTTTGCTTGTATTAGCCAACCACTACTTTAGTTAACATCAGTTGAGTGGCAAGTTCTTAGAAGCAAATTACAATATAAAGAATCTAATTCCCTGAATTCAAAGAATGCATTGTCAGAAGAAGCTGTTGTGGCTGACTGATCATGTATGAAGACGAATACGAAGCGAATGGAAACAAATTAAACTAAATTCCATTAAACTGCTAATTCAATTGCAACTTAAAGCAGAATAGGTTAAGTGGATCAATTCTTGTTGTAAATATAAAAGATTAAGGAGTGATCCTAAGTGACCTATTTAAGATGATTAAAGAATAGGATAGATTGAGAGAAACCATTTCTGTTTTTCCAAAAATATACTGTATTTGTAAAAGATTACATTAAAGTTCAAACTTTACATTCCATAAAGAGCAATACAGCTCAGTTTTTGTCAATACACTATGAGCAAGTCAATGGAAAAGTTTCTAAGTGTGGTAGCGAATGGTAACCGGCGCGAGCTTCCCGGCACTCGGCCCAGTGAGGCTGCCACGTCAATCTAACTTTAATTGGTCCACGGGCTTCATGCCACAAATCATGGCTCGCCGGACGATTCACTGTGATCACATTTGCCTGCCCCCTGCTAACAAGGTAGAGCTGCACTTAAACTGCTCTACACAGCCAACCCCACTCAGCTCGCAGCCACGGTCCCACGATTCGGGGATGCAGACCTAGGGAGGCTCATAGAGACGGTCGAGACCAGAAGGGATGTCCTGTTCCCCTGGGGGTCCCGGAAGGTGAGCCACCTGGGAGGAGGCATCAGCTGCCGTCAGCTTGGGCAGCGTGACCAGGAGGACCGGCACCCGGTGCCGCAAGGAGGTCCACCCATGCCCTCCATGCCGCCCGTTCCCCCAAACCCCATCTCCCCCATGTGAACCATCCTCCCCACCCGAAGTCTCCTCCCTCATCTCCCACAGACCACCCAACCCCCCCGCGGTGAACCACGCAACCGGGTAACGATTCCCTCTCTGTGTTCCTGCAGGAATATTTGTCCCACAGGTGTTGGGAGAGGGCTCAGATGGGCAGCGAGGTGGCGGTCATCAGAATCCTCACCACCTTTGAGGAACAGGTTACTGTGGTGGCTGAGTACAGAGCGATCACCAACGTCGAGGCTGGCCTACGGCACAGATGTGAGGATCCACTGGGCCCACCCAGATGCACTATCACACGTGAGTTGTTAATGCCATACAGACTGACCCATCCCTCCCACTGACCACATGTCCATTCTCCCGCAGGACCTGCAGCCAAGGGCACCAACCCACCCAGGGTGCCCCCCCTCAGGGGAAGGCTCCGAGAATTCCACCGTAGAGGTGGCACAGCTGTCATCCTCATCCTCCACCAGCGCAGGGACACACACCACGGTGGGCAACGGATGTGGTCAAGCTTCTGGGGCACATGTTGGTGAGCACCACACAGCTGCTGATGTACATCAGGTGGAGGCAGGAATGCCCAGGAGAGACAGCAGTCGGAGGGCTGCTGGATCCCAGGTCCCAACTAGGCCCCAGTCAGATGCTCAGCCTAGGGGCCGAATTGATGCAGGCGATAGGCTATTCAGAGGGAGATGTCAGCGACTCTCCAGTAGGTCCATAGCCGATCGGAGGAGTATCAGAGGCTGCGGGCACACCGGCCAGGAGGAGGGGGTGCTGAGTGCTAACCCAGACCCATTCTATGGAGTGGCAATGGTGGTATCAACTCCCCCCGAGTACCACCCCTCTGAAGATGCCGCATCTCGAAGTCAGCACCTGGAATAGGGTGGCACAGTTGTGTATGTGCTTCCGATAACTGGGGTAGGGCCCTCCGGGCCCAGAGCCCCCAAAGGATGCCCACCAGGGGCATCGAAGGCCATGGAGGTGGTAAGCAGCTGTCTGCCTCCATCTCTGATGTGCATCCTGGAGATACACCTAGACGCAGCAATAGAGCACGGAAGGCTGAGCACATCGAGGATTACTGAGAGGGCACTTGGGGGAAGGGGGGGAAAGTGGGTAGATTGGGGGATAAGAAAGGATCGTTGGGGGAAGGGTGAGAAGATGGTGGGGAGAGTGTGGGGCACCATCGGGAGAGTGGGGAAGTGGTGGACACTATTACGTGAGAGACATTAAAAAACCTTCACCACAACTAGTAAGGCACCTCTGGCACTTTCATCCACAATGCGGGCAGTACACCAATCCCATGCCCCATTTCCACAGATATTCTCTCTCCCCCACCCCCCAGGCACAGTACATACAGGTGATGGGTGTGAGCGAGCACTCAGCAGACAGGCAGGGGTCAGACTATGGCATAGATTGAGGAGCACCAGCGCCCAGCTCCCTGCGGGTTACAATCACCCCCCCTGCCCTCGACAGTGACCCGCTGACAGTGCCAACAAAATCCCAGCACCCTGGAGTGGTTACACAGAGTCTGGGAGGTTGGGAAATGGGTGGGGGAGAGGGAGGGAGGAGGGGATGATGGTGAAGGGGGATGCAGAGGGATGGGGAAGTAGGCGAAGGGGTGAAGGATGGAGGGGGTGCGATGACAGACGAGGGCAAGTCCTATGTGAAGTGGGCAATGATGAGGACCTTCCTAGCCGTCTGGGCATGCCGCTGTCACCTTTCCTCCAGCCTCCAGTTGGTCCTCCGATTCCTACCTGGGATCATCCTCCAGCCCTTCCTGGTCCGGTGCCTCCACATCGTCCTCCTCCTCCTCAGAGGTGGCAAGGGGCACAGTTGTCCCTACTCACCCTGGCCGCCCTGAGGAGGTCGTGCAATATCTTTCTGCACTGGATGCCAGTCCGGACGACTTCACCAACAGTGCTGACCGCGTCTGCCACCTGCGCCCAGGCACGGCGAATGGCGGCGCCTGACGCTCTTCCTCTGGGGCTGGGTTACAGGGTCTTCAGTCTCTCCTTCACGGCGTCCAGAAGGGTCTCCAGCTCAGCGTTCCTGAACCGTGGCACTTCTCCTTCCAGCCACCTTGTTGGATGGGACAGTGTATGTGGGGGAATGAATCATTTAAGTGCGGCTGAGGCGTGTGGGCCTCATGTGCGGCAATCACGGACCCGGCGAATCCGGCGCCATTTTGCTTCAAAACAGTTACGTTTCACGTGCCGATGGTGCTAGCCCATTTAGAGTTGCTGGATCATTGCACCTATCGCGCCATTTTTGCCATCATAAAAGTCCACAGTTTTCACGACGGTGTCAGCACTTAGTCTCAAAATTGGAGAATCCCGGCCCTATTTCTTCAGGTCGGACAGGCCAAAACAAAAGTATGTAACTCGAAAAATTGAGTTAGGCTGCCCAGGGGTGATGTCAGGAAGCACCTATTTACACAAAGTGCAGCGAAACTTGAGAATTCCTCCCTCACCCTGCAAAGATCTGTTCAGATTAGAGGCTGGGTCAATTGAAAATTGCAACCCTGAGATAGATAACATTTTGATACATAATTGTTATGGAGCCAAGTGGGGAAATGGAATTGAGCCATGAACTAATTGAATTTCAGAACAAGGTCAGCGTGCTGAATGTCAGTCCTTTTCCTATTTTCCTCTGTAAAGGTGACTGACTACCTTGCATAATTTAATTCTGCACTTGATTAGACATCTTAATGTTTTGCAGGAATTTATAGCTCCTTTTGTGGAAGCAATAACTAATTTTCTTGCACTAATGTCGTAAAGAGACATCCCTTCAGTAACCTCTGGTGTGAAATCTGGGGCAGGATTTTCATTCCTGGGTCCCAGTCCTGCCTTCAGGAGAATTTCAGGGTCAGAGGATCACAAGTGCTGATGGCTAGATCCATGCAGAGGGAGTTTTTGGAGCAGGTGGCAAATTAAGTGGAGGCCATAAGGTGCCCCATCCGATTAAGGACGTTGGGCAGGCTTCCAAGCTTGGAAGGCCTAATGGAGGCCTCCACTTAATTTGCCGCCTGTTCCAAAAACTCCCTCTGCATGGATCTAGCCATCAGCACTTGTCAAAGATCAGCAGCCCAACCCTCCGAATTGGGTGCTACTGAAAGATGTAGGTGGGTCAAGAATGTACCATTCCCAGTTTCAAGCCAGAAATGGGATAAATTAGAGAGCCTGAGGGGTGAGGGCCATCAGGCATAGAGGGATAGGCCCGCACCACCACCCCCAAGTACAGACACAACTGTGGTTGTGGCTGATCTTCGAAGCAGTGTTCTCCTCACTGAATGGAGACTCAGACTCCTCAGTCTACACAGTCCGATGCTGGGAGGCTATCACCGTGTGCCAGATCGTATCTTGGCTTGACGGGTACCCCTGTATCCACAACGTCTGGTCCGGCAGCCATTGCTGCCTTCATCTGGACTTCTGAAGAATCCCACAGAGGCTCGAAAGTGTTGTAGAGCCAGCCCTATGGGACTTCCCTCCAGGTTGAGAGTCTCCTGCCTCCAGAGCAACCTCCTCGAGCCATTAAAAATTCAGCCCAAGGTGTGCAAGTCGCACCTTCAGAGGAAGGTTTTCCTCTCCCATCACATCATGTGTCACACAGAGCAGCTTACCTCAGGCTTGTAGTTATATTGTTAGCAGTAACTTTTCCTTTAAATTGCTTGGTGCATTTTGAGCATTTGCGTAAAGTCTAACTCCTGGTCACCCATTATCTTTCATTTTGTGAGGGTCCACAGTGTCATGGAAAACCAAGAATGCCAATGAAGGAGACTGATTGTTCTGAGGGGATATTATATAAAAATATACTTATTGCTAGTGAATAAATTAGAAGAAATTTTATTGCGCCTATTCTGAGACCTTTCTGTACTGCTGTGAGAATTAGGGTTAGGGTTGATGCAGCAAATGGTTGTTGCATTGGCTTCATTATCTTGTCATTTTCAGGAATGTATAAAATCAGAGAAACATGAATGCCATCAAGTACAAGCTGTCATTCTCTGAGGGTGGAAATGTTCCATACCCGGCAAAGTCAATGGAATTTTGAATGGCTCACCGCATTTTAGGCCGTCACCCTTGCCATTATGGGTCTGTAAATTTCCACCCTATATACCTCAGAACCTCTTGGGTATTTATCTGTGTTATATCTTAAAGGCATTTCAGAGAAGATAATTTTATTATCATGAGTTCTCCCCCAGATCAATATTTATCCCAACCAAAATCATTAAAACAGATTATCTGGTCATTATCACTTCGCTGTTCATGGGAGCTTGCTCTGTGCAGATTGGTTGTCATATTTTCTACACCACAGCAGCGATTACATTTGACAGTGGCTAGCACTGCTGCCTTTCAGCGCCAGGGACCCGCGTTCAATTCTGGCCATGGGCGACTGTGCGGAGTTTGCACTTTCTCCCCGCATCTGCATGGATTTCCTCCCGGTGTTCCGGTTTCCTCCCACAGTCCAAAGATGTGCAGGTTAGGTGGATTGGCCATGCTGAATTGGCCCTTAGTGTCCAAAGATGTGCAGGTTAGGTGGATTGGCCATGCTGAATTGGCCCTTAGTGTCCAAAGATGTGCAGGTTAGGTGGGGTTGCGGGGATAGGGCGGAGGAGTGGGCCTAGGTGGGGTGCTCTTTTGGAGGGGCGGTGCAGACTTGATGGGTCGAATAGTCTCCTGCGCTGTAGGAATTCCATGGTTCTAAAATGCACTTAATTGACGGTAAAGTGCTTTGGAGAATTCTGAGGTTGTGAAGGACAGTTTATAAATGCAGGTTGGTCATTCTTTATTTCTTTCTTGCTTTCTTTAATCTGTGAGTGCAAATAAACCGCAATGAACAAAGTCGCAGTCGAAATTCTGAGAAATTGAAAACTATGACTGACTTACCGAGGGGAAAATGATATAATTTGTTGTTAGGAGAATGACAGGAGGCACAGTGCCTCTCACCCTATTAGCCATCCACTTGCAGCACCACGCTGATATATGTTCATTAAGTGGAAAGTACATTAGATGTTGCTGCATGGCATGCTGCAGAGATGAGTCCAGGCTTCCTGCTAATTTAAATAACAAAACCTGACCCTCAGAGTCATCCCTGCAGATACTTAGCCACGAATGAGAAAGCAGCAATAAATAGGAAGAGGAGGCCGAGGCCTCTTCAGATATATTCCCTCTCACCCGAATGAACAACTCCACCAGAGACAGGGGGAAATGAAACTAGAGGGTGACTGACAGGTTGAAAACAAAAACACAAATTAACTGACAGATTAGAATGAAGGACAATGATATTCATGTATGTTTTATTAATGCATCACTGTGCCAGTCATTATTTGTCACATTTGCTTTCCTGCATCTGATCATGTGTGTTACAGCGTGAGACAATAACAGTTCAAATTGATTCCCGTATACTCTATACTTACATCCCCAAAAGGCTAGGCTTGCTGGGTAAAATTCCAAGATTATGTCAAGATATCAAGAGGTGCGGTTCAGCGGGCTCGAAACTAAGTCTAGATACGGGCGCGTTTGGCGGGGTGTTCCTCAGCAGCTGGAGGGCCAAGATCCACCTCGCTATTCACCAGCACTTTGCCATTTTTTTGGGGCCTGGGGGAGTTTCACCCTGTCAAAGCAATACTTTAATTAATTTCCTGCTGGTGAGCTGAACTCGCTGGCAAGAACGGCTCCTCGCAAATCAGGGCGCCATTTTGACCGGCAGCCCCGATCTCTGCATCCCACCGCCTTTCGGCTCCACGCCGATCGCAACGCAGTGGCTGAATCGTGCCGAAGGAATATGGAGCAAAGGCAGGTAAATAGAGGTATGCAGATCAGCCATGATTGATCCTAACTGAATGTGGAAGATGCTTGAGGGGCTGAATTTCCTCCTCCTGTCTCTATTGTTCCTACGTTTATGTTAAGTATTCATATGTTAACAATTGCACAATTTATTTTCATAGCCAAGAATAAATAAAGCATGATTTAAAATACAAATGCATTATAAATGGAATATTTGAAAGTTCTACCCGAGCGGGATTACTGCCCATCCACACTGCAGGATAAATATGAAGGTGTGGGAAAAGATACAGGAGCGATTAACAGAATAGCTTCAAGTGGGGGATCATGGTTAGGTGGATAGAAGCTGGAATCTTGTCCTTAGCGCAGAGAAGGCTAAGAGGATATTTGATAGAAGTGTTTGAAATCATTAATGGTTCAGGTAAAGAAAGCAAAACTGTTTTCAGTGGCTGAAGTGTCAGTAATCGGAGCTCACAGGTGATCAGAAGAACCAATATTGGGGAAAATGTTTTAAAGAAACAAGCAGTTATGATTTTGAATATAATGTCCAAGAAGGTGGCCGAAATACAATCAATAGCAGCCTATAAAGTGAATTTGACGAATAATTAAATAGACAGCATCGCAGCTATGCGGGAAATCAGGGGACCGGAGCTAACTGCATTTGCCTTTGAAAGAGCTGGCACTGATTTTATGGGCTGAATGGCCTTTTACTGTGCTGTGTTATTTTACGATTCCAGTCTCACAACAGCTATTTATCATCTCACATTATTGTTCAAGATGTTTTCTGTATGTGCTTTGCAGTTGACAGATTAAATAAGGAGGTTGAATTCAAACAGAATCCTCTTTGGACCACATTGTTCATAAACTCGAGTAATTCACATGATTTCAGACAATGCACATGGTAAGTCTCAACTAAAAAACACAAATGGGGGGGTCACTTGATTTAAGCGCGGGAGCGGCTGAGCTTTTGCGAGCTCTGGCTCAAATTGTCTTTTAATCCTTTATTTTACCCTAATGCACATTCCATAATTATCCTTTTTTTGGGATATATGTCTTGCACTATGTACCTGGTTGATGCAGCTCGGAGTTTGGTGATGGGCCAAGTTGAATCAGAGTAAATGGTTATTTGATTGAGTTGGTTGGAGATGGCTGGGGTAGGGCCCAGCTTGCAGCGGCGGTATTGCTGGTGAGTGGCCCACACCTCAGTGGTGCTGTTTGTATCAGGATGATGGGTGCCATTGCAAATTATGTTCTGAACGATGATCTTGGCTCCATGGTGCAAGTCTGCTCAGTTTGATGAACTGCGACGTATCCTTGGGGGAATAGTGGAAGTGCAGATAAGAATCTGCGTATCTGGTAGAGCACATTCCCTGGTGGGGGCCCACTTTTGGTTTGTAAAAATCCGACTGCATGGTGTATCATCGAACCTGACCGACTCGGGAAGTGGGGGCCAGACAAGAAGTGCGAAATGTGGGAGGTGAGTTCACATTTGAATTTCAAAATTGGCTGCCATGCTTTAGCAATCTTGATTTGGAGGCTGGGTGCATCAGGTTCGACGGACCACATTGTATCTGGTCTTCGAGGCCTGAGGTCGGCTGGGATTGCTGACCATTGGTCTTATATTATCCTGTGTTCAATGCTGGTCCTGAGGCGTTAGAGGTGGCCGATCGTATCAAGTCATCTCCCTGGCTGGGGCCCAAAAGTCTTCATTGACTGGGCATTGGGGTGATGGCACGGCAGAGGTGAAGGCGTTTCATTCGATGGAATTTTTGAGAGATCTTGAGGGTTGTTTGAAGATCCTATCATAGCTTCGGCCTTTCCAAGTGGCAAAAACATAATGCTATAATCTTCATCAATAATTCCTGGACTTTGTTCCCTTGTGATTATGCTGTTGATTTCTTGTTTTCTTTTCTTCTAGCAAGGGTGGGCGAGGTGTGAACATGAGAGTCGTCTGTTATCCTGTATTATCAAAAATCATATTGAGTCGGTAATGTGATATGTGGTTGGTGCACAGTCCAACATCATTTGGACCTCTTTTAACGTGCGGCCTTCTGCTCCTGCCAGTTTCCCCTCTTTTCTTTTGAGGTGCTGGCAGCACTGACCATAATTCAAACCGATGGTTGCTGGTCCTCTCTCTGTAAATATGAGAAATGATGACCCTTCTGTTTTGTGCCTGAGATTGGGGTTATGTTGCGTTGAGTGGTATATGTATATAGAACTGGGTTCTCATGTGTTTTCTTTGCATTTTTCCTTTTTTTATTCTGGTGGGTATAAAGAATTGGTGATTGGTCCTTGCAGGGGTCCAGACGAGTCTGTTATCTGAGGGTAGGAGGTGGCGGGGTATCATTGATGCCCCTGGTGCTGCTGGAGTTGAGGGAGATGTGTGCTGGTGCGCGCCCAAACATGGTGCAAAAAATCCTGAAGTCAGGTGGTTGTTGCGAGCAATCACTGCGTGGGAAGTTGTGCAGCATTTTACCATATTTTCATGGCCTTATCCTTTTCTCCCTTGGTGGTGCGTACAGACGTATCAAGTCGAATCTAATGATTGTATTGAACCAGCTACATTGCTGTTCTCCAGTCCCCCTCTGAATCCAGGTATGTTGAGACTTTGGCCAGGATTCTCCCGCACTTGGCGCGATGGCCCCACGCTGGCGCCAAGACCAGAGCGAGCCACTCCGGCGTCGGGCCGCCTGGAAACTGTGGAATCCGTCGCACTTCCGGAGGCTAGGCCAGTGCCAGAGGGGTTGGCGCCGCGCCAACCGGCGCCGAAGGGCCGCCGTGGGCCGGCACGAGTTAGCGCATGCGCAGAACCGCCAGTGTGTTTCCTGCGCATGCGCAGGGGGTTTCTTCTCCACGCCGGCCATGGTGGAGCCTTACACAGGCCGGCGCGGATAGAAAGACTGCCCCCACGGCGGGAGGGGGGGGGGGGGGGGGGGGGGGGGGGGGGGGGTCGGAGAATCCCACCCTTTGTTTTCTTGCTGAGCTGAACCATTCCTGTGGTTTTGTTGCATTATTTGTTAAAATGTAAAACTTCAATAAATATCCTTTAAAATTAGAAAAATGTAGGAAAAAGCACAGAATTCACTTTGTTTTATGAACTGTATTGGACTTCCTGACTGGGTAACATGTATTAGAAGCATAACACTGTCAAATTGCGGGGCAGCACTGTAGCATTGTGGATAGCACAAATGCTTCACAGCTCCAGGGTCCCAGGTTCGATTCCGGCTTGGGTCACTGTCTGTGCGGAGTCTGCACATCCTCCCTGTGTGTGCGTGGGTTTCTTCCGGGTGCTCCGGTTTCCTCCCACAGTCCAAAGATGTGCAGGTTAGGTGGATTGGCCATGCTAAATTGCCTTTAGTGTCCAAAATTGCCCTTAGTGCTGGGAGGGGTTACTGGGTAATGGGGATAGGGTGGAGGTGTTGACCGTGGTGGGGTGCTCTTTCCAAGAGTCGGTGCAGACTCGATGGGCCGAATGGCCTCCTTCTGCACAGTAAATTCTATGAAATTGATTGGGTCTGCGTTCCACTCAGAGACTTGAGTACAGAATCGAGGCAGAATCTAATTCTGCGGGGGTACAACACTATTTAAGGTTCAGTCTTTCGGAAGAGACATGAAACCCTCCGTGGTGGACATAATAGATCACATAGCAATGTTTCAAGGAAGAGCAAGGTATTTCTTAGTATTATGTATTCTATTATTTAGTTCTCCCTTGGTGTACTGACCAACATTTATCCTTCAGTCTACTGTTTTGAGGAATTATTTAGCTGTTTGTCGAACCTGGTTGTGCTGCATTCCCTACAATAACATCAAAAGAACTTCATTGACAGCTTTGGGGATCACAAAATTATACAAGAAATTTTCTTTCTTTGAGAAAATTGGATTCGCAGAGCAGCCCAATATCCAAGAAGCAATTGATTGTGTGATCCACTACTCTTCGGGAAAAAAAGAGGTTCCTCTACTTACTGTCATGTTCCAGGTTCTACAAAAAAGATGTCATTTGGTATATTTCATCTTCTTCAATGAAAATTGTCACTTCTCATTAAATTAATTCTGGCTTGAGGACTGCGGATGGCATCCTGCAACACATCTAAAAATAATTTAGCTGGTGGCTGTCTGCCAATAGCTAAGGATGTCATTGGTGGTGTAACAAAGTCCTTTTATTTATGGTCCCTGTCTCATTAATGCTTTAAAACCTGACCCCAATGCACACAACTGGGGGAAATGGCTCCAAATGTGATGAATATCTGTTTGACATACTGTGTGGGATTCTCTAGTCTCCCGCCGCGTGTTTCTTAGCGGGCTGCCGTTCGCTGGTGGCAGGATGCGATCTTCCCGCATCGCTTGTCAATGGGATTTCCCATTGAAGCCAGCCCGTGCCGCCGGGAAACCCATGGGCGGGAGTGCGCTACTGGGAAAAGAGAATCCCAATGGCCGGAGAATTCTAACCACTGTCTAAGGCTACAGATCAGCTGGTAGCACGCTTACCTCTGAAAGTCACGGATTGTATCTGAGCACGCAATCTATGCTGACAGTGGCGTGCTGTCGGAGCTGGAGTATTGTGTCCAACTTTGATCTCCATATTTGAGGAAGGATGTGGTGGCATTGGAGGCAGTTCAGAGGAAGTTCACCAGATTGATTCCGGGATGAAAGGGTTGACATCTGAGGAGAGATTAAACAGTTTGGGTGTATATTCACTGGAGTTTAGAAGAATGAGACGGGATCTGATCGAGGTATACATAATACTAAGAGAGATTGATAAAGTAAACGTAGACCAAATGTCCTTCCTTGAGGGGCAATCTAGAACGAGATGTCATGGATATAGGTTGAGAGGCGGTGATTTAAAACTGAGGTGAAGCAACGTTATTCAACATTAAATGGTCCACATAACGAGGCCTCACGGCTTCTCGCCGCAAATGAAGGCTGGCCAGCTGATTCTGATTCACCAGCACAGCGCCTGTACCCCCCCCCCCCCCCCCCCCCCCCTCACTAACATGGTCGAGTGGCTAACAGCCACTCGCAACAGTGGTACCGAGGAGACCAGCCCCAAGATACGGAGACGCTGACCTGGGGAGGCTGCTAGATTCTGTGGAGGCCAGTAGGGATGGCTGTTCCCCTGAGGGCCCAGAAGAGTCAGCCTTGAGCAGCCAGTGCTGCCTGGGGAGAGGTGGTGGTGGCAGTGAGCTTGGGGAGTGTAGCCAGGAGGACTGGCCTCCAGTGCAGGAAGAAGATCAATGACCTACACTAGACAACACGAGTGAGTAGACACAAATGTTCCCCCTCACGACACCTTTCCGCAGTGGAGAGCAAGGTCACCATGTCGGCACCATCAGTGAAGGTGTCCAAGGTGCCACGCAGCCAGTGGCGGCCATAGCTGAGGGTCTGGGCAGAATGTCTGCCTCACTGGGGGATGTGACCCAGTACCAGGTTGACATTGATAAGCTTCTGCAGGACAGGCACTGCAGAGCATGGGCCAATCACTGAGGAACATCACCGAGGGCATTGACACGATGGTGCAGACCATGGGCAACCGCCAGAGCTGGCACAGCCAGATGATGCAGGGACAGCCGGGGCTCGAACCAGCTTCCCATCTGTCCCCTGGAGGCACTGAGTGGGAGGAGGGGGCGTAGGGTGCCAACCCGGACCTGTCCCATGGAGTGGTGGCGGTGGACACCAGCTCTCCGAAGTTCCATCCCTCTGATGAGGCCACATCTCGCAACCTGCACACGGGACAGGGTGGCATGGCTGTGTGTGTGCCACTGATGTGAGCAGGGGCCCTCTGGCCTCAGATCCCCCAGAGGACACCCACCAGGGCCATCGAAGGCCACGGGATATGGGAAGCAGCTGGCTGCCTCCACCTCAGATGTGCATCCTGAGGACACACCTCGATGTAGTGGTGGAGCTAGGAGGGCAAAGCACATCGAGCATCACTGAAGTCACCGGGGATCACAGTGGAGGGGTTGGGGGGGGTAGGTAGGGGGTGAGGGGGCTGGGGATGAGGGAGGGGGCAGCACCATTGGGAGGGTGGGGAATTGTAAATCACAATAAACACCCTGGTGAACAATCAGTATGATGCCTCTGTCACTTTCTTCTGCAATGTGGGCTGACCTCCGATCCCTTGGCCCATCTCTCCAGGCATCTCCCCTCCTCCTCGTGGCACCAGCCCACCCTCCAGGCATGGCCATGACCCCGGAAGTGGGCCCATCCCCTGGGTGTTGGCCGTTTGCTGCTGCGTCTGATGTGTGCCTCCTGCAGTGTTCAGGCACAGTGTCCAGACATCAAGGTTTGATTGGAATGGTAGGCAATGACACCCACATGGTACATGGTCCACCCACGCACAAGCATCCCCTTGGGTTGTGTAACATTCATTTAACCACAATTGCTAATTCCTTATTAGCAATTGTCTTCAGCCGCTCGGCCAGAGGCCCTGGCAGTCGGTGGGGTTATGGGTTGGCGGTGGGGCAGACAGACAGGGACAAGGGTTGCTCCCAGAATGGATACACACGTTACAGGGTTTGGCATGGTGGTGCCATGAGCGGCTGCTCCCCGGAGCCCCCCCCCCCCCCCCGCCCCCCGCCCCGCGCCTCTCCCCACCCTCCCATGGCGGCCCACCTCTGTGCAAGGGCCCCCAGCCGAGGGTCCTCCAGCCCAAACAAGCACTGGGGTGGTAAGCCCAGCACCCCCGGGCTCTTTGCCTGTGAACAAAGCTGGCGACCCACATCCCGGGCTCACCACGGAAGCCCTGCCACCAGGTTCACGTTTTTCAAAAGGAGTACACTAATCGGCGCCAGCGTGACCACTTGCTGGGGAGGGCGATCGCTGAATCACGGGAGTCTGTTGGATATGGGGTGGCTCTCGTTAATTGAATGGAAATAGGGCTTAAGTGGTGATAATTGGTTTCTCGCCATGCTGTAGCGCCTGGCACGGATCTCGATTTTTGCCTCTCCCGGTATTCACCGGCCTCGTTTTGCTTGAGCGAGAGCGAGATGAGGCCGGAAGATCGCGCCCTTAGTGTCATTTTGGGTGAGGTTGGCAGGGTGTTCCTCACTGGCATTCTGGTTGAGATCCACCCTGCTATTCAATCACACGTAATGCACGATTGAACAGCCTCATCGCCCCTGACACTGGACGCGACAAGACTGTTAAATCTTGTGAGAAACTCACTGGGCGGGATCCAGATTTTCATATTTAAGTGAGCAGTTAGGCAATAGGCCTCTCGCGAGATTCAATGGCCTCATCGCATCACGAAGTCGGGGGCAACAAGGCTGGTAAATCATGCCCATTATACTGGTCGATGATCGAAATCTACCTGCTTAAAATCTGCTGTTGGCTTTGTATCTGATATTCAACTCTCTGTGCCCAAACAATCTTCTCAAGGGCAATTAGGATGGGCAATAAATATTGGCCTAGCCAGCGACGCCCACATCCTGGAGAAAGAATATATTTTTTAAATTTACAGATATTTGTTTTGAAAAATTAATAGTCTCCCATTCACAGGACAGGGCCTGTGGTTGACAGCGCACAGGCATTCTGTGCCCACCTGTCCAGTGGGACTTTATATGGCTTTACATAGAATTAGATCAGATTTACAGCACAGATGGAGGCCATTCCACCAAATATTTGCTTTACATGAACCTCTTTCCAGTCTATTTACTTCATCTCACCAGGTCAACAACCCTTTCTAACATCCCGTTAAATGTATCAATGCTGGATAGTGTACTGAGAGTGGTGCAAGGGGCTGACTGGTTCAAGGGTCATAAGTTGTGATACCATTCCGCTTTCGTAAGTGAAACATTTGCCAAAATTATGCCTCTACAACGTACTAAAAGTGATCCGTACTATCACAACATACTGCATAGAATGCTTTTGTAGTTGTTACAGTTATAGCTCCCACCTTGCACCTGCCGTATACCTGAACTTATCAGAAATTGTGCTAGCTGTATCCTATCTCTCACCAAGTACCTCGGGTGGAATTGTCTCTGTTTTTTGCTGTGTGGTGGTGGGTGGGAAAAATGGCATTGAAACCACTAGCCCCAAGGCAGCTTCCTCCAGCACGCTGCAAGCAACATAGAAGACAATTCCTAGGGTGGGTCCCACAGTGTCACACTGGCAAAGCAGGATCTGATTCAGCGCACCCTGCCAGGAACCTAGGTTTTAAAAGGTAGGGGTGCCCTTGATACAAACAACCCCCACCCGAGCATAACTTAGGAGACCTGCCATAATTCAGTGCACAGCGACGTGAATGGATGATCTAACGGAATGGAGAATGGGGTGGTGGGGGGGTGGGGAGTGGTGGGGGGGGGTGGGGGGGGGGGGGGGGCGGGGGGGCTAGTGGTCGCCTGATAATATCATTCAAATGTTTTCTATTGTCAAGCTCAATGTTGATTGTCAGGATTCCCATTATGTCGTTGGTGGGGACAGGGACAATCACTGCAGGAAATCCCGCTCACGTAAATCATGTTTTGGAATGCCCGTGGGACTTTCCGCTCCCGCCTCCAATCACTCCCCCCAAAAATTGGATAGGAAATTCCTCCTCCTCCCCCCCTCCCCCTCCCCCTCCCCCCTCCCCCCCTCCCCCCTCCCCCTCCCCCTCCCTCCCCCCTCCTCCCACCCCCCTCCCCCTTCCCCCTCCCCCTCCCCCTCCCCCAACCCCCCCTCCCTCCCCCCCTCCCCCCACCTCCCCCCCCTCACCCCCTCCCTCCCCCCTCCCCCTCCCCCCCTCCCTCCTCCCCCCCTCCCCCACCTCCTCCCACCTCCTCCCCCCTCCTCCCCCCTCCCCCTCCCCCCCTCCCCCTCCCCCCTCCCCCCCTCCACCCCCCTCCCCCTCCCCCTCCCCCCCTCCCCCCCTCCCCCCTCCCCCTCCCCCCCTCCTCCCTCCCCCTCCCCCCCTCCCCCCCTCCCCTCCCCTGGAATCAATCAATCCTGGAATAGGCCTTATGCACGTGGGAGAAAAACGAGTACTCCCTGGCCCTTGGCCTCGCAAACCTCCAGGGATCCACCCCCCCATCTGATCCATAAACCCCATCAACACCTTAGCCTCCGCCGGCTTCCTACCCGTCCGGGACTTGGATCGATCCAATGGGGGATCCAGCACCGTGTTGAAGTCCCCCCCCCCATGATCAGGCCCCTGCCTCCAGATCCGGAATGCGGCCCAACATACGCCGCATAAACCCCGCATCGTCCCAGTTTGGGGCGTAAACATTCACCAGCACCACCCGCTCCCCCTGCAGCTTGCCACTCACCATCACATATCTCCCGCCACTGTCAGCCACCACATTTAACGCCTCAAACGACACCCTCTTTCCCAACAGGATCGCCACCCCCTGATTCTTCTCATCCAGCCCTGAATGAAATACTTGGCCCACCCACCCCTTCCTCAGTCGAACCTGGTCCGCCACCTTCAGGTGCATCTCTTGGAGCATGGCCACATCCGCCTTCAGCCCCTACATACTCCAGCTCCTTCCTGGCCATTTCAGCAGCAACCCGGTACCCCCCCCCCCCCCCCCCCCCCCCCAGGCTAGGACCCCTCCTAGCCGCGCTCCCCCCCCTCCATAGCACTCCCGTGAGCCAGCTAACTTCTGCTTACCCCGGCGACTCCCGCCACACCACCGACCCCTCACCACATGGGGCTACTCCTCCTCCTCCGTGCCCATCAGTAGGGCCTCCCCCCCCCCCCCACCGCTCTTGCGCGGGAAAATAACAACCGGCAAAGGCCCGCGCTTCTCAGCCCCGCCCCTGCCCCCATCACCCCGCAGCGCGGGAAACCAGAGAAAAGCCTGCTGTCTCTAGGGCAACTCCCATTGCCAGTCCTCACCACCAGCTCCCCGCATTCCCAGTTTACTTCCCTGCCCGAACCCGTCCCACAGACCCATACAAAAAGACATAAAGACATCGTCCCACCCACCCTAAAGCCAACACACATCCTGCATGAAACAGAGAACCCCCCCTCCAAAGAAAAAATTAGACACAGTTGCATTTACATACAAAACCCCCATCCCTGACCCTCAGTTTGAGTCCAATTTCTCGGCCTGCACAAAGGCGCATGCCTCCTCCGGGGACTCAAAATAATGGTGCCGGTCCTTGTAGGTGACCCACAGACGCGCCGGCTGCAACATGCCAAACTTCACACTCTGTCGGTGGAGCACCGCCTTCGTCCGGTTGTACCCGGCCCTCCGCTTAGCCACCTCCGCACTCCAGTCCTGGAAGATCCGTACCACCATGTTCTCCCAATTGCTGCTCCGCCCCTTCATGGCCCACCGAAGCACACACTCCCGGTCAACGAACCGGTGGAACCGCACCATCACCGCCCGCGGCGGCTCATTCGGCTTGGGCCTCCTGGCCAGTATTCTGTGGGCCCCCTCCAGATCAAGGGGCCGCTGGAAGGAACCAGCTCCCATCAGCAAGTTCAGCAAAACGACCACATAGGCCACCAGGTCCGACCCCTCCAGCCCCTCCGTGAGGCCCAGGATCCATAAATTCTTCCACCTCGACCGGTTGTCCAGCTCCTCGAACCGCTCCTGCCACTTTTTATGGAGCGCCTCGTGCATCTCCACCTTCCCCGCGACGGCCACGGCCTCATCCTCCCTTTCGGAGGCCTGCTACTGCAGCTCCCGGATCGCAGCCCCCTGGGCTGTCTGGGTCTCCATCAGCTCCCTGGTGGTAGCCTTCAGCGACTCCAGTAGCTCCACCTTAAGCTCCTGGAAGCAGCGCAGCAGAGTCTCCTGCTGCTCCTGCACCCACTGCCTCCACTCCTCGAGGTCTCCGCCGGCCGTGCCAATTGGTGCCATGGTTGTCCGGGACGGCACTTTGCGGCCGTTTTCACGAACGGTGAGAGCAGGTGTGTTTGCGTTCGTGAAAACGGCCGTAAAGGCCTGGGAACTCGGCCCATCGGCCAGGGGAGAATCGCTGTTCGCCTTAAAAAACGGCGAGCAGCGATTTGTGTCGTGGGGCGGCCTTGTGGGGGGGGGGGGGGGGGGGGGAGAATAGCGGTAGGGCGGGAAAAATGTCGGGAAGGCCCTCCTGCTATTCTACTACCCGTCGTGGGCAGCGGAGAATCGCGCCCTCACTCTGTCATTGTCAATCAGCCAATTCCTATCCATGTTGCTACTGTCCCTTTTCTTCCATGGGCTCTAATTTTACCAATGGATTTGTTGTGCGGCATTTATCAAACTCCTTTTTGGAAGTCCACATACACCACATTAATAGCATTTCCCTCATCAACCCTCCAAGTTGCCTTATCAAAAATCTCAAACAAGTCATTTAATCCCGATTTACTCTCAACAAATCTGTGCCCACTTTCCTTCATTAATCCACATTTGTAAACCAATTGTTAACTTTGTCCTAGATTATCATTTCTAAAAGCATTTCCAACACAAGGTTAAAATAATTGGCCTGTAGTTTCTGGTCTGATCGTTATATCCTTGTTTTGAATACAATATAATATTTGCATTTCTACTGTCATCTGACACCACTTCGATATCCTAGGAGGGAATGCTGGTCAAAAGCTCAATCAGGACTTCCGGTTGTGGCTATGCGAAGCTAAGCCGCACATTCGGCAGCTCCCGCTAGAAACGGACTTTGGGGCTCTTTTCAGGGCCCCCAACGGAGCTTTTTCGATGATTCCCGACATGGGAAGGGGTCTGCAGTAGATCCCCAGGGTTCTATGGTCTGGACCAGGAGTTGGGTGAGCAGAAAAGCGGTGGCAGCGCCCCTGGAAAAGCGGGCAAAGGGAAATGCCTATCATATCATATTAATTGATCAAGTCGTAGATTTTTATGGCTATTTGTGCTACCATTTCATCCACTTCGTTCTGAATACTGTGCATTCAGATATAGAACCTTTAATTCTGTCTTTTTGCCATTCGTGCAAATCCTGACTTTACCTGTTGAGCACTCCCATGTTTATATATTTTATCCCTTCCTGCCACACTCTGATTATCATTACCCTTTTTGCTACCCTCCTCTATTGCCTTATCATTTCCGATCTCCCCTCTCATGATATCTTCCCTTCCACTATTTAGTTGAAAGCTCTCTTTACTGCTTCAGTTATATAGCTCACCAGAACACTGGTCCAGAATGGTTCTGGCGTAGATCGTCCCAATGGTACAGTTTCCTCAGTACTTTCCTCAGTACTGATGCTAGTGCCCCATGAAGCAAAACCCATTTAGAACATAGAACATAGAACAGTACAGCACAGAACAGGCCCTTCGGCCCTCAATGTTGTGCCGAGCCATGATCACCCTACTCAAACCCACGTATCCACCCTATACCCGTAGCCGAACAACCCCCCCCTTAACCTTACTTTTATTAGGACACTACGGGCAATTTAACATGGCCAATCCACCTAACCCGCACATCTTTGGACTGTGGGAGGAAACCGGAGCACCCGGAGGAAACCCACGCACACAGGGGGAGGATGTGCAGACTCCACACAGACAGTGACCCAGCCGGGAATCAAACCTGGGACCCTGGAGCTGTGAAGCATTTATGCTAACCACCATGCTACCGTGCTGCCCCCACACCAATATCTGAGCCATGCACCTTTGAGGTTCTGCTTTATAAATTAGCACTGAGCTGCTCAAAATCCTTCAGCAGAATTGGTCCTATCTGTGTGGTTGGTACCCACATGGACCACAAGAACTGGACCCTCCCCCTCCCGTTGCAAGTTTCTTTCCAGTCCTGAACAGATGTTCCAAACTTCTGGGCTCACACCCGTGGCTCCAGAGAACTGTGTTTATTTCCCTGACTACACAGTCCCCTACTATAACCTCATTCCTAATTAATAATCTTTTTAATAATAATCTTTTTATTGTCACAGGTAGACTTACATTAACACTGCAATTAAGTTACTGTGAAAAGCCGCTAGTTGCCACATTCCGGCGCCTGTTTGGGTACACAGAGGGAGAATTCAGAATTCTCAGCTGGTATTGAACCGGCGCTGCTGGCCTTGTTCTGCATTACAAACCAGGGGCGAAATTCTCCGACACCCAGCAGGGTCGGAGATTCGCCTGGGGGCGCCGAAAATCCCGCCCCCGCCGTGGCAGAGATACTCCGCAACCCGGGAAGTGACGGGGGCGGGAATCACGCCACTCCGATCGGCGAGGCCCCTGCAGCGATTCTCCGGCCCGCAATGGGCCGAAGTCCCGCCGCTGAGAGGCCTCTCCCGCCGCCGAGGTTTGAACCTCCTCTGGTGGCGACGGGATCGGCGGCGCGACCGGGCCCCCGGGGTCCTTTGGGGGAGCACGGGGCGATCGGATCCCGGGGTGGTGCCCCCACGGTGGCCAGGCCCGCGATCGGGGCCCCCCGATCAGGGGGCGGGCCAGTGCACTGGGGGCACTCTTTCTCCTCCGCTGCCGCCACGGCCTCCACCATGGCGGAAGCGGAAGAGAAACCCACAGCGCGCATGCGCTGGTGGTGACGTCAGCGGCAGCTGGCCGCCGCATGCGCGAACCGGTGAAAGCCTTTCGGCCAGCCCCGCTGCCGGGCGGCGGGCCTGAAAGGCCGCTGGCGCCGGTTTTTGCCCCAGTCGTCGTGGTGCCAACCGCTCCGGCGCGGGGCTAGCCCCAAAGGTGCGGAGAATTCCGCACCTTTGGGGAGGCCCGACCCCAGAGTGGTTGGCGCCACTCCCCTATGCCGGGACCCCCCATCCTGCCGGGTAGAGAATTCCGCCCCAGCTGTCTAGCCCACTGAGGTACTTGAATGACTTCCTGAACTAAGATGCCACGGTCAGTTTTCTCACCCACCCTGCAGCAACCCCCCCACCCCTTCATCCATACAAGTTGCAAGAACCACCCGTTGGATAATTGCAAAGGCTAATGTTCCTCAACTTCTGCCTTTTGGATCCTCATTCAAACGGAGTCACACCCTCCTGTCCCTGACTGTGGACCAAAACAAAAGACGCTGGCCTCAAGGGAGAGACTGCCTTCTGGAACAAAGTGTCCAGGTAATTTACCCCCTCCATGACGCATCGCGGTGTCTGTAGCTCAGCCTCCAACTCATTAACATGAGTCAAAGGTCCTCAAACCACAGACACTACAGATGTGATTGCCATGCTTCACACTGGTGTCCATCAGCACTTATACACCCAACTGCAGCACATTATCTACCCATCCTGTGTTTTAATTAATTAACCTCTTCTTTACATTTTAATTAAAGCTTTTAATCCTGTTTGTATTTATATTGTTAATACTTCAATTAATGTTATAGTTACCCAGATTAAAATTCCCTAGTTTACATAAGAGAAAAAGGGAAAACACTTGCCAATCACTAACCTTCGTTCCTGTTACATCATACTTCAATTTTCTTTGGAATACTCTGAATGAACAGACTAACTCCCCGAGTTCTTCAAATTCTTGCCGCTATCTCCAAGTTGCCTTCTATTTCTGGGAAGAAACTTGTGACTTTGACAGTTAATGGAGGGTGAAGTAAATTTTGAAAAAGGAGCACCTCTTTCTGCCTCTACATCCAATTACCATTGAACCAAACTCAGACTTTGCACTCAGTCTATGTCGAACTCAGGATAATCCAACTTGGAGTATAGTCTTTTTTAGAAAATGAAAACTAATAAGTCACAAATGAAAGGGGGGTAAAGTACCTGGTGGGGCTAGAAGTAACCTTCTAGCCTTATGGGCCCTAATGCTACGTCTAGGTGGTTCCCCAGATGTTACAGCAGGTATTGAGGCAGCCTGCTGTGATTCTCACCCTGCGATCTGGGTCCCCGTTGGTGGTTATGCCACTCCATCGCCCCAATCGATGGGACCGTCCATTCCAAAAGACTGAAACCCGTCTGGACGGCAGCTGGTTCCTGGGCTGTGTGGTGCGCACCAGAGAGTGTCCCAGGAGCCTCTTCAATAAAGTGCCCAACTGAGGTGAGTGTGTCTGGGGTGGTGGAGGGTGTTGGAGTCAGCTGTGATGGAAAATCACTGTCACCCTCTAGCCCGAGCTCCGGGGTTTCCGGAGTCTCGGGTGGAGGGCTGGTGTCTGGACTGCTCTCCTCATCGCTGCCTGGCTTGGGGGGGGGGGGGGGGGGGGGGGGGGGGGGCCCTCCGGCTGTGCCACTGGCTGAGGGCAGAGGACACCAGATGGACCTGCCCCATCCCCAGCAGGTCCTGCAAGACACAAAGACACAAGACAAGACATATGATTAGACCGTGGGCCGTAGTGTGGTGGGGATGAGCGTGTGGGTGGGGGTGCGGGATGGTGAGGGTGGGGGTGGTGTAGGTTAAAATTGGCGTGGGGTGTGACGATGGGGGTGAGGGTGGTGTAGGGGTGGGTTTTGGGGGGGGGGGCGGTTGACACACATTACATGGGGAACTGCAACTAAGCGGGGTCTCACTTCCTCGCCCATGGCCGAACTCCACCCCAGCAACTTCCCTTTCCTCTGGGCCGGCGATCATGCCCAGGGCCCTCTACTCTGCCATGCAGTTCCAGCAGTCCTCCTCATGTGTTCTCCCACTCCCGGCAGTTGTGGGCGGCCTTCTCCTGGTAGGGGTGAGGGGAGAAACAGAAAACAACAGTGTTAGACAGTCTGACGCATGCAGCATAGGGGGTGGGTAACTGGTGGTCTCAGTGGCCAGGGCACCCGGTCATGGTGGCCGGGATGGGTACCGGCATGTGGTGCAGGCCGGGTGGGGGGTTGGTGTTGGGTTAGGGTTTGTGGGACATAGGTTGGTGCCTGGGACACAGGGCTGCCGACTCAACATGGCTGCACTGAGGGGGCCATGCAGTTTATTTCGGTGTTGCTGGCTGGTCAGGACGGTGTTGCACACGGCCTCTGCCATCTGCGCCCAGGCATGTTGGAACGACGGCGGCTGGCAGTCTCCTTCCCGAGCCGGAGTACAGGGACATCTGCCTCCCTTCCAGGAAGGTTTCAAGCTCTGTGTCCGTGAAACGTGGGGCTGCGTGTCCTGCTGCCATCTTGTTGGCTGGGATGGTGTCTGTGGGGTATGAAGTGTGTATAGGCGGCTGCAGCTTGTCAGCCTCCTGAGTGGCAATCTCGAAACCGGTGAGTCCGGCACCGTTTCTCATTAGAATAGATTGTTTTCCACATGACGCCGGTGCTAACCACTTAACAGTAGCCTTCCAGGTGCTGCGCCGGTTTGGCTGTCATGGAAGTCCACGAATTCTGTGTCAGCGTCAACACTTAGTCTCAGAAAAGGAGAATCCAGCCCCTCACCTTTAGAAGAATATCAAGGCATTGGAGAAGCTGAAGAAAAGATTGATGAGAATGGTTCCAGGTGGGGCGGGATGTGGCGCAGTGGTTAGCACTGGCACTGCGGCGCTGAGGACCGGGGTTTGAATCCCGGCCCTGGGTCACTGTCCGTGTGAAGTTTGCACATTGGGTTTCACTCCCACAACCCAAAGATGGGCAGGTTTAGTGGATTGGCCACACTAAATTGCTCCTTAATAGGAAAAATAAATAATTGAGTACTCTAAATTTAAAAAAAAGATATAAAAGACAAGAGATATAAAAACCAGGGGTAAGGAACTTTCTTTAGTTACAGGGGTAGATTGTAGAAGATTAAAGAGAACAGAAGATTAAGAGATTTGATGGGAGGCATTCAAAATGATGAAAAGTTCCGGAAAGGGTAGAGGGGGAGAATTTTGTCCCATTGGGAGAAGTGTCACGAATCAGAGGACACTGATATAAGGTGATCGGGGGGGAAATGGCTCCGCGAGGAAAAAGTTTTTTACGCAGCGAGTATTTCTATTCTGGAATGACTGCCTCAGAGTATGGCGGAGGCAGAACCAATCAGGATTTTGAAAGGCAATTGGATTATTATCTAATGAGAAAACAATATGTAGGGCAATGGGGAGATGATAGAGGAGTGGGACTGGGGGTGATGCACTTGCAAAGAGTTGTCGTATATGATGTGTCGAATTGCCTCCTTCTGTGCTATAACTATTCTGTGATACTGTACTATGATTCCATCTCTCCTAATATCTCCTTTCGTCGTTTGGTATAAAATTGTGTTTGATCATTCCTGCGATGCGGCTCGTGGTGTTTAACGACATTAAAGGCACTATATAAATGCAAGTTTTGTTGGTTGAATTAGCTGAATAGGAACAAGATGGAAACTTGATAGTACAGCCTGAACTTTGGAGGGGCCCTTGGTTGCATCCCCTTTGGTATTTTTGCATCCTGTGATATCCAAAGCTGCTCAAGAGGAGCAAGTGCGCCCCTGATTTCTTGTTCTCCCTCCCTCTGCTGCAGATGGAACGTGCCATTCCTCACATCTGATATGCTGCATGAAGCTCTCCAAATTATGCAGATTGATAGTCAGAAGCAGAATTCAATTATTAGCCAGCAATTAGATTGTGGGAGGATTTCATCTTAAAGCTATCTAGTTAAAAGGAAAGGTCATGGTTGAGTGGTTTGGTGTCTTCACACTGCGAGCAATTAATGCTAACAGTATGAGGACAACTGGCAGTGGGGGTGAAGGAGAGCCGCAATCTTTAGGTAACATTGCAGCATAAACATATTACAAAAGAATACTGATTATAAACTCTAATTTTTTATGGAGGCAAGTATCCTGAGTTGATGTTTTATTTTGAGGAACTGAGCATTCATTAAGTCGTTAGCGATTAAAATATGTTCCATGGAAGATATTTGGAAGAATTAAGTGCAGTTTTGTGTCATAATCCTTCTCCACTTCATCATCTTAAACCATGTGGAAAGCAATATCCTCTCTCCTCCTCCTCATTATCCTCATCACTGTCATTATTGTCCTCATCTCATGTCCCTTTGATACATTGGATCTGCAGAAAGGGAGGACAAAAACTCATAATGGGTTAGCATAGCGCTCCCCCAACCGGGATTGAGGAGTCGGAGAGGAAGCTGAGTACCACTTTAATCACTACGCTGATTAACGTAGTAGTGAGCGGCACGGTAGCACAGTGATTAGCACTGTTGCTTCACAGCCCCAACATCCCAGGTTCGATTCCCGGCTTGGGTCACTGTCTGTGCAGTGTCTGAACGTTCTCCCCATATTTGCGTGGGTTTCCTCCGGGTGCTCCGGTTTCTCCCCACAAGCCCCGAAAGACGTGCTCTTAGGTGAATTGGATATTCTGCATTCTCCCTCTGTGTATCTGAACAGGCGCCGGAGTGTGGCGACTAGGGGCTTTTCACAGTAACTTCATTGCAGTGTTAATGTAAGCCTACTTGTGACAATAATAAAGACTATTATTATATTACAAATAGATATGCAGCCATTAACATACCACCCATAAAGTTCAATGAGTTTCACCTACAGCAGTGTGTTACCCCCATCAGCTCTATCACTTACTCCTTAGAGGGATGGGATCTCTGATGTCCCCTCCATTCCTCTGCCTTTCAGGAGCTGCAAACAAGATTTGTGCAAAGCAAGGTTCCATAAACAAGAATTTGATAATGACCAGATCATCTGCTTTAGTTGAAGCATAAATGTTCGCCCAGACACTGGAGATAGCTCACCTGCTCTTCTTCAAAGTAGTGTTAATGGGACTTTTTATATCTACTGGAGTGGGCAGACATTGTCTCGGTTTAACGTGCTCAGCCCACACATCTCCTTGTTGTCATTTTGAAGGCACATTGAGCAAGCCGGCTTTAGGCTGCATTCACAATTGTCCTATGTCCTTTCAGGAACATGTTACAACACGGAGTGTGGGCCAAAGACTGCTTCCTTGTCAGGACTTTGAGCTCTGTAGTCCCCATCAGGGAATTACCTGGAACCAGTGTAAATGCATTTAAAATATGCATTCTGTTGTTACTTGGAGTAATATCGGGGCTGGTGTAGCACAGTGGGCTAAACAGCTGTCTTGTAATGCAGAACAATGCTAGCAGCGCAGGTTCAATTCCCGTACTGGCCTCCCTGAACATGCCGGAATGTGGCAACTCGCGGCTTTTCACAGTAACTTCATTGAAGCCTACTTGTGACAATAAGAGATTATTATTACTATATGTTACTCATTTGTTTATGCCGAGATGCTCTTAACTTTGATGATGATGAATACTCAAAGTCATCCAATGAAAACAATTAATTTATTGAGTAACTAATCAATTAACTTGTGAGTTTGATTCTTTAATACTTTTACCAGCTATTAAATTAAACAAGATAGAACTAGATTAAACTATGAATATTTATACTTGCACTCTGAGCTAACTCTACACCTCTGGTCTCTAGTCACAACACACTCCAAGAGGCAGGAAAACAGATTGAATCTGTTTTTATACCACCTGTTAGTATTGCCCTCTAGTGATGCCCTCTAGTGGTCATTTAACTGTAATGACTATACATTAACCCCTTATGGAAATGCAGATAAAGAGATCACTACACATCCGAAGCAAAACTTGGGAGGGACACTTGCACTCGTTTATTATCCGACATATCCACATATTTAATTGGAAATAGTATTTGGGTCCTAAAGGGGAAGGAGATAAAAGATTGGCAACCAAAGTTTTGGGGCTGGAGGAGCTGGTGGTGGAGGCGAGGGTGGGGGGGGGGGGGTGTTGGCATCTTTCCCCATAGCATTTTATTCTTCATTCATTGTGACTCAGTTACTTATTTCGCCTAACACTCGCATATTTATGAGCAATTATCATCGCAATTGAGGGGAATCTACTTCTTGAACCCTGGACGACTCAGGAAACGTGTGTCATTCTCACAATCTGCAGATGAATAGATGTTGGTACGGGGTAGTTTTCTGAGAAGAATGGGGAATTGTTCTTGTGCACATGAACAATGTGCAAGTTCCATTCGGCAAGCACTTCTCTGCACAACTCCCAGTTCTGAATATTTAAGGACTGGCTTGCTTCACATTTCAACATCCAACTTCTCCATAGAGTTCACAAGTGTACGCCTCTAATTCGCACATAGAGATTGCGAAACAGAAAATAATGACCCTAATTTCTCAAATATTGCATGGTGCTCTTAACTCATGATCAGGACTTTCCCTGATTTCACCTTCCCCGTTTCATGCAGGGCACTCACTAAATCACATCCAGAAAAACCCAACGAGAGCAGCACACACACCTCTACTGAAGTGAACAACGATACAATGAACATCAATTGCATACGTTTCCTCTTCCTGTGCGAAAGAAGAGCTTATCTCAAAGTTGTTGCAGAATGCCAAAGCCACAAAGACATCAGGCCTGTTCATGATGACACGCTCACTGGGATTGGCTATTGAAGCAATAGATGTGTGCCGGTGTCTTCTTTGTTGGAGAACAGTGCAGGGATTGGTAACAACTCCAGAACTGTTTTGCCATCATTCTGACGAAGAGCATGACATGTTCAACAATGAATTTTATGTCATCAATGATCCCTCTTGGAAACTCGCACCATTTTTCATTGAGGAACTGGGGTAACTTTTCCTTGATGTCGTTGCAAGGCAGAAATTCTGTCCACTGATTGCGATTTTCTGGTCAAGTGGGAAAAGTTTGATAATTTAGGTTCCTCTAACTGACTTGCATCCCCTTTCACCACTCTTGATGGCGTTGATCTTGTATCTACCTGGAACAAAGTGGATCACTCCTGACTAATCCACCTTTGCTTGTCTCACAAGAAGTCTCAGGACTTTGTCAGCAAGTTGTCCAAATGTTGATTGCATTTTCATGACTTGAACCAATGCAATTGTATCCCACACTCATGTACCACTTGGGATCACATCAATGAAAGGAGTGGGTTGACTGACACTTCACAAAGGTGCAAGAGCTTTGCTTTGTTTGGTCTGATAAAGGATACATTCTGATTAGCTAGAAGCAAGGGTAACATTCCCAATATACGAACAAGCATCTCACCGATGCCCACTTTTCTCAAAGCTCCAGCAACTGGAAAATGGGTTTTGATTTACTTTCCCTTTTTCTTGGAGTATGGTTGGCCAAGTGTAACATTCAATAAAGAAAATTCTGAAATCAAAGCAGAAAAATGATGGATAAGCTCAGCAGCTCTGGCAGCATCTGTGGAGCGAGAAACAGAGTTAACATTTCGAGACTGTTTGACTCCTCTTCATAGCTAAAGGGAGGGAGAAATTTGATTGGTTTTATACTGTTGGAGCAGGTGGAGCAAAATAGAAGATTAGGGATAGGTGGGAAATAGAGGAGATTTGACAAAGATGCCATGTGCATATGGCAAAGGGAGTGTTAATGGTAGTAATAAGGACTAAAGAAGGTTCAGATAGTGGCTTAAATGTAAGATAACAGAATGTGTTAATGGCAGAACAGGGATCAACAATCTGCGAAAGCAAAATTTAAGAACAAGTGACATGTGATCCTGTGGGGTGGGGGGGACGGACATTGGGACATAAATGGGGTGTACAAAGGGGATTTTAATAGGCCACAGACAAGTCTGAATCGAGTAGATGAAAGAAAACTATGTTTATTGTGAAACAATTATATTTACAATATACTTGAGATCCCTGCCGGGTTTGAGCTGCCGGTTCCATATCTTGCCGACTTTATATAGACCTCAATCATGAATGTCCTCGGGCTCCCTGCTCCCTTGCACTGAACACATCCAACCTTCTGAACACAGGCATTTTTGCGATAGAAATAAAAATTGACTCAAACTTTAGTCCTGCAGTGGAAAGAAGGTGGTTGTTCATCCGACAGTGCAGCAGCATCGACAGTAGTCCAGTTTTATCCTCGTCGGCAGTTTAGTAGGTTACAGATGAGTTCAAATCGAGTATGTGAAAGAAAACAATGTTTATTGCAATGCAATTATATTTAAAATATACATCAGATCCCAGCCGGGTCTGCAGTCGGTTCCATACCTGGCCGACTTTATGATTTTTCACCATGTTGTTGTGACATCTCAGAAACTGGAATGTTACGCTGTTTTTGCTACTAGCAACAAAGTTGTAGCAATAAATAAATGTTTGGAACCTCTTGGAGTAGAGGATTTCATTGAAATCATCATTGAGAAAGGCTGTCTGAGGTTCAACTGTTAAGTCAGGTCTTGCTCACCATCTGATAGAGTGTCAATGCAAACCTGCCACCTTATCTCCGTAGAGCTTCACACACAATTATCACAAACAGTTGTGATACGATAGATTTTGTAACTACATAAGCTAATTTTCCTTTTAAATGGATACATGAAGCCTTAAAGATGGCTGCCAAAAATCATCCGACCTTTTACAACTGCAAAATTTTCAAGCTTCTAGAAAGATCCAAGTTAATTGCAATGCGCATTTCCACAAGGGTAAACAGAAACACCCTGCCTTTGGTTTCCTGGTAGGTGCAAAAACTCTTTCCTATCTCACCAAACCTGGAGGAACGGGAGTCATTCAAGTTAGTGCTGAGAAATGTAACAGGTTATTTATCATGGCTAACAGGCATTGGATGGGACTCTGACCCAGATTGGGGCTAATCTAATACGGAAGCATGATTTGACATTTTGGGATAGCACCATTGAAAGAACCAGCTGCGATTTGTTGAGATTCAATCACAAAGTCCTAAAGACTGGCATCTGCGTTTCTTTTTTCTGATGCAGGCTATAAAAGCCATCACAGTGCCAAACTCCCCCATATGAAGAACAAAGTTTCTGCATGAAGAGGACTTTTCTCCAACAAATCTCCTGGGTCTTCATGTAGATTGCGTGGCTCGTTACTATGACAACCTTATCCAGTTTGAGTTTGTCTGCAATATCAACACGTGGATGCAAGGTTCTGTTCACTGTACTGAGCCGAGTCGGGCTGGCATCGACGACTGGGAGATGGCCAACGTTTGACTTCTGTGGGATTGAAGTTCTCTGAAGCAGAGTATTGAAACCAGTCCATCCAGGCAAAATATCATCATTCATTTCTGGCAACTTGCTGAGGAGGAAAGCATTATTCAAACTGCGCGTATCTTCTTGGATGTGTCCATGATTTTCAAGCTCTAATTGTACTCCCACCACCAAATGACTATGGAAACATCCTTTGTTAATATTTGTGGGGGACAGTCGTGAGCGATTGTTTTTGTTTTCTTCAGGCTTAGTGCTTCTGATTCTGTTCTGGCTAACTTGTCCCTTGAGTTATCAATATTGTATCAGATTGTCCTGCATTGGTATCAGTATGGCTGCCTTTCAAGGTGCACATCTCATGCCAATATGCTGAAAGATACCTGGAAATATGCCAGCATGGAGCGAACTCTTGAAAGATTTAAGATCCCAACTGACTATCCTGATTGCTCTGTAACAAGTTCTTCTATCATATTGGCATATCTGCTCAAGAACTGAAAATCATGCTGCTTTTGCTATTTTTAACAAAGTTGTTGCAGTAACTAATGAGTGTCTGGAATATATATTATAAGTTGTGCCCTTGCCTGACAATGTCTCCTCTCCAATATCATTGTTCTCCAGACTAGCTTTGTACGTACATTGGGCTTGATATTGGGTGGGATGTATTGCTCACCCCATCTAATCTAATGTTTAGGCAATACTGGTTCACGCTCCAACACCTGATAGTTTAAACACTGTTTCATGTGTAAGAACAGCAGTCTTCTTCAGTGTCTGTTTCTCTGAGAGGCTTTATTGAATTGACTTTAAGGTGTCGGCCTCATCGCATAGTCACATGACTAGGGAAAGCCAAAGTTGTCAGTCAGACTGGTTACATTTGAAAACCTAAACATCCCCCTTTTTCTCTCAAACATAAGATACAAATATCACCCATTACCAAGCAAATCAAAAACCAATTTGCACGTCCACTTCTTTGTGACTGTGAGTTACCCAAGTTTCTGGGAATGGAGGCTTGTGGCACACTGGTTGTGCCCGCACCACTGGATCAGAAGCTCAGGATTCCAGTCCAACACCAGGACCTCTTGGCCACGGAAGGAGCTTTCATAACACGGTTCAATAGGCTGATAATCAGCTTGGGAATCCTTCTACCAATTTGCCAACTATTCCCCATAGGGTAAAAAAAACAGTGTGGGTGTAAAGATAAGCTAAAATAAAAAGCCAGAATTTTCTGGCCATTTATGCTGGTGGGATCTTCCGGTTCCACTTGCGGCAAAGCTCCGCCGCTGGAGTGCATAGAATGGGAAACCCCATTGAAAGCAGCGGGATACGGAGATCCTGCCGCCGGTCAATGATGGGCCACCATGCACCGTACCATGAAACACACTGCGAGGGAGCAGAAAATCCTGCTCCAAGTTTCCCATCATACACGAGGGTTTTCAACTCCTGCTTTGAGTTGCCAACTGTGGAATTGGGGGCCATTCTTATTTCCTGGTACCTTTGTGTTGTACCTAAATTTGATTGGTCAGATCTCGCATAGCATGACTGAGTGAAGACTTCAGTTTATTATGTCTTTTCAAAGGTATAGACTCAACTGAAAAATTGCTTTTCAACTCTTCCAGTTCAGCACTGATGTGAATATTTCCTGTGGAACATTTGCTTTTGGTGCATACATTTATTGCACTGAAATGGTTGGCAATCATCTTGTAGTTTACTCGAGTATTTTCTCCCTCTCTCTGGAGCCTTTAATTTTCCTCTCTCTGTCCTTTCTCTGGGGTCCCTTTGTTGCCCTTTTTCTATTGGCACATCCAGGGTTACCAGCCCAAGTTTTAGCTTGGTCCAGCTGAGATGAGTGGCCATTTCATCCCATCTATCATCTGGAACTCAAGATCTTCTTGCTATTGCATTGGGCTGTCACATTAATTTATCCTTTGGTATGAGTACTGTGCCATAATATATCCTCAATCTTACTTGCGAGGGCTTCATTTTTAAATCACATGTCGAGTCAGTTCACATGTATCTGTGAGGGTCATTATGTTGCGTGATGCACCTGTGTCTATCTGACAATTCTTGCATGTTTCATATCCTCCCTCTACGCTCCTCATAGTACCATTCACAAATCATTTGTCACCTATTGACTTGACTGAACCAACCTGTTGTATCGTGTATATTTCTTCATCAAACTCATCTGCTGATATTTCCCCTTAGGCCATCTGTGTAGGTTTGTTTTGCTTTTTTCTAACCAAGTACTTGTGTGCAAAATGATTTTGCTTCCTGCAGTTGAAACATTGCTTTCCCCATGCTTTTCCTGTGCATGCTATACTCCGTAGTATTTGCATTAACATCGAATTTACAGTGCAAAAAGAGGCCATTCGGCCCATTGAGTCTGCACCGGCTCTTGGAAAGAACACCCTACTTAGGCTCACACCATCACCCTATCTCCGTCACCCAGAAACCCCAACTAACCTTTTTCTTGACACTAGGGGGAATTTATCATGGTAGTCCACCTAACCTGCACATCTTTGGACTGTGGGAGGAAACCGGAGCACCCGGAGGAAACCCACGCAGACACAGGGAGAACGTGCAGACACCGCACAGGCAGTGGCCCAGCCGGGAATCAAACCTGGGACCCTGGTGCTGTGAAGTCGCAGTGCTAACCACTATGCTACCGTTGATTAAACAGGGTAGATTCAGAAAGAATGTTCCTGATGGTAGGGGTGTCCAGATCTAGGGATCATAGCTCGAGGATAAATGGTAAACATTTTAGGACTGAGGTGAGGAGAAATTTCTTTGCTCAGAGAGTGGTGAATCTGTGGAATTCACTACCATAGAAAGCAGTTGAGGCCAAATGTTGCGTAATTTCAAGAAAGTATTAGAAAGAATTAGGGCGCAAGGAATCAAGCGATAATTGGGTTTCAATTGCAGCCTGTGCGTGTTTTTCTTTTGTCTTTTTTTCAGCAGTTTTTCTTTGCAGATTTATACTTTTTGTTGTACCTTTCTGAGTCATTTGCAACCTTGAAGCCTTTGTCTGTTTTCCTTTGTTCTTTTCAGCAGCTCTTTTACAGATTTTAACATGTCTGTGTTTCCGGGTTCACAGTCTTCTCCGCTTATTTTGCAGGGTTAAAAAATCAATTTATATCCACTTTAGTACACCATGTTTCATCTGTAAGGACAGCAGTCTTCTTCAGTGCTTATTTCTCTGACAGGCTTCATTGAACTGACAAGATGTCTGCCTCCAGACTAGCTTCATGGCATAGTCACATGACCACAGAAGGTCAGACATGTCAATCAGACTGGTTACATTTCAAAAACCAAACAAGAGTAGCCCGAAACTATGTAGAAACCTGATTAACTGCACTGAACCAGTCATGTGTCTGACAGATATTGCCGGAACCAAACGTTTTGGCATGTACCTCAACTCCTTCAATCCCAGGTTCCGGATACCCTGGCAAAGGGAAGTAAACATCTGGCCGTTGATATAATCTACAGGGCCTGTGAGTTGTCAATTGGAAGCTCCTGTTGTCCATGCAGGACCATTGAACAACATCATTAGGTACCGGATGCTTTGCCACATCTGGAGTTGGGTGCTTAGTCGTTGATGGCCATCTCAGTGGAGGAATGACATCAGACTTTTTTTTTTAGGTGCCTCACTGCCAATGCAGCATTGCATCTGAAAACCTGAGGGAACTGTGACTTCAGCATCTATGTTGGTATTGGTCTCTTGTTAGGAAAACAAAGGTAGTTTTAAAGGATTTATATTTCTATTGGTAAACATTAGAAATAAGGGCGGGTTGCTCTATTCCCTTGGCCGTGTGTTTCTCAACAGCGAACAGCGCTATGTTCGCTGGTAGGGAAATTCTCTGCTCCTACCACTGTCAATGGGACTTTCTATTGAACCCACATCACATAGCTCAGAAACCTGTGAGTGGGGATGTGCTATCAACGGGACCAAAGAATCACGCCGCCAACAAAGGGCCATAGAATTTCAACTGAGATATAGTTTTAAGTGAGTTTAATTTAACGGTTCTGTGCCTGGAAGGATAAAACCTATAGTTAGACTCATGCTGGACAAACGTGTTCATATATGTGGCGGTTGGTTAAGTTCCAACTGTGTTTCTATTGTGTTTCGAATGAAGAATAAGTAAAAGGCATAAACATGTGGGTATTGCTTAGCAACTGGGGTATTTTAAGCTTGAGAAGCGTTTAAGTTTTAAATTGAGTTTGTGGCCAGTTGGAGACAGGATGCAGAGGAAAAGCTGGACAGGACAAAGTTGCAAAGATGCAAACTTCCTTAGGAACAAGATACAAGCCAGATAACCAGGGAACTGTGGCAGAAAGAACGTTTAAGACCCTGAAGACACCTGAAGTTAAGGGAACAGTGACCAAAATGTTGTTCTGAAGAATTCAAGGAAGAGTAAATTAAGTGTTTTGAGTTAAAGTGACAATAGCAGTAGCTATATTTAAAGTGGGACAGCAGACTTCCTTGGTAAATGAAACATTTGTGGTCACTTTAATACAGTCTGAGAATCGAGAGTTAAAGCAATTGTGAGCAGTTTGCACAGCATTTGAGATAAGGAAATCCTAAAGGGGTTGGTGTAATATCCTGAACTGGATTCACTGCTAAAAGAGGAGCAGAAGCTTTGTTTAAAAGTGCCATTTGGAAAACCTGGTCTGGTTTTGGAATGGAAACCACTAAGGGAAAGCGTACTAATGAGAGAAGATTTTAAAGTGTGCTCTGGGGAATGGAGTTTGGAAACTCTCATGTGGCAATCATCTGGGGGGATTCTGATAAGAAATCTACAGAAACTAACATGGGTTCAGGGCAGCGTGGCACGATTTGTGCTGGTCCTGGCGATTCTCCGGCCTGGCCCCGGGCTGAGAGAAGCCCGCTGTCTGGTAGTTTTTGCAGGGTCTCCTTGTTGCTTTTTTGATAAGAAACCTGGGGCTGGATTCTACCAAAATGGGGCCATGTCCCCATGCCGGCGAAAAATCGCTGGCGTTACACCTCCCAGTTTCCTGAGAACAATAGAAATCGATTTGCTTACCTGCAGGGGGCCAGGACCTGGAGAGCATAAGGCAGCTTTGGCTGCGGAAAAGGGCCCCCGCACTTCTGGTTTCAGGTCCGCGCACGCGCACGGTGACAGCCTCGAGCAGCCGCGCCGGGTGCCATAGCGGACTCGGACCGCGGAGGCAACTCCGTAATTTAGGTCCCCCCCATCAGCCGCGCGCCCCTGCATCGGATTGGCCCGATCTGTGCTCCGGCTGCCCATCAGGCCCCTCCTGGTTCCCCTTTCCCCCTCCCCACCAAGGCGGCCGCGGACTGGGGCCGTAGCCGCCACGCGAGAGTCCCGGCCGGCCAGACCATGTTAGTTCCACGCCATTGGGAACTCGGCCGGTCAGGAGTGGAGGATCACTGGGCGGGCCTCTGGCAATGGCCACGTAGCCGTGCGGCGTAATTCACGGACGCGTGGATATTTGGGATCCGGAGAATCGACGGAGCGGTACCCGGCCCGATTCCGTCGGGAAAGTTAATTCTCCGCCATCATGCCAAACACGATTTTGGCGCGGGGCTGCAGAGAATCCAGCCCCTGGTATAGCTCTGATAACAGCTGAGGTGATCTACTGCTTAAAGAGTGACAATATCTTGTTCTCGGATTGCTTAATCCTTGCGGGTCTCTCCTGTGAGGAGCAGCTTATTTGCTATTGTGGCCTCGCATTCTGTCAGCCTCTCTTTTATTTCTTTTGGATGTGTCTCTCCACGACACTCATGCCTTCTTGCAAAGAAGTCACTGCACTGGGAGAAGATGGGACGGCCTTGCGGGAATGTCTTTGCTGTCTGTCATCTTTGAGCAAAGCAGCCGACTCCTTTTTGACTTAACCAACCATTCACAGCTCCTGCAACAACCCAGCATTTCGACTAGCTCTGCATCAGCAAGTAAATAGTCAAAAGCAACCTGCCAGTGTATCATGTACCTTTAATAGCGCTGGTGGGGTGAGGTTGGACACACGTGTTGCTGTGTATGTATCCAAGACGGCCTTAACTAGAGTGACGAGGTGTAAAGTGGCAGCTTGGACATCAAATCAGTGTTAGACGGCCATGTCACAACTAGCCTGTACTTACACACGTCCACACGCACTGTCTTCAAGAAGATGATGATTGGCATGGGTTGTGCCAGGAGTAACCGGGAGCGGACCCGTCCCCAGCCCTACCATTTTCAAATGAACCGAATAGCTGCCAATGAGAGGTGACCAAAACTGTAGAGCTTAAATATAAGACAGTCACAAATAAATTAAATGGAAAATTCAGAGGAAGCATCTTTATCCAAGAAGTGGTTAGAATCTAAAACATGGGGAGGCAGTGGGGAGGGGGTCACGTGGTGTGAGCGTGAGCAGTTATGTTTCAGCGAGCTCCGGCTCTGCTCGTCTTTTTAACCATCATTTCATCCTGGTGCACATTTCATACTTGCTTTTGCTTGTGTCATGTCCCTGGAAGTTCCTGATTGGGCCTTTTGTGACAAAGAACCAAGGTAAAATGTTTAAATCCTCATTTGTTCGTGTGAGTGTGCGCTGGGGTGAGACCCAGCTTGCAGTGGTACAGTTGCTGCTGAGTGGGCTCGCGCCTCGACGGTGCTGTGTGCATCGGATCCCGGTCGCCTTTGAAGATGTTGCCTTGACTGAGAATCTCAGCTCTGCGGTGCAGGTTATTAGCGCTCACTTCGAGGATCTGCAGGGTACCTTTAGCAGAGTGGTGGAGGCGCAAGGGAGGGTTCTTGTACTTGATAGAACACTGTCCCTGGTTAGGATCCATCTCCGTTTCATCAAAATCCTGCTACATGTTTTTTTGGCAATCCTGATGACTTTGGGAAATGAGAATTGGGTGGGATGTTCTCCTGAACAAGGTCCCTGGTGAGAGATGGGAAATGAGTTCCCGATTGAGTTCCAGAATTGGCTGCCATGCTTTGGTGGACTTGATTTTTAGGCTGAGTGCATCAGATTCAATGGAGTACAACATATCCTGTCTTCGAGGCCAGGCATTAGTAGGGCCCACCAATCACTGGTCCTATTTTGCCTTGTTCTCGATGCTCGTCATGAGGGGTTGGAGGTGGCCGAATGCATTTCTCCTGCCAGGGCCTAGGTTGTGGACCAGCTGGACATTGGAGAGACAGCATGGTAGAAGTGATGGTGTCCCGTGCTTCGATCGATGGAACTCCTGAAAGATCCTGAAGAGATCCTGCTTCATTCTTTGCCTTCTTGTGCGACATGGAAGGTGTCTTAATCCTGATATTGACCATGTGGATCTTTGATAATGCTAAACGTTACTCCTTTTGATCATGTTGTTGACATTTTTTTCCTGTAGGGGAGCTCGAAATGTGTGTGTAATGGCCTGTGCCATTGATAATCCTTCTCCTGTTATCCTGTGTTAGCAAGATCATTTTGAGTCAATTATGGGAAGTGTGATTTATGCAGTTTTACTCCTTTTGGTTATTGTGTTTTCTAATCCTTGTGGTTGGAGGAAGGGAGAGTTTTTTGTCACCCCCCTGTCTCCTTTTTGGTTACAGTAAGAAGTCTTACAACACCAGGTTAAAGTCCAACATGTTTGTTTCAAACACTAGCTTTCGTAGCACTGCTCCTTCCTCAGGTGAATGAAGAGGTATGTTCCAGAAACATATATATAGACAAATTCAAAGATGCCAGACAATGCTTAGAATGCGAGCATTTGTAGGTAATTGAATCTTTACAGATCCAGAGATAGGGGGTAACCCCAGGTTAAAGAGGTGTGAATTGTCTCAAACCAGGACAGTTGGTAGGATTTTGCAAGCCCAGGCCAGATGGTGCGGGATGAATGTAATGGGACATGAATCCAAGGTCCCGGTTGAGGCCGTACTCATGCGTGTGTGTGGTAGTATGACTAGAGGTGCTACGGTACCTGGGAATGTGAGCTACCATTGGTGGAGAAGGCTCGCTGCTCATTGGCCCAAGTGTTTGCCTTTTCATTGGTCGGGACGTAAGGTAGCTCCGCCCAATGAGGCGGGGTATAAGAACCCGTGTTTCCCAGCAGCCATCCTTCTTTCTGTACTCGAGCTGCTGGGGAAACATCTTGTAGATTAAAGCCTTCAATTCGGACAACTCCTTTGTTTCAGTAGTTATTGATCACGCATCAGTGTGGAACTTGCCTATCAGTTTCTGCTCAGTGATTCTGCGTTGTCGTGCATCCTGAAGGCTGCCTTGGAGAACGCTTACCCGGAGATCAGAGGCTGAATGCCCTTGACTGCTGAAGTGATCCCCGACTGGAAGGGAACATTCCTGCCTGATGATTGTGGCGCGATGTCCGTTCATTCAACCTTTATGGTTGGGAGGGTTAGTTCAGTCCTCACTGATAGTGATGTTAGGCTTCCCACTTAGAGCTCATTCATTTTGGGTTTTTCTTTTGGATTTGTATTTTTTCGATGCTCTTTAAGTTATGAATTGATGTCTTTATCCTCCTTTGGCCTGGGCAGAGTTTGTTTCCTGGGGAGGACAGGGTTCTTTCTGTCTCCTCCTTGAGTTTTTCCTTTCCTCGGTTTGGGTGTCTCTTCGTGTTTCTCTCCTGGGATATTGTGATGTTTGGGTTGTTGAGGAGGGAGGTTGCTCAGGATATCCTTTCTGTGATGGTGTTCTCTTTCAGCTAGGCTGGGTGTCCCCTCTTCGGGGGTTCATTTCTCATTTTCTTCTCTTCATCCAAGTGAGGATCGTGTTAGTTCTTATCCTGATCTGGCCCAGTGGTTTGGAGGGGGGGTGGGGGGGGTGGGGGGGGGGGGGGGGGTGCAGGGGACTGCTTTCTGTGTTTGTGACGGGCAGGAGGGAATCGACCCTCCCTCCCAGGATGCTTTAATTGTTGGGTGTCTTGATCGTTCTTATTCTGGAGCGGAATCCCCTCTTGGCTGTGGCTGGAATAATCATCCTTTTGTGGTTCGTTGCCCTGGACGGGATTGGCAAGGTTCAAGCTCGCTGGGGGTGCAGATTTTTGGGGTGTGCTGGAGGCCCTGGGGTATAGTTTTTTGTGTGTCAGTTGGTGCTGAGCTAGTCCAGTCCTGGTGCTGTGCCAATTATCCTCTTATCCCTGGTGGCTTGGGATGTCCTTCTCCGAGGGTATTGGGAGGGACCTCCTGGGAGGCTGAGTATTTTTTTCCTTGTCGCTCTGGTGCACAGGGACCTGGGGATGGGTTGAACTTTGTGCCTTGGTGGATACCTTGTTGTACCCCTGGGCGGGGGGAGCTACCCTCTTGTTGATTGAGTGGCCTGTTCTCTTCCTCACCGGTGGGTGTTGTCATCTGGTGGGATAACTCGGGTAGGTCTAGTTTTTTTTCACTCTTTCTTTCCTTCTTTTCTACCATGGGAGGCCCTGAGGGTTTGACTATAGTTTGAACATGTTGTCATTGTTGCTGGTCCTCTCTTCCTCTCCTCTCTTCATAATTGTGGTTCTGCCCCCTGGGCCTTTGTTTGGGGTTTAGTTGCGTTATGTAGGATGTATATAACTTCCGGTAGATCTGGGGATTCCATGTACTTTCTTTTGTTTTGCAAGGGTGGGTTGACAAATCCATCCCACATGGGTGCAGATGGTCTGGAATCCGGAAAGGTGGGCCATTGGTGCCATTGGAGCTGCTGGGTTGAAGTTGGTGCACACCCGATCATAGCCTGGGAAGTTTATCCTGATCTCTTGTGATGATAATGGAATTGTGCAGCATGGGACGGTGTGCACCATTTTGTTAAGTTGTCAGGTTTTCATGATATTATCCTGTTTCTCCCTCGGTCACTGGTGGGGTGATATGAACATCTAATTCTGTCCAATGTTTGTATTGAGCCAGTTGTGATGTTGTTGTTGCCAATCGGCACCGGAGTCACCAATAATGTTGCTCTTTTTAATGAGTGGAATACTATCCCACCAATTGGCACCAATAATGTCGCCAAATTAACTAGATATGGCAGTTCGTAATGATAATATTGCTTTTCAGAGTCGCCAGGTATTAAATTATACCACCAGGAGGCTTTACCGGATATCGATCAAAGACCAAACAACCAGTTAGTCAGTTCAAGTTCAAAGCTGGTTTATGTACCCACAAGGATTACTTCGGCAATGAGGGAGAAAGGAATTGAACATTATACAGATTAGGTTAAATGAGAAGGGGTGGAAGGAGGTTTGTGTGGCGAATGGTTCAATTGGGCCAAGTAGCATGTGTCTACGCCTAAATCTATTGTGGTAAACCATTGATCATACACTATGTGTATTACGGTACACTGCCATTGTACTCCAGCCATTACAGTAAATCCCGACCTGCTGGCTCTGTATAAAAGTGTGCGCTCTCCTGCACTGCCCCCTTTCTTGGGTCCAGCTGCAGGAGGCTTAACCTCTAGCACAATAAAGCCTCAATAGTTCACCATTCGTCTCGTAGTCATTGATGGTACATCAATTTATTGTGCTGGAACTTTGAAGATGAACGTCTTACTCAAGCCGGATCGCCTGGAGCTGAACCCTCACGCAGCTGACGCCACAGCGACTTTCAAGCACTGGCTAGCCTGCTTTGAAGGATATCTCGGAGTACCACAGAAGTCATCTCAGACCCACAGAAGCTCCAAATACTCTACGCACGGGTGAGCCCACCAAGTCTTCCTCCTCATTCAGGACGCTCCCACCTACACGGAGGCGATAGAACTACTGAAAGGACAGTATCTCAGGACTGTAAATCAGGGGTTTGCCAGGCTCCTCCTGGCCACGAGACGGCAACTCCCGGGGGAGTCTCAGGACGATTTCCTGCATGCCTTACGGATACTTGGCAGAAACTGTAGTTGTCAGGAAGTGTCAGCAGTCTAACACACGGAACTGCTGATCAGAGATGCCTATGTCAAAGGCATTAAGTCCAACTACATCCGCCAGCGATTATTAGAAGGGGGTACAGTGGGCCTTACAGAGACAGTACAGCTCGCTAACTCCTGAGAAGTGGCCTCCCGTAATCTGGACTCCTACACCTCTGACTACGCCGCACCCTCGTGGGTATCATGGGCTCCAACATCATCCGACCCGGGTACACTGCACACCTGCGCCAGACGGCAGCCAGCTAACACCGGAGGCCCCAAATGTTACTTTTGTGGCCAGAGCAAGCACCCCAGACAATGCTGCCCAGCGACCTGCAATGGTTGTGGCAAGAAGGGCCACTTTGTCACCGTTTGCCAGGCCCGATTGGTCGCTGCTGTTTCTAGGCTTTCTAGGCCCAGTATCGCTACTGCTACACCCCCCATGTGCGATCCAGGAGCACCGCCTTCTTCGCCGCCGCCCACCACGTGGGGCCTGTGGGTGCCGCCATCTTGGATGTCGCCCACCATGTGCGCCATCTTGGAACGCACCCCAGGACCCCTGCTCGCCTGGCCGTATGCTGGCCGCCGATACCTCCGCCACCGCCGATCAGCCCTCCCACCAACCTCCGCAGCTCGCCTCCATCACCCTCGATCACTCTCGGCCTCGTAACCTCGCGACCGCTACAACAAAAGTACGGATCAACAGGCACGAGACGACCTGCCTCTTCGACTCAGGGAGCACGGAGAGTTTCATACACCCAGCTACAGTAAGGCACTGCTCCCCCCGGTCCTCCCCGTCACCGAGAAAATCTCCCTGGCCTCCGGATTCCATTCCATACAGATCCGGGGGTACTGCGTCGCGACCCTCTCAGTACAGGGAATAAAGTACAGTAACTGCAGACTCCACGTCCTCCCCCATCTCTGCGCTGCCCTGTTACTGGGTCTAGATTTCCAGTGCCACCTCCAAAGCCTTACCCTGAAGATCGGTGGACCCCTCCCCCCCCCCCCCCTCCCTCACCGTCTGTGGCCTCACGACCCTTAAGGTCGGATCCACCCTCGTTCTTCGCGAACCTCCCCCCGGACTGTAAGCCCGTCGCCACGAGGAGCAGATGGTACAGTGCCCAGGACAGGACCTTTGTGAGGTCGGAAGTCCAATGGCTTCTGCGGGAGGGGTCATTGAGGCCAGTAACAGCCCCTGGAGAGCGCAAGTGGTGGTCGTGAAGACTGGGGAGAAGCACCGGATGGTCATTGATTACAGTCAGACGATCAACCGGTACACGCAGCTCGATGCGTACCCACTACCCCGCATATCTGACATGGTCATTCAGGTTGCGCAGTATCGTGTCTTCTCCACAGTTGACTTAAAGTCCGCATACCACCAGCTCCCCATCCACCCAGAGGACCGTCAATACATTGCATTCGAAGCAGATGGCCACCTCTATCATTTCCTTAGGGTTCCCTTCGGTCTCACCAATGGGGTCTCGGTCTTCCAACGAGAGATGGACTGAATGGTTGACTAGTACGGGTTGCGGGCCACATTCCCATATCTGGATAACGTCACCATCTGCGGCCACGACCAGCAGGACCACGACACGAATCTCCAGAAATTCCTCCACACTGCTAAACTCCTTAACCTTACCTATAATAAGGAGAAATGCGTTTTCCGCACTACCCGCTTAGCCATTCTTGGCTACGTTGTGGAAAATGGAGTCCTAGGGCCCAACCCCGACTGCATGCGCCCCCTCCTGGAACTCCCCCTCCCCCACTGCCCCAAAGCCCTGAAACGATGCCTGGGATTCTTCTCATATTACGCCCAGTGGGTCCCTAATTATGCGAACAAGGCCCGCCCACTCATCAAGTTCACCAATTTCCCCCTGATGGCTGAGGCCCGCCGGGCCTTCAACCACATCAAGGCCGACATTGCCAAGGCCACGATGCATGCGATTGATGAGACCCTCCCCTTTCAGATCGAGAGCGACGCATCGGACGTGGCTCTGGCCGCCACCCTCAACCAGGCAGGCAGACCCGTGGCTTAATTCTCCTGCACCCTCCATGCCTCTGAAATTCGGCACTCCTCTGTCGAAAAGGAGGCCCAAGCCATTGTGGAAGCTGTGCGACATTGGCGGCATTACCTGGCCGGCAGGTGATTCACTCTCCTCACTGACCAACGGTCGGTTGCCTTCATATTTAGTAATGCACAGCGGGGCAGGATCAAGAACGACAAGATCTTTAGGTGAAGGATCGAACTCTCCACCTATAACTACAAGATTCTGTATCGCCCTGGGAAGCTCAATGAGCCCCCAGACGCCCTATCCCGCGGTACATGTGCCAGTGCACAAGTGGACCGACTTTGGGCTCTCCACAATGACCTCTGACACCAGAGGATCACCCATTTTTTTCATTTTGTCAAGGCCCGCAACCTGCCCTACTCCATCGAGGAGGTCAGGACCGTGACCAGGGACTGCCAGGTCTGCGCGGAGTGCAAACCGCACTTCTATCAGTCAGCCAGAGCGCACCTGGTAAAGGCCTCCCGCCCCTTTGAACGCCTCAGCATGGACTTCAAAGGGCCCCTCCCCTCCACTGACCGTAACGTGTACTTTCTCAATATCATTGATGAGTACTCCCATTCCCCTTTCGCCATCCCGTGCCCTTACATCACTTCTGCCACCGTCATCAAGGCCCTGCACAGTCTCTTCACCCTGTTCGGTTTCCCCACCTACGTCCACAGCGACCGGGGCTCCTCGTTCATGAGTGATGAGCTGCGTCAGTTCCAGCTCAGCAAAGGCATCGCCTCAAACAGAACTACCAGCTACAACTACCGGAGAAACGGACAGGTGGAGGGGGAGAACACGATGGTCTGGAAGGCCATCCTGCTGGCTCTGTGGTCTAGGAGTCTCTCAGTCCCCCGCTGGCAGGAGGTCCTCCCCGATGCGCTTCAATCCATCCGGTCACTCCTGTACACCGCTACTAATGCGACCCCTCACGAATGTGTGTTTGCCTTCCCTAGGAAGTCCACCTCCGGGGTCTTGCTCCCGATCTTGCTGACGGTTCCTGGGCCCGTCCTCCTCCAGAAGCATGCGAGAAGCCATAAATCAGACCCCTTCATTGAAAAAGTCCTCCTCCTCCATGCGAACCCACAGTACGCCTACGTGGCACACCATGACGGGCGACAGGACAATCTCCCTCCGGGGCCTGGCATCTGCTGGTTCCCCATCCACCGTCACCACCACCCCCGACCTGGTACCGTCCCCTCCCCTTCCGGTTGCCACCTGCGCCGTTCCCCCCCCCCCCCCCCCCCAACCAGCGACTATCACCGCCACCCCCATCCCCAGCAGCACCCGTCCCACCACCGGCTCCACTACTGGGTGAAGAAGGAGAGGAAAACACGCTCCCGGAGTCGCAGGTACCCACATCGGCGGCCACACCACAGCCGGGGCTGAGGGATTGTGGCGGAGGGTCAAAGCCTCTGACAGACTCGACCTGTAACTTCGCTTCACCCCCGCTGGACTCTTTTTTTAAACAGGGGGTGAATGTGGTGTAATATATATGTGATCATACACTACGTATTCCGATACACTGCCATTGTACTCCAGTCATTACAGTAAATACCGGCCTGCTGGCTCCACCCAGCAGGCTCTGTATAAAAGTGTGCGCTCTCCTGCACTGCCCCCATTCTTGGGTCCAGCTACAGGAGGCTTAACATCTAGCACAATAAAGCCTCAATAGTTCACCATTTGTCTCGTAGTCATTGATGGTACATCATCTATGTACCTTACTGCCATCTCATTAGCAGCCAGTCTGATTTGATTAAGCCTGATACGACACAAAACATGTGCTTGCCCTGGGCAACAACGCAGGAGACAACATTTACCGTGACTTGTTTTTCACAACTGCTCAAACTAGACCCACCAATGCAGTTTAACAGGAGCTCCACATTTGCCAACTGACAGACCAGTGTCTAATTAGTTCAGTCATTTACTGCTAGTAGCGGTGGGGGGGGGGGGGGGGGGGGGGGGGGGGGGGGGGATTTGGTTTCAGGCAGCAGCAGGAAATAGATTTTATTTTTATTTTCCGTTCACTTGATTTCAAACCGAAAATGAGAAAACGACTCTCCAAAAAAGAATCGAACCGTGAACTTTGGTGGAAAGAAACGTGCTACAAATCTGTTTCACGCTGCTGGCATGAATCAGTTTCGGTCCCATGAAATATTGCGAGGCAAGGCTAGTTTACGATGGCCTGCTGATTACTTTGCCCTGACACCTTATTACTCTCCAATAAACAAACACAATTAATCAGGCAACAGTGTCAATCGGCAATATCTGGGCTCGCCTTCATTCATTTCATACCAAGTGTATGAAGAAAATATCGCAACTTGACAGAAATAACTGCACACCAACGGCAAACTTGTCGAAAAAACCAAATTCAATACACCCTGCTCCTTTAACAACCTGGCAAGGCTTTGGAAAGGAACCTGGAGTTACCTAACGGGTGCACTTTTATAAGGAAGACAAATCCGTTTTCCTAACAGTAGTGTCAATGTCCCCTTAGATTTGGTTCATAGCTCTTTTTCCTTTCAAAGAGCTAAAAATATATGGTCCCGATGCCAGTGCAGTCTGACTAGCGGAATGTGTGGATCAGCAACATTGAAACAGAACTGCTCTGATCAAAATTAGAAATGATATCCTTATAACTGGGAAAATCCCTCTTTACCTTTCTTGACCGCCTTTTGTTCTGATTGACCACGCCTATAGTGTCTTTCCACTGTTCTCCAGCATCTTAAAGGAGAAAAGGGAGGTTGAGAGGTTTAGGGAGGAAATTCCAGAGCTTGTGGCCTTGGTAGCTGAAAGTATGGCCGGCCACCAATGGTGGAGGGATTAAAATTTAGGATTCTCGAAGAGGTCAGGATTGGTTGAGCTGAAATATCTCAGAGGGTTGTGGTGCAGGAGGAGGTTACATAGATAGGGAGAACGGGGGCCAAGGAGGGACTTGAAAACAAGAATGAAAAATTTAAAGTTGAGATGTTGCTTGACCAGGAGCCAATGTTGATCAGTGTGCGCAGGGGTGTTGGGTGAACAAGTCTTGGCGTGAGTAAAGACATGGGCAGCAGCGTTTTGGGTGGCCACTTATGGTTTTATTCTTAACTATCTAATCGTACCCAATGTATCAACTGCAAAAGATTCTCTTTCTTATTCCTCAGCATTTGATGTGGTGTCCCTCAAGGATCTATCCTTGGTCACCCCCCCCCCAACATCTCTCTTTTGCGCATTGTCCCTCAGCGACACCATCTGAATACACAGTTAGTTTTCACCTGTATGCTGATGACACCCAGGTCTATCTCACTGCCATGTCTCTCGACTCCTCCATTGTTGCTAAATTGTTAGACTGCTTATCTTACCAGGCAAGTTAGCACAGTGGCTAGCACTGTTGCTTCACAACACCAGGGTCCCAGGTTCGTTTCCTGGCTTGGGTCACTGCCTGTGCAGCGTCTGCACGTTCCCCCTGTGTCTGTGTGGGTTTCCTCCGAGTGCTCTGGTTTCCTCCCACAAGTCCCGAAAGACACGCTGTTAGAAATTTGGACATTCCGAATTCTCCCTCTGTGTACCCGAGGTACACAGGTGCCAGAATGTGGCGACAGAGGCGCCTTTCACAGTAAATTCATTGCAGTGTTAATGTAAGCCTACTTGTGACAATAAAGATTATTATGCTGGCTGAGCAGAAATTTCCTCCAGTTAAACATTGGGAAGACTAAAGACATTGGGCTGGATTCTCCGTTTCTGCGGCTAAGTGCCGGCGCCAACGGACAATCTATGGTGCTCCAGGACGGGCAAATTGGCGTGAATTCCTCACTGATTCCAGTACCAGTGAGCGACTAGCACTGGCGCCATGGGGAACACCTGTGGATCGCGCGGGGAACGGCTGGAGAACCGCCGGGTCCTGGGCCACGCATGCGCAGGGCTGACAAGCTGCAGCCGTGCATGCCTACGCCCCCATCGGTCGCACCGGGAAATATGGCACCGGCCATGGTACCCGCCCACACCAACCCCACAGTTTATCCCCTGCCCACCCCCACCACCCCACCCAGCCCTAGCAGCAGCCCCCCACCCCGGCCAGCAGCACCGATCCTGGCCGAGTGTGGCAGTGCCGGACACTGCCCGCAGCTGGCACGCCAGGTTCCCGACCGCTGGGACCACACGTGGACCGTGCTGTCGGGAACGCGGCCCATCAGGAGTGGGACATCGCGGATGGACTGACTGATGACCCGCCAATGTGTTGCTGCTGCGTGCGGCCCTATGACACGGATTTGGAAGGAGCGGAGCATCGCCAGCAGGCGCCTGCCCCGATTCCGGCGTCGGAAGCCATTCTCCGCCCCATCGCGGATTTTGGTGTTGGCCGACGGAAAATCCCACCCATTGTGTACTATCTCCAATAAAAACTTCACTTCCCAACTACCACTCCCTGGCAATTATCAGATGCTGAACCAGACTGTTCGCAATCCAGCTCTCAAATATGATGCTGAGACCAGCTTCTGAGCATACATTAGCACCATCATCAAGATAGCTTCTTTCCTCCTCCAGAACACCCCATGATAGCACCCCCCTATCTGCTGCTGAAACCCTGATTCATGCCCTCATGACCACGAGACTTGACTGTTCCAACAAACCCCTGGCCAGCATCCCATATCGTATCCTTTATAAACTTGAGGTCACCCAAACCTCTGCTAACCTCTGCTAAGCGGGGAACAGAGGGAAGTAGATCCTTGGAAAATAGGCGACAGGTTTAGATAAAGGATCTGGATCGGCGCAGGCTGGGAGGGCCGAAGGACCTGTTCCTATGCTGTAATTTTCTTTGTTCTTTGTTCTAACCATGTCCTTACTTATGCCAAGGGTTATTGGTCCAGTACCGCCTGCACTCACTGATCTACATTGACTCCTGGTCAAGCAACATTTCAATTAAAAAATTCTCAATCCTGTCTTCAAGTCCCTCCCTAGTCTCAAGTCTTCCTATCTTTGTAACCTCCTCCAGCACAAATCCAATTTGAGAATACCAAGTTTCAATCTCTCCATCTTGGTGGCCATGGTTTCAATTGTCCCAATGCTCTGGAATTTTCTCCCTAAACCTCCCTGCCTCTCCACTTCTCTTTTCTTAATTTCAGATGCTCCTTAATACCTCCTTTTTTGCTGAACTTTTAGCCATCTGCCTAATATTGCTTATTTGCTTGATGTCCAATGTTGCTTTATAAACGCCCCTGTGAAGCACCTTGGGATGTTTTAAGGTCTGTGTCAATACAAGTTGTTGTTTTTGCTGATGACACAATAAAGCAGTTCATCATCATAGATCATAGAATTTACAGTGCAGATGGAGGTCATTCGGCCCATCAAGTCTGCACCGGCTCTTGGAAAGAGCACCCTACCCAAGGTCAACACCTCCACCCTTTCCCCATAACCCAGTAACCCCACCCAACACTAAGGGCAATTTTGGACACTAAGGGCAATTTATCATGGCCAATCCACCTAACCTGCACATCTTTGGACTGTGGGAGGAAACCGGAGCACCCGGAGGAAACCCACGCACACACGGGGAGGATGTGCAGACTCCGCACAGACAGTGACCCAAGCCTGAATCTAACCTGGGACCCTGGAGCTGTGAAGCAGTTGTGCTATCCACAATGCTACCGTGCTGCCCATGTCGGGTTGTCAGCCCTCCTGGATTGGCCTGGAGTTTCTGTGAACTAAACAATGGCTCAAATCTTCCGGTCAGCGTCAGAATGGCTGAGCCCAATGCTGACTGGACAGAAAACTGCACACCGACCTGGATATATTAAAAAAGCTTCAATTTCCAATGCAATACCCAGAAGAACTCCCACAGTACAAGAATCCACGCAGAGAGCAACAAAGTGAATAAGTGCAGACACCATGCCCCTTTTTATAGCAGTGAGTGGGTGACTGAGCAGGTTTGTAGGGTGGTCAGGGGGCAGATAGGTGAGAGAGCAGGTGAGTACCGTGGCAAGTGAATAGGTTGGTAGGTGGCAGGCAAATGAAGTGGTAAGCGGGGAGGGTAGTAGGGTGCCTGGTGGATAGGGTGGCAGGTGGGGTGAAGTTGTAGGAAGTTAGGATGGCAGGTGAGTAGGGTGGTAGGGTTGTCCAGGCTTGTAACACAGGCTTGCAATACATGGAGTCAAAGCTTGTAACACAGGGAGCCCAGACTTGTAACTCAAGGAGTTCAGTGGTCAGCTGGTTTGTAAGTGGGTTCTGTTTAGAAAGTGGTATCTTATTGTTTTGAGCTAAGGCTGTGTGCTTTGCAAAATTTGAAACACAGACACATCTATATTATAAATGTATTCAAACAGAGGGCTATCATAAAGTTATGGCTCATAAACATGGAAAAAATTGGAATTCCTTAATAAAGAAGTTGGGCTGATGGGAGTTTCTCAGTGCTCATTTTATTCAGCTACAACGTTTCTGCAATGAGTTATATGTGTTCCCCAGGGCATCGAAACTGTATCTGAATGCACTTGACTGCAGATATACCAGAAACATCAAATCCTTTGTTTACTGTGAGAGAGTTCCTTGAATGTAGCCTTATTTCTATTCCTGATTTGTTAATTCATACTGATATCTTAGATTGTTGGTCGTTCTGGGTGAGTGTGCTTAACACTCAATTTGGCTCTGTTTCGTTTCTAAGCTCTGGAGTCGCCAGGTGTCGTTAAGACACCGCCACAAACTTCAAGGTGAAATTCAAAGCAATAAAACCATACACCAATTAGTAAGTCCAAACAACTCAGTTTATTATAATACAATTATAATAACTACCCATGCACACGCTAAAAGGATTAAACTTATTCCTACCGCTAAATAACTAATACTTATCTCAAACGAACTGCTGGGTCAGGGAACAAGGCCTCTTGCTCTGCTCTGGTCTGCAGACTTCAGGTTGGTATCAATTAAAAAGGAGTCAGGAGTGCCTATCTCTGGTAGCGGTCGTTGTGAGGCACTTACTTGTTGACGGCTGCTGTCCGAAGGCTGGATCAGAAGACTGAACCATGTGTGGGACCTTTCTTTTATAGGTCCCAGGGGATCCGCACCCCTTTGGGCGGACTCCTTTACCTGCTTGGAATCGATTGGGTCTCTTCCCAATCGATATGTTTGAACCCCCCAATCATGGGGCAGTTCCTCGGTCACTGGGGCGGTTCTTGGGACTTATTGTTTTGGGCTTCTCTGGCGCCGAAGGGTCTGGCCTTCCATTAAATGTATCGATCTGTGTTTAACTTGTTTCCATTGTATCTGGGGATCGCCCGGTATCACCTCATTAGTATGTTAACTGGTTTCTTTTCACAGTGCTGTCTGGTTTCTGCAGTAGTCAAAACTGGTTTCTGCAGTCGTCCCAATATACAATCACTTTGCAAGCTGCTTGCTTTACAACACGTCCATTTTCCCTGCATTCCTTGCAATCTTCCATTTTGTGTTGGGCAGTGGCCACCCCAGGTGGCTACAAGATGACAGCCTTTACTTTGGCAGTCTTCTTTACAAAGGTGCTGATATAAACTAGCTCCCAGAAGTACAGCTGGCATTGGTTATTAAATGCAGAATTCTGATACAAGTACAGTATGCTTTTGGATTGCCATTGTTTTTCTTGCTCAGTATACTATACTTTGTCGACATGATAGAGCATAGAACATGCAGTCCAGAAGGAGGCCATTCAGCCCATCGAGTCTGCACCGACCCACTTAAGCTCTCACTTCCACCCTATCCCCGTAATCCAATAATCTCTCCTACCCCTCTGCACACTAAGGGCAATTTAGCATGGCCAATCCACCTAACCTGCATATCTTTGGACTGTGGGAGGAAACCGGAGCACCCGGAGGAAACCCACGCAGGCACGGGGAGAACGTGCAGACCCCGCACAGACAGTGACCCAGCGGGGAATTGAACCTGGGACCCTGGCGCTGTGAAGCCACAGTGCCAGTCACTTGTGCTATCGTGCTGCCATGCACTGATACATTCACTTGGAAGTTCCTTGCAAAAAGGAAAGTTCATATTTTCACCATCTTACTAGTTGTGTGACTAACAGGGTCCAGCTGCCCCGGCATGAGACTAAAATGCACTGAGGTAACAGCCAAGTTCTTGTATATCCTGCAAATTTACAATTCAGTCACAATGGAATATTGATTGTCGTGCTCTACAAAGGCAGAAAACTTTAAGACATTGGCAGCAGAGCTATGTGGGTGTGCCCTACCCAAAAGCAAGTGTGAGACTCAAATTGGATCATATGATATTCTTCCTTTCTAGGGATGTTGTCATTGGTGGCACGGTAGCACAGTGGTTAGCACTGTTGCCTCACAGCTCTAGGGTCCCAGGTTCGATTCCCAGCTTGGGTCACTGTCTGTGCGGAGTCTGGACGTTTGCCCCGTGTCTGTGTGGGTTTCCTCCGGGTTTCCTCCCACAGTCCAAAGATGTGCAGGTTAGGTAGATTGGCCGTGCTAAAATTGTCCTTAGTGTCCCTTGTTTTGAGAATGGCCGACCCGGGGGTGGGAATGAGGTTGGGGAGGCGAGGGGCCAATTCATATGCCGTGATTTATTCTGGGGCAGGCTCCCTGCCTTTGGGGTAATCCATTGGGCTCTGCACACGTGGGTTTGAATCCATAGAATTGCAACAGTGCAGAAGGGGGCCATTTGGCCCATCGAGTCAGTACTGACCTTCTGAAGGAGCACCCTATCTCGGCCCACTCCCCCCATCCTATCCCCATAACTTCATCTAGGCTGCACATCTTTGGACACTAAGGGGCAATGTAGCATGGCCAAGCTACCTAACCTGCAGAGTGAGTGAGGAAACTGGAGCATCCGGAGGAAACCCAAGCAGACACGGAGTGAAAGTTCAAACTCCACACAGACACCCGAGGATACAATTGAACCCGGGTCCATGGCGCTGTGAAGCGGCAGTGCTAACCTCTATGACACCCCTAACCCCTATCCTCGTCAGCAGTGCTAACCACTGTGACACCGTGACACCCCCTATCCCTTATCCTCGTCAGCAGTGCTAACCACTGTGACACCGTGACACCCCCTATCCCTTATCCTCGTCAGCAGTGCTAACCACTGTGACACCTTATCCCTTATCCTCGTCAGCAGTATAAAAACTCAGGAAGACTGAAAAGGTAAATCCCAAAATAGTTTCATTTGACAACAAAAGAAAAGTCCATAACGTGGCTTACAGCTGCAAGATTCCAGTCCTGGCTGGCTTTTATTGGGTGATTTCCACAATCCCCAGCTACCGGGTGAGCTCATATTCCATGAGTCCTACGGAGAGATCAGTTGGGGTATCCCTGTAGGTCTCGTGAGGATTATTACAATCATCCTTCTGTGCATTTCCGAGTGTTGACCTTGCACAGTTTGCCATAGTGTCCAATCCTGTGACATTGGAAGCATTGTGCTGAAGTTACAGGACATTGATCTTGCCTTTGCTCAGCAGCAAAGCATGGTCGCTCTGCTGGCCAGTATGATTTTCCCTGGCTTGGGGTGTTCCTGTGCCTTCGTTGCTTAACTGGGTGAGCCATGGGTTGGCTCCCCTTAAGATATTCCTATGCTGACCGTAGAGTCCTGATTGTCTAACCAGCTGGATTGCCTTTACCAGCATCAGATCCTCCTTTGCTGGTGGGTCAGAGAATGCATTCTGTCTCTGATGAGTTCCGATTCTAAATCTTCATACCCGCAACCTTCTTCCAGCCTGTACAGATTGACAAGTGAACCAATGGGTTCTCCCAACTGTTGGACTCTGACTGGATTTAGCTCTTTCAAGTATTTTATTACTTCTTAGATTAAAATAAATGTTGAATGGTTTTGATACCACTTCAAATTTAGCAGATGATTTATCAATTTCCTCTTGAGCAATAATACCATGCACATTCAGGCCTGCCAGGTAAAGCAGTGTGTTCACCTGCTCTTCTTCAGACTTGTTACTTAAGCCAAGAGCAACGCCGTATTTTTAAGAATCTTTTCCTTCAATGTCCCCAATTTTAAGATTGGTCTTGGAATATTCCAAGTTGATTTGGAAGTATGGAAGTTCGATCAATGTTCATAATTTTAGAATTGTATTGTCTGCTTTAAGAGCTCTCTTGATTTCAAGGTGGTGCCACAGTTCACTCGGAGACAAAGGAATCTTGTCAACACGTCAACAAAGATGATAGCACTCAGTTGAAAATACTAACAATGGCTGCCTGGATCGGCTTCCTGCCCTTGTTCAGTGTTTTATTTTTTTGACTTGTGAGTCCTTTGAATTCTAGCTTCTGCTTGCCTTTTACTGAATTGAACAGTCGTGATGTTCCCAAAATATTGAATTAACTTTCTCCTTTTTCGTTTATAATAGTTTTACCATCACGTGTTCAGGTTCTGACTCGGGGATTGGTTTGAAGCAACAGGTTTCTCTCAAATGGCACTTCTGACTCTGAATTGCTTTAAAGATTTCTCAGGACCTGCTGCAGCCTGGAATTTTAAAAGGTTTAGCTCACCGTTGACACTACATTCTGAAGCTGGACTTCCAAAGCAGATTCAATGGAGTCTTCTGTTGCAGTAAGGAATTTTAAATCACTCCCTTCAACTTCCATGCTTTTCTTGGGAACTTTTTCCTGGCGATTATTTCTCTGCCTCTTCTTCTGGAGCTTCTTTTCAAGTCAGAATGTTTTATTGAATTTTTACTCAGCCTTCCAGCAATTCAGTTTGTTTCTGCCTTTTAGCAATGTTTTGGGTTTTGTTCCTCAAGCTGGCAATATGCTGTGGGTCATTGGTTACATCACGTTAGGGTTGACGATGTCTTTATAATCTTTAGCAGGTTAACTGCAAGCCTTCATTAACTACTAGAACTATTTACAAATATATATCTTGCACTTGTAAAAGGTACAAGTTAAGACCTGTCTCCATTCTTAGGTCTACACGCAGCTTTGACCAACACATTGTCTCTTACGTGACTGTGTATCACGTGCCCTCTTGCATCACTGTGTGGGCGGTACTGTACTCATCCCACATTAACCCTATATGTGCCAGACCCCTATACTAAATTCCTGCTGTGTTCAGCCTGTGTCGACTTTCATTCCCAAATACAAGGCAATTTTTATGGTTTGTTTGTCTGTTTCAGACACACCTGAATCAAGAATCCATAGCTCTCCACACTGTTTAAACATTTTGAATTTGGATAGCAGGTCAACTACATCCCAATGCAAACTAGGGGATTTTGTGGACATTTTGACAATATCCCTTTGACCTTCCTTCGCCTATCGTACCGGGAATGAGTGTTGCTGCAGCCACTTTCACACGCTTTTCCAAAGCTCCGCCTTTTATAGTTGCAAACTTCTCTGGCCCCATGTTTAACGGCGATTGTTTGGTTGTTTTTCTTTGCTGGAGTCTTCGCGCTCTGTATTGACCAGGCCCACACCTTGGTAACTCCTCTTTTCTGACTGAGCTAACCTGGTGCCAATCCTCTCGACGCACTCTCCTAAGTCACCACGCAAGATCTGTCTGATTCCCAGTTCTTTATTTGGGCACTATCCCAGCACTGTTTCTTCAGAGCTTTACTGTGCAGTCACAAGGCTACGGCTTCAACACTCTGTTGTGGTCTGACCAGAAGGTCGTGGGGCACCTCGTGTTGTGTAACACGATCTAAGGCTGTTCACTGTGTTGTACCGGTACTTAATCTTTCTGCCAGGCTGTTTGACCGCTGCTGAGCACCATGTCATGTTGTCATTATGATATAGACACCAATCCCTCATAAAGAGATTGCGTAAACATGTTGTGGGTTCATTTATTTAGACTAGGCACATGAGAACACATATACATGGGTAGAAAGCTTGAAGAGACCAGCAGCAGAGGCAGAGATGTGTGCGTGAGCGCGTGCGTGCTCCGGTCAAAAGCAAAAAATGAGATTAAGACTGGATCTTACTCCCATAAGACACGCTTCCCTCCCAGTGATGTCATGCTGCTATCCCTTAAAGGCACATTACAGCATTGAAGGCCTTGAAATGTCACATCATCAGAAGAATGTACTTGGTTACTTGGAGACAAGTGATGCAGATTGAGGATAAACTAATGGTCCTTTTCTGGGCCTGCAGTTGGACTGACATTGGTGAGAACAGCAATGGTTCCGTTCTGCTTTGAACCTGGGAAAATTCCCTCTGGAATGGCATCCAAAATGTAAATATTGTTATACAAAATATAATTAGATTATTTCCTATTATTTTCAATGTAATACAACTGAGTCTGTCAGTCAGGATGTGGATTTTCAAGGGTGAATTTTTAAAATATACATGTAAAACATATCAAAAATGTCAACAATAAGTATTGTGTGGCTATGTGACATGGTAAATATCTTTGTGGATTAAACTAACTGGATATCTACTGCATGACCAGTTTTAATCGAAAACCCAATGATGCTCAGCAACGATTGGTGGGCCAAATTGTTTAAAATAATGTTCTCATCCGGATAAACTATGGTACTTAAAGAGGAAATTCTTTAGATTTCTGACATCAGGGGAGATTTGAAAGCAAGTGCTGTAACAAAGTGAAAGTTTGTCGCTCGCGAATGTTTAAAATATTGGTGTTCAAGACAATGTAACAATATTTAATAGGACTTATTGTGTATTCTAATGATAATTTGTTAATTTAAATGAGAAGAAATAGTTTTATAAATAAGTGGGTGGTGTCAGATAGAAGTTAGAAGATTACTGATGTAGTCTAGAGATTGGAAGCTGCACCCTGCAGGGAAAGTAAAAAAAAAAAACAATTAAACTTCCTGACAGAAGAAGCTGCATCTTTATGCTAACATTATCCACAATCTAAAGGGCAATTTTCCAGTCCAGCTAATACTGTATGTAACATTGTAAATCAATCTATTTGCAACAATTACATTGACAATTGCATTATCTATGACTAATAGAAGCCCCGCTAATAAAGTAGTTATTATTAGCACATTGTTGGGGCGTTGCCACATGAGGATGGAGAGAGAGAGAGAGAGTGAAGGGGTTTAGTCAGCACATTAATTGGTTCCTGCTCTATGTGAGTGGATGCTTTTGATTATTAATTTTGGGACGACTCAAGAATCCAATTAGGCACCGCACAGATCCTTGCAACAGCCTTAAGTCGCAATCCATTATCCCTACAACCTTGTCGCAGTGATGTCACTAATGAACCACTGGTTTGAATGCTCCCCTCTGCCATGATGTTACCACTGATTATGTCGAGTGCTAATCCCACTCTCAGCATAATCGCTACAAATTTACACGTGAACTTCAAACCAGCTGTAATGGATTACTGAGCAAGAAGCAGCCATTCAACTGCTAATGAAGAAGTAAACCTGAGTTAAATAAGCAAGCTACCCTTTTCGACATCCATTGCTCGCTACAAAGGTGTGCTTTCAGAGCAGGGTTTAGCAGCATGTGTGATATTTGGCTCAACAGTGGTCACACACATCTGCCATTTATGTTGCTACTCCTGTGAATTCTAGAAGTAAAGGGAGTTATTGCCAACGTTGTCACACAGGAACTTTCAGACTTAAATGCAACATTTCAATCTGTCCTTAAGACAGAAGAGACTTCTTGTGACAATAGAAATGCCTTTATCCTGCTACTTGCATGAGTTACCAAGCTGCGCACAGAAGTATTGAGAGGCAATCTTTTAAGAAAGTTAGGGCATCATTCTCCGGAAACATTTCCAAGTATGGTAGCGAGCGGGAATTGCCGTGGGCTTCCAGGTGCTCGCCCCAGCGAAACCAGCAACACATATCAAGGTTAATTGATCCACTTAACGAGGCCTCATGGACTTCTTTCTGCAAATAACGCCTTGCCAGCTGATTCGCCGGGACCCCACTCACCAGCCCGCCCACTAACAAGGTCAAGCAGCACTTAAACTGCACTTGCTCAGCCAACCCCAGCCAGCTCGCAACAATGGCACCAAGGAGACCAACCCCAAGATTCAGAGATGCTGACCTGGGGAGAGTCCTGGATGCAGGGGAGACCAGGAGGGATGTCCTGTTCCCCCAAGAGCCCCGAGGGTGAGCCACAAGGCAGCTGTTAGTTCCAACAGTATCACCACGTGGACTGGCCAAGAATGCAGGAAGAAGGTCAACGACCTACACCGGGCAGCACGAGTAAGTAGACAACAACAGCCCCCCCTCCCCCCAGGGAGCACCCACCCCCAACACTCCACATGACCTCCAGCCCTCCTTCCCTGTTCCCCCACCAGCCCCGCCTTCACACCCCTTCTCCCACCACTGTGAACCGTGTGTGTGCCTAACGATGCCCTCTCTGTGTCTCCAAAGGAAAAGCTCTCCCACAATCGCCGAGAGAGGGCCCAGACTGGTGGTGGGGTGCCAGACATAAGAATCCTCACCTCCTTTGAGGAGCGGGCCCTGGAGGTGACTGCAGTGGCCGAGGGCAGGGCGGTCACCAACACGGAGGCTGGCGAACACTGCAGAGGTTCCACCTGAGGGACCTGTCAAACGTGAGTTGTTATTGCCTTACTGACTGACCCATCCCTCCCTCTGACCACATGTCCATTCTCTCACAGGTCTTCCAGCTGACGGCGCCGGCCCATCCCCTCCTGACTCCGAGCAGAACACATGGGAGGAGAGCTCTGAGATGCCACCGTGGTCGCAGTAAAGCTGTCATTTCCACCCTCCACCAAAGCAGATACACATACCTTGATGGGAAATGTTAGTGGTCAGGCTTCTGAGGCACAATCTGCTGAACACCACACTGCTGACGGCACACCAGGTGCAGCAGGAACCCCCAGGCGAGACAGCAGCTGGAGGTTTGCTGGATCCCAGGACCCAGCTGGATCAGAGCTTGATGCTGAACCTGTGGAAGTGGGTTACACGGAGCTGATGGAAACAATATGAAGCGGCCGGGATGTTCAGAGGGAGATGGCAGCGTAACTCCAGCAGATCCATAGCCGCTTGGAGGAGTTCCAGAGGCTATGGGCAGAGGAGATGGTGCCAGCAATGAGTGGCACCTAGGTCAACACTGCTAGGGTGGCGGCCACAGTGGAGAGCCTGGTGCACAATGTCAGCACCATTAGTGGAGGTGTCCAAGACGTTGCGCAGTTGGTGGCAGCCATAGCTGAGGGTCTCGGCTGAATGTTCAACTCGCTGCGGGATGTCACCCAGCACCAGGTTCACCGTGATGAGATTCTGCGGGACATGTCCCGCTTTCAGATGGGAATGGCCAAGGTGCTGCACAGCATGTCCCAATCACTGAGGAGCATCGCCGAGGGCGTCGACACCATGGTGCAGATCATGGAGAAACGCCAGGGCTGGCAGAGGCAGATGATGCAGGTTCAGCCGGGGCTCGAACCAGCTGACCCTCTGTCCCAAGGTGAACCCTAGGGCCCGATGGGCACCACCTGGGAGTAGGGGGTGCGAGGTGCCAGGCCAGACCTGTCTCATGGAGTGGCGATTGTGACACCAGCTCCCCCGAGGTCCACCCCTCTGATGAGGCCATAACTCGAAGTCAGTGGGGCAGGTTGGCACGGCTGTGCATGTGCCACCAACAAGTGAGCCGGGGCCATCCGGCCCCAGAGGATGCCCACCAGGGACATCAAAGGCCCCGGGATGTTTTTGGCCTCTCCCGCTATTCACCGCCCTCGTTATGCTTGAGCGAGAGCACAATTAAGCCGGACAATCGTGCCTATAATTCAGGTAGCCATGATGTGGAGATGCCGGCGTTGGACTGGGGTGAGCACTGTAAGAAGTCTTACAACACCAGGTTAAAGTCCAACAGGTTTGTTTCAAACACGAGCTTTCGGAGCACGGCTCCTTCTTCAGCTGAAGAAGGAGCCGTGCTCCGAAAGCTCGTGTTTGAAACAAACCTGTTGGACTTTAACCTGGTGTTGTAAGACTTCTTACTATAATTCAGGTAAGTGAAGATATATGTAGCATATTAATTTTTAAAAAGAATCAGAGAAAAACTTACATTTATATGACACCTTTCATGGCCTTATGATGCCCCAAAGCACTCTCCAGCCAATGAAGCACTTTTTAAATATAGGCACTCGTCCTGGAAGAGCAGTCGCAGAGTCATAGATGTTTACAACATGGGACCAGGCCCAGCTTCGGCCCAGCTTGTCCAAACCGCGCAGTCTCTATCACTAAGCTAGTCCCACTAGCCCGCATTTGGCCCATATCCCTCTATACCTACCTTATCATGTAATTGCCTAACTGTTTTTTAAAGGAAAAATGGGCCCGTCTCTACCACTGCGTCTGGCAGCCGATTCCAGATGCTCACCACCCTCTGTGTGCAGAAATTTCACCTCTTGCCTCTTTTGTAACTCTCCCCTCTCACCTTAAAGTTCTCTAGTCCTAGACTCCTCTACTTTTGGGAAAAGATGTTGACTATCTACTTGATCTCTGCTCCTCATTATTCGAAAGACCTCTATAAGATCACCCCTAAGCCTTCTACACACCTCTCCTTATAATTCAGACCATCAAGTCCTGGTAGCATCCTCATAAATCTCTTCTGCACTCTTTCTAGTTTAACAATATCCTTCCCATAATAGAAATGAAATGAAAATCGCTTATTGTCACGAGTAGGCTTCAAATTAAATTACTGTGAAAAGCCCCTAGTCACCACATTCCAGCGCCCGTTCGGGGAGGCTGGTACAGGAACTGAACCGTGCTGCTGGCCTGCTTTGCTCTGCCTTAAAAGCCAGCTCTTTAGCCCTGTGCTAAAGACCAGGTGCGAAATTCTCCGACCCCCAGCAGGGTCGGAGAATCGCCTGGGGCTGCCTAAAATCCCGCCCCCGCCATGGCAGAGATTCTCCGCCACCCGGGAAGTAGCAGGGGTAGGAATCTCGCCACTCCGATCGGAGAGGCCCCTGCGGCGATCTCCGGCCCGGATGGGCCGAAGTCCCGCCGCTGGGAGGCCTCTCCCGCCGCCGAGGTTTAAACCATCTCTGGAACGGCGGGATCAGCGGCGCGTGCAGGCCCCCGGGGCCTGGGGGGGGGGGGGCGATCGAACCCCGGGGGGTGCCCCCACGGTGGCCTGGCCCGCGATCGGGGCCCCCCGCTCAGACTCCGGGCCAGTGCCCTGGGTGCACTATTTCTCCTTCCGCGGCCGCCATGGCGGAAGCGGAAGAGAAACCCACATCGCGCATGCACCAGCAGTGATGTCAGCGGCCAGCTGCCGCTGACGTCACTGCCGGCGCATGAGCCGACCGGCGAAAGCCTTTCAGCCAGCCCCGCTGCCGGGGGCGTCGGTATTTTGCGCCAGTCTTCGGCGCGGGGCTGGACCCCAAAGATGGGGAGAATTCCCCACCTTTGAGGAGGCCCGACCCCTGAGTGGTTGGCGCCACTCCCCTACTCCGTCACGCCGGGTAGGGGAGGATGCCGCCCCAGAACTGAACACAGTATTCCATGTGCGGTCTTACCAATGTCTTGTACAACTTCAACAAGCCGTCCCAACTCCTGTATTCAATATTCTGACCAATAAAACAGTAACTTCATTGAAGCCTACTTGTAACAATAAAGAACAAAGAAAAGTACAGCACAGGAACAGGCACTTCGGCCCTCCAAGCCTGTGCCGACCATGCTTCCCATCTAAACTAAAATCTTCTACACTTCCGGGGTCCGTATCCCTCTATTCCAATCCTATTCATGTATTTGTTAAGTCGCCCCTTAAACGTCACTATCGTCCCTGCTTCCACCACCTCCTCCAGCAGCGAGTTCCAGGCACCCACTACCCTCTGTGTAAAAAACTTGCCTCGTACATCTACTCTACCCCTCGCACCTTAAACCTATGCCCCCTAGTCATTGACCCCTCTACCCTGGGAAAAAGTCTCTGACTATCCACTCTGTCTATGCCCCTCATAATCTTGTACACCTCTATCAGGTCGCCCCTCAACCTCCGTCGTTCCAGTGAGAACAAACAAAGTTTATTCAACCTCTCCTCATAGCTAATGCCCTCCATACTAGGCAACATCCTGGTGAATCTCTTCTGCACCCTCTCTAAAGCCTCCACATCCTTCTGGTAGTGTGGCGACCAGAATTGAACACTGTACTCCCAAGTGTGGCCTAACTAAGGTTCTATACAGCTGCAACATGACTTGCCAAATTTTATACTCAATGCCTCGGCCAATGAAGGCAAGCATGCCGTATGCTTTCTTGACTACCTTCTCCACCTGTGTTGCCCCTTTCAGTGACCTGTGGACCTGTACACCTAGAACTCTCTGACTGTCAATACTCTTGAGGGTTCTACCATTCACTGTATATTCCTACCTGCATTAGACCTTCCAAAATGCATTACCTCACATTTTTCCGGATTAAACTCCATCTGCCATCTCTCCGCCCAAGTCTCCAGACGATCTAAATCCTGCTGTATCCTCTGACGGTCCTCATCGCTATCTGCAATTCCACCGAACTTTGTGTCGTCCGCAAACTTATTAATCAGACCAGTTACGTTTTCCTCCAAATCATTTATATATACTACGAACAGCAAAGGTCCCAGCACTGATCCCTGCGGAACACCACTAGTCACAGCCCTCCAATCAGAAAAGCACCCTTCCATTGCTACCTTCTGCCTTCTATGACTTAGCTAGTTCTGAATCCATCTTGCCAGCTCACCTCTGATCCCGTGTGACTTCACCTTTTGTACCAGTCTGCCATGAGGGGCCTTGTCAAAGGCCTTACTGAAGTCCACATAGACAACATCCACTGCCCTACCTGCATCAATCATTTTTGTGACCTCCTCGAAAAACTCTATCAAGTAAGTGAGACACGACCTCCGCTTCACAAAACCACGTTGCCTCGCTAATGCGTCCACTTACTTCCAAATGGGAGTAGATCCTGCCTCGAAGAATTCTCTCCAGTAATTTCCCTACCACTGACGTAAGGCTCATTGGCCTGTAGTTCCCTGGATTATCCTTGCTATCCTTCTTAAATAAAGGAACAACATTGGCTATTCTCCAGTCCTCCGGGACATCACCTGAAGTCAGTGAGGATCCAAAGATTTCTGTCAAGGCCTCAGCAATTTCCTCTCTTGCCTCCTTCAGTATTCTGGGGTAGATCCCATCAGGCCCTGGGGACTTATCCACCGTAATATTTTTCAAGACGCCCAACACCTCGCCTTTTTGGATCTCAATGTGACCCAGGCTATCTACACACCCTTCGCCAGACTCAACATCCACCAATTCCTTCTCTTTGGTGAATACTGATGCAAAGTATTCATTTAGTACCTCACCCATTTCCTCTGGCTCTACACATAGATTCCCTCCCCTGTCCTTCAGTGGGCCAACCCTTTCCCTGGCTACCCTCTTGCTTTTTATGTACATGTAAAAAGCCGTGGGATTTTCCTTAACCCTATTTGCCAATGACTTTTTGTGAGCCCTTTTAGCCCTCCTGACTCCTTGCTTAAGTTCCTTCCTACTGTCCTTATATTCCACACAGGCTTCGTCTGTTCCCAGCCTTCTAGCCCTGACAAATGCCTCCTTTTTCTTTTTGACGAGGCCTACAATATCTCTCATTATCCAAGGTTCCCAAAATTTGTTGTATTTATCCTTCTTCCGCACAGGAACATGCCGGTCCTGAATTCCTTTCAACTGACATTTGAAAGCCTCCCACATGTCAGATGTTGATTTACCCTCAAAAATCCACCCCCAATCTAGGTTCTTCAGTTCCCGCCTAATATCGTTATAATTTGCCTTCCCCCAATTTAGCATAGTCACCCAAGGACCATTCTTATCCATAAGCGATTATTATTATTGTTAAAACCTAGCGTGCTGAATGCCGTCTTCACCACCCTGTCCATCTGCGACTCCACCTTCAAGCATTATGAACCTGTACCCCAGATCTCTTTGTTCTGTAACTCTCTCCAACTCCCTATCTTGAAATGAAATGAAATGAAAATCACTTATTGTCACGAGTAGGCTTCAATGAAGTTACTGTGAAAAGCCCCAAGTCGCCACATTCCGGCGCCTGTCCGGGGAGGCTGGTACAGGAATCGAACCGTGCTGCTGGCCTGCTTGGTCTGCTTTAAAAGCCAGTGATTTAGCCTGGTGAGCTAAACCAGCCCCTTGGTGTCATCAGCAAACTTACTAACCCTGGGCGGAATTCTCTGACCCCCGCAGGGTCGGTCCTTAGCCTCCCACAACATCCTGGGATACATTTCATCAGGTCTCGGGGATTTATCTATCTTGATGCGCTTTAATAGCTCCAGCACCACCTTCTCTGTAATATGTACCCTCCTCAAGATATCACTTTTTATTTCCCCAATTTCCCAAACATTTATGCCTTTCTCAACAGTAAATACTGACGAGAAATATTCATTTAGGACCACTCCCATCCCTTGTGGATCTGCACATAGATGACCTTGTTTATCCTTAAGAGGCCCTACCCTCTCCCTCGTCACCCTTTGACCCTTTATGTATTTGTAAGAGCTCTTTGGATTTTCCTTTGCCTTATCTGCCAAGACAATCTCATGTCCCCTGTTTGCCCTCCTGATTTCTCTCTTAAATCTACTCTGGCAAGCCCTACACTCGACAAGGAATCCACTTGTGGAGATTTTTTTTTAAAAGCTGAAATATACAATTGAATCCGTGGACAGATCTATTAAGATTGGCCAAATGCTTCACCTGTAATTTCCTCCTCCAGTACCATGTCCTAGAAGCCCATTGGCAACCATGGGCTTCCATTGGATTGGAACAATAACTGGTGCTACACTCCTCAACCAGCAGAAATACTTTCTCTCTATCTACCCTATCTGTCCTTAATATCGTGAAAGCTTCAACCAAATCACACCATAACTTACAAATCCAAGGGAATAAATGGCCGAGTAACATTCCGGGAAATCCATGCTGCATTCTCTCCTTTCAAAGGAATTGTGGTCAGAACTGCTCACAATACTGCTGATGCTGTATGACTAGGGCTTTGTACAGCTGAACATGACTTCAACCCCTTTGTATTCCCATCCTCTGGATATAAAGACCAACATTCCATTCGCCTGTTTGATTATTTTCCGTGCTGATCATGACATTTAAATGATTTGTGGAGCCCCAGATCCCTTTGGACCTACACTGCTTCACGTCCTTTATTAAAGGAGCTGCCCCACCTGTTTTTCCTTACTTCCTGTCCTTCCAAAATGTCCCATACCCTCGAGTATTCAGCCGTGGTCAATTTGTAACCCTGGACGCGAATCTCCGTCCGTTCACAGCAGCAGGAATCTCCGGTTCTGCTGCAGTGAATAGGAGATTTAACTGAGCACATTCTCCATCTCCGCTGTAATGGTAGCAGGGCAGACTCGCAACAGAGAATCCTGGCCAATGTCTGTGTAATGGATATGATATAATACTCACCTATTTGTATTCTGCTACCAATTTATCCATCTTTTTCCAAAGGCAGTGTGTATTCAGATTAATTCTGTTATTTTACCATTTCTCCCGGCTCTAAATCTCTTTGCTGCTCTCTTATCGTTGTATGTTATGCCCCTTCCTGGCACAGTCTGATTATCATTGCCCACATTGCCACACTACAGTCTACCTGACTCTTCTTCTTACTTGTTAATTTTCCAAATCCCCCCCTCACATGAATCCAACTTGATTGGCTCCCTGCACCATGATGCTGTGGTCAATTTGCTCATCCTCTCCCTTGCTCTCGTCCACACGAGATGTAAGAACATCAAGCCTGTTGGATAATTGCAAGGGTTGAGGGTCCTCCATTTCCAGCTCCTGGACCCCAAATCGACCTCAATCACAATCACACATCCCTGTCCCTGCCATGGGCCAAATCCATGGTACATCGCCTGAGGGACGTGACTGTCTCCTGGAACAAAGACCTAAATATTCCCCGAGTCAGAGAGTCTCTGTGCCTTAGCCAAAATGACGTCAGAGCCCACATTCCGGAATCCCAACTTCCAAGCCCAGCACACACCATTTGTGCTGGGACAGGCAGAGGGATAAATGGAGGCAGGACGTATTTCACACACCTGCAGTTCAGGGGGGTCCAGTACATTTAAATGTGCAGTTCCCTTAACTCAGACGTAATCTTTGTCTTGACGTGAAACATGACAACTGGCATTTAGACATTGGAGGAACAGGGGCCGGGTTCTCCGAGCCTCCGCACCGAAATTGTGCTTGGCACAGGGGCGGAGAATGGGTCCGACGCCGGGACGCGGTCGACGCAGCACCAGTCGGGGGCCATTGAAAGAGGCCCTCGCAGCGATTGTCAACCGGCTGAGTTCCCGCCGGCGTGGTTCTAACATGGTTCCACTGGCGGGAGCTTGCCGGCGCGGCTGCGGTGGCCTTCCTGGTGGAAGCGGGGGATCAGTCTCCGGGGGGATGGGGGGGCCTCCACTACGGCCAGCCCTGCGATCGGGGACCACCAATCGGTGGCCGTGCGCGATCTGGAGCGGTCCTATATTCTTCTGCGCTGACCCGCTGTGTGGCTCTGCCATGTTGTACGGGGCCGGCATAGAAGCAATACTTACAATGAGATAAATGGTAAAGTGCAATTTATAGTATTTTAAGTACAGCCTTGTAAAACAAATAAAAATGACTAATCTTTTAAACATTTTAAACTGCTTTTATATATTTGCTTTTAATTAATGACAAGTGGTTTGAATTGTTGACACTGTTTTTCATGGCCTTGTGGATTCCTTCAAGTTTTTAAGTGTGTTTACACCACTGAGCGCAATGCTTTTTCAGTGTGGACAGCTGTTCAGAATTTGTCTTGCGACTTTAAAATGCTTTCAGGAACATTGAGTTGTTAACACAGTTGTTTGCGGCCTTTTGGGGATGGGTGGGTGGGAAGGGTTGGGGTGTGGGGTATATTGCACCAATTTAGCTCTAAGTGCATTTTGTGTAAAAAGAGATTTTGCCAATACCAGATTCTGTTGAAAATCATCTCCATCCTAGTCCCAAGCCTACAATTAAAAATTCTAGGCAGAATGGGCAAGTTCAGTGCATCTAGTCCGAGTGTTGTACGATCGGGTCAGTGTCAGAGGTATCCATGGAAGGTTCGGAGCAATGTATCTCTGCCGATCAGAAGTTTAAAGGTCACACACAAGGGCGGGGATCCTCTGACGCCGCGCCGGGTCAGGGAATCGGCGGCGCGGCGGGGCGGGGCGGGGCGAGATGCACCATTCCACCCCGACGCTGGCCTGCCGATTCTCAGGAGCCCGCGGAATCGCTGCTGCACCGGTCAGGGGCCGTTGAAGGTGCACCCCCCCCCCCCCCCCCCCCCCCCGATGATTCTCCGCTCCTCGACAGGCCAAGTGCCTGCCGAGTTCGGCCGAGTCCTGCCAGCGTGAATTACGTACAGTCCCACCCGGTGGGACCTCGGAGTTCTGGCTGGCTGTGGGGGCCGTCCTGGTTGGGGGGGGGGGGGGGATAAGGCCCCGTGGGGCCTTCACAGTGGCTTGGCCCATGATCGGGGCCTACCGATTGATGGGCGGGCTAGTTCCGTGGGGGGCCTATGTTCCTCCGTGCCGGACCCCTGTAGGGCTCCGACATATTGCATGCGCGGACCCGCACCGGCCGTGGTGCGCATGTGTGGACTAGCACTGGCCATGGCACGCTGGCTTTCGGGTGCCAGAGCTGCGGACACCACTCCGGCACCATACTAGGCCCCTAGGAAGGGGTGAATACCGGCCACTTGAGATTCGTTGACACCAGAGTGGCAAGCGCCACTTTTCACGTCGGCGTCAGAACTTGGCGGCGGGATTGGAGAATCCTGGACATGGTCTATCCATGTGCATGTCTCAGACCTCTGGGTTCCAGTGCTCAACAGCAACAAATGCCTGAACATTTGCCAGTACTCCAGTCAGAAGGTTTGAGGCCTTGAATTCTGTTTCTCTCTCCATAAGATTCTGCCAGCCTTACTTTTCCTATCCACCCAATCAGATGACCTGCATGGATTGGGTATAATCGCCAAGCCAAGGATGGGGTAATTACAACTGAAAGGAATTGGTAAATGTTGAGATTAGAAATAGGTGGCAGCATGACTCCCAAACCTTACAGTAACATTTCCATCTAATGTCCATTTATATCATTATTTATTCATGGTAACACAGTGGTTAGCACTGTGGCTTCACAGCGGCAGGGATCCGGGTTCGATCCCCTGCTTGGGTCACTGTAGGGAGTCTGCACATTCTCCTTGTGTCTGCATAAGTTTTCTCCGGGTGCTCCGGTTTCTTCCCACAAGTGCCGAAAGATGTGCTGTTAGGTGAATTGGACATTCTGAATTCTCCCTCTGTGTACCTGAACAGGCACCGTAATGTGGCGACTAGGGGATTTTCACAGTAACTTCATTGCAGTGTTAATGTAAGCCTACTTGTGACACTACTAAAGATTATTATTATTGATAGTAAAGCACTTTGGAGTGGTTGGTATCACCAGGAAATTGAAAAGCACTTGCAAAGCATTAAACAGATTATCAATGAAAGGGAGAAACAGAAAAGGTTTTGGTGCTTTCCTGAGAGACCCGACAATCATGATCACAAGATTATTGGACAGTTGCAGAGAAGGAATGCCACATGGTTCAATATGATAAATTCACCCAGTAACAAAGGCCTTCATCATGACATTAAATTGGATCTCACCTGGAGTTCACCTTCAGAACTCTATCCCAAAGTCCCTTAGGTGTAGTTGCCACCTTCTGTGAGATATTCGTCTTGATGTCGATCATAACTTCAGCTCAAACCTCTGAATCCCAGGCCCTGTTCGTACTTTGATGTGATGCCTCCCTATTACCTTCTATGCAATGATTTATATTTTATATTTTCAAAGGTTGTCTCTTGGTCACCTTCTTTAAAAAGCTGAAGAACTTCAGATTGTCTGAGCTTGACTCCTAACTTTACGGCCTAATGCTGGGAATCAGAATTCTGGACTTTTCTGAACCACCTTCGGTATTTCCCATGTGTCCCTGCGACCAAGACAAGAAGCAACACTGCATATATGATCTGACAACAGCACTGCATTGTTTCAACTCCAGCTCCTCTGATGCACATTTAGCAGTCCAGCCCAGCCCAGTGTTCTGTTCACTTGTGTTATTGCTTTTGCAAAATAATTTGCTGAGTTGTCTACTAAGTCTCATAGAATTTACAGTGCAGATGGAGGCCATTCGGTCCATCAAGTCTGAACCGGCTCTTGGAAAAAGCACCCTACCCAAGGTCAACACCTCCACCCTATCCCCATAACCCAGTAACGCCACCCGACACTAAGGGCAATTTTGGACACTAAGGGCAATTTAGCATGGCTAATCCACCTAACCTGCACATCTTTGGACTGTGGGAGGAAACCAGAGCACCGGGAGGAAACCCACGCAGACACAGGGAGAACGTGCAGACTCCGCACAGACAGTGACCCAAGCCGGAATCGAACCTGGGACCCTGGAGCTGTGAAGCAATTGTGCTATCCACAATGCTGCCCGTCTAATAATAAATGAATAGTCTACTATTATCTACAGATTCTTTTCACTGTTTAGTATTTCTACACTATTCAAAGTACACTTCCCTTGGTATTTTGCATTGTGAAAAACACTACATTTTCTGCATTAATTCTTTGTGAGGCAGTAGTGCTAACCACTATGCCAATGTAGCAATCGGATAATCTTGCCACGTTCATCAACCGGATGTGACTCCATTCCCTCATACAGAAGCCGTTTATTAAACATGTGCGCACAAGATTTTCTGGAAACTGCCATGTCTCCTATGTCCTGCCCCAGTCAAGTCTGCCACATATGTTTACATCTCTAAGCAGATTGGGTGGTCACTCCTTGGAGACGAGGATCTTTTTCTGAAGGCCTAGCTGATGACACATATCGGGAGACCTGGCAATGATACTGACTCAGCCTAAAACATCTGAGTCAATGCTGCAATGAGCCATTAAATGTAATGAAGTGAAAGCTGTGCTCCTCCTGGTCCCCAACTGGAGGTACTGGTGGGGAAGATCATCAAATATTTTTCATGGATCATTGAATTTATAGTGCAGAAGGAGGCCTTTCAGCCCATTGAGTCTGCACTGGCCCTTGGAAAGAGCACCCTATTTAACCCCACACCTCCACCCCTAGCCCAGCGACCTCACCTAATCTTTTGGACACTAAGGGGCAATTTAGCATGGCCAATCCACCTAACCTGCACATCTTTGGACCGTGGGAGGAAGCTAGAGCACCCGGAGGAAACCCACGCAAACTCGGGGAGAAAGTGCAAACTCCACACAGTCACCCGAGGCCGGAATTGAACCAGGGTCCCTGGAGCTGTGAGGCCTCTTGAGTGGGATTTTAACCCACAACGTTCTAATTGCAAGGTCAAAACACTACCACGAAGATAATACTTTCACCACTATTTCTACATTACTCACAGTATGTCTAGTTTGCCATTTTTTTGTGTTTTAAAAAAAAATAATTTTTATTGAAATTTTTTACAGAAAACAACAAACAATAACAAGCCACAATAAAACAACATAATAAGTATAACACCCCCAAGACCATAGCAACGCATGTATCACACCCCCTCCCCACCCCCCCAAACCCAATAAACAACAAGAGAACTTAAAAATAAATTAAAATTAAATAAACATAGTCAACGTTTTTTTTGTGTTTTGATATGAAATATCATCCACTTGTCTGTACTCAATCTTCGCTTTGAACAATTTTACTAATTTGTGCCTTCTGTGGCTGAAGCTTGTGGATCTGACACAGAATATGTCAATGAAGCTGTGATTAATAACTCTACAAGTATAAAAGCTCTGACACAGCCTCAGACATCTAGGCCCAAATTTTTGTGCAGTCATGTAGACACCCGCCTTATCCAAAATGGCACCAGGGCCCTGGATCAGTTTCTTACAGTTCATATTTTCACTGATTTGTTTGAATTTAGTGCTAAGTTCAAACAAACCCAATTTTCACTGGAGCTCAGTCCATTCCCTGCAATGTGGGACTTGATTTTTCAGAGGATATGTGAATGCTCATAAAGGCAGTTAATGTTTCAAGCCAGGGTTTCAAGTTACTTAAATCCCTTGCCCTTTATATTTTGGGAAAAAAAACTTGCCTGTTGTGTATCTGAGTTGAAAACAATCGGTACAGGCAGCTTCATTAGATGTTTGTTGACATGACCTTAAGGGCTATCATTATAGTATTATTAATGTTTGACTGTTTCAATGACCAATCATTATCATAGTGGAGGATTGTAAGTTCACAGTTTGATTGACAGTTCCATGAGACTATTAAAGGATCAGCTGTCTTTGATGTGGGGCTATGAATATAAATGTTTGTTTTTTAAGGGATTAATTCCTTGAGGGGATTTAAATATATTGAATGGACTTTTAGCAATGATTTTCTTATGTAGCAAAGTCCATAATAGATATTGGGAAGTTTATTTTATTTAACATCAGCATAGTTCCTGAGGTCTCCGCCTAGTTTATAATGTGTAAGGCATGGAGTGTGCAAGGAAAAAGGGAAATGGTTGGAGGGCTTGACATGAGTTGGCACTGAATTGGAATGGGGAATATAGGGCCATGGGAATAAATGGGGGGTCATGTGTTGGCATGAATTGGCACTAAGTTTGCATAGGGCTGTAAGGGGCCATGGGGGAATGGAATGGCAAGAGCTCCTGTGGTTGCCTCTGAATTAGTTTCCAGGGTCAACGGGCTTGACTCAAGCACACAGCCACTCCCCCTGAATGAAGACCCCGTTAATCAGGGCAGTTTCCCCTGAGGCAGATTCAGCGAAGGTCAGGAGATTTCTCAACCCTGCGCATTCATCTCAAGCAGAAACCCGGGCCCAAGTTAACATCGCAGTAATTCATTAAATCTTCATGCTGCCAACTGAAGTCAAGAGGCTGGTCAAATATTTATGGTGGCATTTAATAGGCAAATAGCAAATACTGTGCAAAATTATCTTCCTTTTCTGGAAGTTTGTAATGCTGGAAGAGGTTACAGTTTCAATTTAATTAATGCAACATTCTCAGTTTTGTTTTCTGGCGGTGGGGGTGGGGGGGGGGGGAGAGTAAAGTTCCACATTTCCAATTCCCTTTGTATGAAGAGGTGCTTCCTAACATCACCACTGAATGACATAACCCCAATTTAAAGGTCTTGTCTCATTTTTCTAGTTTAATTGTTGCTATATTTCCCTTTAACGTAGTGTACCTTCCTCTGGCATTTCACTGAAATGCGAGGCTAAAGTTGAGAGCTGTCCATGTAAGGAGACATCAGAGTAGGTCGGTCAAAGCAGTGAGGGGTGGGGTGGGGGTGGGGGGGGGGCAAAGTAGTGAGGGGTGGGGTGGGGGTGGGGGGGGTAGGGGGGGGTGTTTCACGAGCATTTCATAGGAGGAGAGAGGGGTAAAGGTGGAGAGGTTCGGGAAGTAAATCCCAAAGCTTTGAGCCAAGACAGCTGAAGAAGCATCTGCCAGTGGTGGGGTGAGGGAAATCAGAGGTGCTGACGAGGCCAGAATTGGAGGAACATAATTGTCGAGAGGGTTTGCAATGCTGGAAGAGGTTGAAGAGATAGGGAGTGGCAAAGCCATGGAGGGCTTTGAAAACAAGGGTGAGAATATAATGGGAACTGCAGAACAAATGGAATATACACTGCGGTGTTTCTCTTCTGCACAATAATTGGCAGTCAGTGCTTCTTTAAAAAGATTTCCCATTTGAACTTGTGCACTTTGTTATCTGATAGATGTCCCTTGTTCGGGTTATTCTGATTCAATTACACAAACCCAGTGATAGTACAATAAGTGTGATAAAAGAGATCGCTAGCTCATGTTCCTTTGATGGTATTTGCCCGATTCTGACAAATGGATTGATAAATCAGCCGCCATTTTTATTTATACATTTCACTTCTTTACAAAAGATTGGCTGTAATTAAATCACATTGGGAAACACATAGTTGGGAATCTGATAAACAGTGTTACTGCTCGGTGTCAGCACAGCTTGGCTGAGTGCCACTGTCTTAAAACCCAACTATGATCTCACTCCTAAAGATTTAATATAAGAATCAGTAATATTATCAGCATTCCTGGGGAATTTTCAATATTGTTGAAGTGTCACTTTCCTGTAAAGTATATTAAAATAAATATGATGCCTGAGGCCTCAGCTGTGACTCAGTTGGCCGCACTCTTGCCTCTGAATCAGAAGGTTGACGTCCCATTCAAGAGGCTTGAACACATAATCTAAGCTGACTCCAGTGTAGTATTGTGAGAAGTCCACATTGTCAAAGATCTCCTTCAGCTGACCTAAAAACTGTGACCAGGGTAGAAAACAGCCCCTAAGTGGCCATTATTAAGTCACTCAATTGGGGCAAAGGCACACAAACTGCCTCAGGCCGTGCCTGTACCCCCGCCCCCACTCGCATATGATCACTGCCAGATTGGGGGTGGGCAGATAGGTGGAGGGAAGGACAACCGAGGAAGTTTAGCAACCCCCACCACATATCCACCAATGGGAGCACAGAATTCTGACCCAGGCCTTTCTTTATTTCTGCCTGTAGGAATCTGATCCACATGGACAGTTGAAATGACCAATCCTGTGAATCTTTGGCATTTTAGTAGGAGCAGATGGATGGAAAGGTTTTGAGCTGTGGCCAATTGGATTCGGCATTGCTGCTTGTCAATTGTTGACTGGGGTGTGTTCCCTTGCATGTGTGACTAAAGGTTGAAGAGGCATCCCTGGAACACCCTCCGACTCTGATAGGACTCAGAGGAGAGCTTAAAGAATTTGGAATCAGTATTATGCCAGATGTTTCGACAGCTGCAGACATGGAACATCAAAATATTGGCAAACGACTGTGTCAAACAGCGTTCACACATTCTCTGAGGGTTCAGCATTGAACACTTAGAATTTTAACTCTTTCACAACGAGGAAGATTTAAAGGCAGCACTGAATTAATGCTGAAATAATCAAACATTTTTAAGATTCATTGAAATAAACTGATTGTGCTCTTATATCCATGACAACAGCAACTTGCATTCAAGTAGGGGGCGGGATTCTCCAATCCTGCGGCAGAGTGTCCACGCCGTCGTAAACGCCGTCGCGTTTTACAATGGTGTGAACGGGCTGCTCCCTGGACTAATTCTGGCCCTTACAGGAGATGTTTGCACCCACCGCTCCAGCTGCCGATCCCGGCGCGAACTGTGCGCCGCGGGATCCGCGCATGCGCAGTTGCGCCGGCACCAATGAGGACATGCGCTGGCCCTGATGCAACATGGCGCAGGACTACAGGGGCCGGCTCGAAGGAAAGGAGGCTCCCAGCCACAGAGGCCGGCCGGCCTGCCGATTGATGGGCCCCGATTGCGGGCCAGGCCACGTCGGAGGCCCCCCCCCCGGGGTCGGACCGAACCCCCCCCCCCCCCCCCCCCCCCCTCACAGGCCACCACCCGACCCTTCCACGCCGACATCCCGCCGGCCCAGAGCAGTTAGAACGGCGCCGGCAGGACTCGGTTCTTTTCTTACGCCCACTCGACCCATCTGGATCAGAGAATCACGTAGAGCGGCCCGAGACCAGCACCGTGCCAACCATGCCGGTGCCTATGGCACGGAGAATCGCATGCCGGCATCGGGTTGGCGTGGCCCGTTGGCGGGGTCTCTCCAGCCGGTCCAGGACTGGGAGAATCCCGCCCATGATGTCGAAAGTAGTAAAACATCCCAAGGCCTTCCACAGGAGTGTAATCAGACAAAATGTTGGCACTGAGTAACATGAAACATTAGGACAAATGAAACATAGCTTGGTCAAAGACGTAGGTTTTAAGGCTGAGGAGATAGAGATGGAATTCTCGAGCTTAGGGCCTACGCATCTGAAGGCACAGCTGTTAATGCTGAGCTGAAGGGAATTGGGGGACGCACAATAGTTCCCAAAGTTTCATAAAGCCTTGCTCCTGGAGAGTGCCAGTGTGATTTTAGTTGAGCTGGCATTATCTCAGGAACCATTTCAAGATCTGTTTACTTACTCAGAGAAATAAATAGATTTGCTGTTTCCAACCATGAATATCGATTCTATCCCATGGTTTGCCATCCACAGCAAAGTGCTGGAATTAGCCTTAGCTCAGTGGTAGCACTCTCTGAGTCAAAATGGTTGTGGGCTTAAGTCCCGCTCCAGAGGCTGGGGCAACCAGGGGCTGGTTTAGCACAGTGGGCTAAACAGCTGGCTTGTAATACAGAACAAGGCCAGCAGCACGGGTTCAATTCCCGTACCGGCCTCACCAAACAGGCGCGGGAATGTTGCGACTAGGGGCTTTTCACAGAAACTTTACTGAAGCCTACTTGTGACAATAAGTGATTATTATTATTATTAGAGCTTCAGCACCTCTATAGTGCACTACAAAGGGAGCTGCTGTGTTACAGATTAAGCATTAAACTGAGACCCTGCCTGCTCTCCCAAATGGGGATAAAATATTCCGTAACACAATTTTGAAAAAGAGCAGACAAGTTATCCCCAGTATCCCTGGATTATTCATGCCTCAATCAACGTCACGAGAAAACGGATAATAGATTCAGGCATCTCGTTGCTTACCTCACTGCATCTAATTTGTGGGGCCTCGCTGTGCAGAATTTGGCTGTTAATAATAATAATCTTTATTAGTATCACAAGTCGGCTTACATTAACACTGCAATGAAGTTATTGTGAAAATCCCTTAGTCTCCACACTCTGGCACCTCTTTTGGGTACAGAGGGAGAATTCAGAATGTCCAATTCACCTAACTAGCACGTCTTTCGGGAGTTGTGGGAGGAAACCGGAGCACCCGGAGGAAACCCACGCAGACAGGGGGAGAAAACCCTTTAGTGGAGGCCATCCAGCCCTAGTTACTCAGTAATTACAATTAACACCGAGTTTACCCGGTTGTTTGTTGTAGCGATGCCACTTAGTTCGCTTGTTAGAATTTCACACCCTGGTGGATCTGTCCCCACCGATGCTTTCTCATTATCATAGAATTTACAGTGCAGAAGGAGGCCACTCGGCCCATCGAGTCTGCACTGGCTCTTGGAAAGAGCACCCTACCCGAGGTCAACACCCTATCCCCATAACCCAGTAACCCCACCCAACACTAAGGGCAATTTTGGACACTAAGGACAATTTATCATGGCCAATCCACCTAACCTGCACATCTTTGGACTGTGGGAGGAAACCGGAGCACCCGGAGGAAACCCACGCACACACGGGGAGGATGTACAGACTCCACACAGACAGTGACCCAAGTCGGGAATCGAACCCGGGTCCCTGGAGCTGTGAAGCCACAGCGTTGCCCACTGTGCTACCGTGCCATCCTAAAGTTTCCTTTATTATAACTGTGACTTTACTTTCAAAGTGACTGGATGTGGGGTTGAGGGGGTGACTGGGCGCGAGGTTATAAAGCACTTTGTGATATCCCGAAGTTTTGAGAACCGCTACATAAGTCAGTTATTTCTTGTATATGAAACGTAATGTAAAACACGACATATAAATTCCTTCCTGTCAATAGTTTAGAGACAGTCCGCTCTGTATTTTTACGAGCACACCAATTAGCTTTAGACCTCATTTAATAGATTTGTTTCAAAGGATTCCTGTTCAATAATTTTTCAAAGTATCGTACTAAATTCTTTTGCCTTCCTACTGGAGTTCTTATGATACAGAATTTACAGTGCAGAAGGAGGCCATTCGGCCCATCAAGTCTGCACCGGCTCTTGGAAGAGCACCCTACCCAAGGTCAACACCTCCACCCTATCCCCACAACCCAGTAACCCCACCTAACACTAAGGGTAATTTTGGACACTAAGTGAATTTATCATGGCCAATCCACCTAACCTGCACATCTTTGGACTGTGGGAGGAAACCGGAGCACCCGGAGGAAACCCACGCACACACGGGGAGGATGTGCAGACTCCGCACAGACAGTGACCCAAGCCGGAATCGAACCTGGGACCCTGGAGCTGTGAAGCAATTATGCTAACCACCATGCTACCGTGCTGCCCACGGTTGGGCAGGAGCCTTGTAGACCATGAATATTTTCTACTTTCTTCTCAAAACATTGCATACAAGGGGCTGGATTCTCCGTTTGCCGACGCCAAAATCGTGAAATGAGATTGGGTGGAGAATAGCTTCCGACGCCAAAATCACGGTAGATGCCGGTTTCACGTCAAATCGGGATGATCCGGCATTCCTCATAGGCGTAAATGTGGCGCTCACTACGCGGACTGAAAGTACAGTCGGCATATCATTAGGGAGCCTGACACCGATGTTCCCGGGCCTCCGCAGTTCACCTGGGTCATTTTCCCGGTGGCATCGTTCCCTTGTGGTTATAAAAATCGAGAACCTGGCGTCCTGGCTGCTGAGCGAGAGGGAAGAGATAGGAAATGCCGTGGAGTGACTGGGCTGCCAGTTCAGACATCGGCCATGCTGGCTGCGCTGGCGGGGGTGGGGAGGGGGCAGTCAGACCCGGGGAGGGGGGGCAGGCCGAGCAGCCGGGGTGCCCCCCCCGCAGGACTGGGGCAGTGCCCAGGCACCGACCGCCATTACAGCTTCCACCTTGCTGACCACCCACCTCGGCCCCTGGTTCCACACAGTGACACTGGCCATATGCCGCATCCCCACCCCCGAACACCCCACACAACTGGCCACCACCCACCGGGGAACCACGCAGGGCCACACCCACGGCAGCCCCCAGTGAGGGCAGTGCCAGCCACCGGTAGCCCTGGCAGCAGGAATGGGCGACAGGACTAGGGACACCGACGGGGCTGGGGTGTGGGGGGGCATGAGTGTGTGTGGCGAACCACTGTGTACACCTGTATTAGGCGATGTAAGGTAGGACCTGTACTGCAGGTTCGCTGGTAGCACCTGACGGTTGGCTCCGCCCACTAAGAGCTGTATAAATATGCGTGCCCTCCATTGATCTGCCATTTCGCCAGCTGCAGCAGGAGGCCACGCATCTGACTGTAATAAAGCCACAGTTGTACCCAATCTGAGAATTTGTGCAGTTGATCGTGCATCAATTTATTGCAGTCATATTTTCAATGAAATGGATATCAGAATCAAACCAGATCGCCTACAGGTGGATTCGCACTCGCCCGACACCAGAAAGGACTTTAATCACTGGCTAGCTTGTTTCGAGGCTTACATCAACGCTGCGACTCCCACCCCGACTGAGGCTCAGAAGATACAGGTCCTGTATTCCAGGTTGAGCTCAAGCGTGTTCCCGTTGATCCAGGATGCCCCGAGTTACGCGGAAGTGATGGCACTCCTAAAAGAAAACTATGCGCAGAAAGCGAACACAATCTTCGCCAGGCACGTACTCGCCACTCGCTCTCAACTCCCTGGTGAATCCATCAAAGACTTCTGGCGGGCCCTAATCCCACTAGTCCGGGACTGTAACTGTCAGGCCGTTATGGCGACCGAACATTCTATCTCCTCATGCGCGATGGATTCGTAACGGGGATTGCGTCGGACCCCATCTGACAACGACTGCTGGAAGGGGCCACGCTCGACCTAGTGGAGACAAAAACTTTAGCACTCTCCATGACGGTCGCATCCCATAATGTCCAGGCCTACCCCTCTCACCACGTGGCCCACCTGTCCGACCCCTCCTGGACCCCGCAAACGACCCCCCCAGCTGGGGCCCTGCCTAGTCAATACGCTTGTGCCGCACGCCAAACCGCGCACCCCGGGGGTCCCCGCTGCTACTTCTGCGGTCAACAGAAGCACCCACCCCAACGCTGCCCGGCCTGCGCCGCCACTTGCAAGTCCTGTAGTAAAAAGGGCCATTTCGCAGCAGTGTGCCAGACCCGCGCAGTCGCCGCTATCGCCCCTCCCCTCTACCAAACGCACAATGGGCGCCGCCATCTTCGCCTCCCGGGGCCACGTGCGGCCAGTGGCCGGTGCCATCTCCTCCCCCTCAGTCCATGTGCGGCCCATGGGCGCCGCCATCTTGCCCACGCCACCAACGTCCGTCCCATGGGCGCAGCCATCTTGTCCCGCCCCCGCAATGGGCACCGCCATTTTGTTCCCCACAGGACCTCCGGACGCCGCCATCTTGTCTTCCCCACGGGGCTGGAACGCCAACTACATCTCATGATCTGGGTCGCCGACGCTCTCCGTCCGAAACCTCTGACGACCCACCCGCAGCTCGCCTCAATGACGCTGGACCAGTCTCGTCCACACAACCTGGCCACCGCATCGACAACGGAGAAAATCAACGGCCATGTGACCTCCTGCCTGCTGGACTCCAGGAGCACTGAAAGCTTCATACACCCAGATACGGTAAGGCTCTGCTCCCTCGCGGTTCACCCCGCCAATCAACGGATCTCCCTGGCCTCCGGATCCCACTCTGTCCCGATCCGAGGATTCTGTACGGTCACTCTCACTGTCCAGGGCGTAGAATTCAGCGGTTTCTGTCTCTACGTCCTCCCCAACCTCTGCGCTGCACTATTGCTGGGTCTGGATTTTCAGTGCAATTTCCAGAGCCTCACCCTCAAATTCGGCGGGCCCCTACCTCCACTCACCGTTTGCGGCCTCGCGACCCTCAAGGTTGACTCCACCTCCCTCTTTGCCAATCAAACTGCGAATTGCAAACCTGTTGCCACCAGGAGCAGACGGGACAGCGCCCAAGACAAGGCCTTCATCAGGTCCGAAGTCCAGCGGCTGCTTCGGGAGGGTATCATCGAGGCCAGCAACAGCCCTTGGAGAGCCCAAGTGATAGTCGTAAAAATGGGGGGAGAAACACAGGATGGTTGTGGACTACAGCCAGACCATCAACCGGTTCATGCAGCTTGACGCGTACCCCCTCCCTCGCATATCTGATATGGTCAATCAGATTGCGCAGTACCGGGTCTTCTCAACAATTGACCTGAAATCCGCCTACCACCAGCTCCCCATCCGTAAATCGGACCGTCCCTACACTGCCTTCGAGGCGAACGGTCGGCTCTATCACTTCCTTAGGGTTCCCTTCGGCGTCACTAACGGGGTCTCGGTCTTCCAAAGGGAGATGGACCGAATGGTCGACCGGTACGGTTTGCGCGCCACATTTCCGTACCTAGACAACGTCACCATCTGCGGCCATGACCAGCAGGACCACGATGACAACCTCACTAAATTCTTCCGCACTGCCAATCTTCTCAACCTTACACATAACAAAGAGAAGTGTGTGTTCCGCACGACTCGCTTGGCCATCCTCGGCTATATAGTCCAGAACGGACTTCTGGGGCCCGATCCCGACCGCATGAGCCCCCTCATGGAGCTCCCCCTTCCCCCACTGCCCCAAGGCCCTCAAACGCTGCCTGGGGTTTTTCTCGTACTACGCCCAGTGAGTCCCAAACTATGCGGACAAGGCCCGCCCACTCATACAGTCCACTCAGTTTCCCCTCGCGGCCGAGGCACAAAACTCCTTCGCCCGTATCAGAGCAGACATAGCCAAGGCCGGGATGCACGCAGTAGACGAGACACTGCCCTTTGAAGTAGAGAGCGACACTTCAGATGTCGCCCTTGCCGCCACTCTAAACCAGGCAGGCAGACCCGTGGCATTCTTTTCCCGCACCCTCCATGCCTCTGAAATTCGGCACTCATCCTTCGAAAAGGAGGCCCAAGCTATCGTTGAAGCTGTGCGGCATTGGAGGCATTACCTGGCCAGCAGGAGATTCACTCTCCTCACTGACCAACGGTCGGTAGCCTTCATGTTTAAGAACACGCAGCGGGGCAAGATCAAAAATGATAAAAGCTTGCGATGGAGAATCGAGCTCTCCACCTATAATTACGAGATTTTGTATCGCCCCGGCAAACTCAACGAGCCCCCAGACGCTCTCTCCCGAGGTACATGTGCCAGTGCACAAGTAGACCAACTCCAGGCCCTGCACGACAGCCTTTGTCACCCGGGGGTCACATGACTGTACCACCTCGTCAAGGCTCGCAGCCTGCCCTACTCTGTCCAGGAAGTACGGACAGTCACCAGAGACTGCCAGATCTGTGCGGAGTGCAAGCCGAACTTCTACCGGCCGGATCGTGCGCGCCTGGTGAAGGCTTCCCGACCCTTTGAACGCCTCAGCGTGGATTTCAAAGGCCCCTCTCCTCCACCGACCGCAACACGTATATTCTCAGTGTGGTCGACGAGTACTCCAGATTCCCCTTCGCCATCCCATGCCTGATATGACGTCTGCCACCGTCATCAAGGCCCTCAACACAATCTTCCCTCTGTTAGGTTTCCCCGCCTACATCCACAGTGACCGGGGATCCTCATTTATGAGTGATGAGCTGCGTCAGTTCCTGCTCAGCAGGGGTATTGCCTCCAGCAGGACGACCAGCTACAACCCCCGGGGAAACGGGCAGGTAGAGAGGGAGAATGGGATGGTTTGGAGGGCCTTCCAGCTGGCCCTACAATCCAGGAACCTCCCAGCCTCTCACTGGCAGGAGGTCCTCCCTGATGCACTCCACTCCATCCGGTCACTACTGTGAACCGCTACTAACAACACACCCCATGAACGTGCTTTTACCTTCCCCAGGAAGTCCACATCCGGGGTGTCGCTCCTGACTTGGCTCGCAGATCCAGGACCGGTCCTGCTCCGTAGGCACATCCGACTCCACAATGCAGACCCCTTGGTGGACAGGGTACACTTGCTCCACACCAACCCCCAGTATGCCTATGTGGAGTTCCCCGACAGCCGCCAAGATACTGCCTCCCTCAGGGACCTGGCACAATCAGGTTCCACCCCAACACACTTCCCCACCCACGCGCCACCCTCCCCTCCCCCGGCGCTACCAACATTAACCCCACCAGGTCCATCCCTCCTTCCCCTGCGCCGCAAGAGGACAAGGAAGATTTCGGCACGCTCCCGGGGTCAACCGACTACTGGCCAGCACCAACACCGCCAGCACCGAAATCGGTGACACCAGCAACTCCAGCACCGACATCGCCGCCACCGTTACGTCGCTCCCAGCGAATCGTCAAAGCACCGGATTCACTTAACCTCTGACGGGCACCGGACCATCAAAATGGGCATTATTTTCCTCCCCCACTCATTTTATAAGACACTGTACATAATTCGCAACATTGTATATAGTTCCACACCACCCCCACCGGACTCATACTTCACAGGGGGTGAATGTGGTGAACCACTGTGTGCACCTGTATTAGGGGATGTAAGGTAGGACCTGTACTACAGGTTCACCGGTAGCCCCTGCCGGCTGGCTCCGCCCACTAGGAGCCGTATAAATATGCGTGTCCTCCATTGATCTGCCATTTCACCAGCTGCAGCAGGAGGCCACGCATCTGACTGCAATAAAGCCACAATTGTACCCAACCTTAGTCATTGTGCAATTAATCGTGCATCAGTGTGTGGGGCCCGCAGTGCCAACCGGGGTCACCATGTAGCCCATGGAAACTGATTGGGCACGGGAGTATGTATTATGCTAACATGTCGGCCTTTCACACCCTACAAAGAATGGCATTCATACATCATCCCGCGATGCTGACTGCTGTGACGATGGCCGCAGCTCTGCAAGATGTCCTGCGGCAGCAGAGAAGGGGCAGGTGGTGGCCGCACAGGCTGGAGGGTAGGCCACCCAACAGGCCAAGGAGGGGGAGGAGGTGCCATGGAGGCACCGCATGAGGCCCCACGTGTACCGCAACCGTATGTCGTTCGAGGGCCTTCTGGACCGGGCATGCAGACGGAGACTGCGGATGAGCAGAGGGACTATGCGACACATCTGTCAGATGATGGCACACCTGGCACCGCGGGGGTATAGGGGAGCACACCCACTCCCGGTGACCGTCATGGTGATGGTCGCCCTGAACCTCAATGCAACGGGGTTGTTCCAGTTGCCAAGTGGGAACCTGTCTGGGATTTTGCAGACTTCAGTGCACAGGGGCATCTGTGCCATCACAGAAGCCCTGTATGCCCAGGCAGACCAGTACATACAATACAATGTGGGCCGTGCCCACCAGGATGTCCAGGCAGCGGAGTTCCCTGCCGTCGCCGGGATGCCCCGGCTCCGGGGGTGATCGATGGGTTGCATGTCGTCCTACGGCCACCTGCGGATAACAGGCCGCCATACACAAACAGGACGGGGTACCAATCAATGAACATCCAGCTGGTGTGCGCCTAACAGATGCACATCATGCACGTCCGCACCCGATACCCGGGCAATGTGCACGACTCATTCATACTGACACACTCGGTGATCCCTGACATGTTTGAGGAGCAACCTCCCTGGCTGCAGGGCTTGGCTACTGGGCAACAGGGGTTACCTGTTGCGGTCACGGCTGATGACGTGTATCCGGAGGCCATGACCAACGCGGAGACCCGCTACAACAATGCCCATACAGCGACCAGGGGTGTGGTCGAGTGGTGCTTTGGAGTCCTGAAGATGTGCTTCAGGTGCCTGGACCGCTCTGGAGGGGCCCTCCAGTAGGAGGCGAGGAGGATCGCCCTCGTTATGGTGGTCTGGTGCGCCCTCCACATTATAGCCCGGCAGAGGAGCGATGTGCTTGAGGAGGAGGATGAGGAGGAAGGGCAGGCCTTGTCTGATCAGGAGGATGCGGTGGAGGGGGACAATGAGCGGGACATGGGGCTCGGGCAGGCACGGGAGGCCGCGCAACACCATCACCAGGGTCTTGCGCATGGAGGGGGTTGCTGGCCAGGGGCACAGACACCACCACCCAGACTCACACCCCTCACCTCCCACACCACTAAACCCCCTCACCACTACACATACCTGCGGCGCGATGAGCTGGGGGCACTGGCTTGGCAGTGACGGGTGTATGGGATGGAGGATGATGCCAGCCCGCTCTACGATGAGCTCCGTGCTCCACATCGTTAGACAATGTCTGACTCATGCCCACAATAGCACCTGCCACCTGGGTGATCTCTGCATGCGAGATGGCCAGTTGAATCCCTGGGGTGGGGTGTTTGGGACGGTTGAGACAGGGGGAAGGCGGCGGGGGGGGGGGGGGGGGGGGGGGGGGGGGGGGGGGCACAGTCCACCCACGAGGCCTGCACTGGTCTCCGACCCCCCAGTCCCCGAGCCAGCATTGACCGGTCAACCCCCACACCCATCAGAGGCAGGTTTCAACGGTGTTAACAGGTGTTTATTGTGAACAATCATCTGTGCCCTCGCCCCTATAACTAAACTGTGTCCTGCACCCGGGCCAACTTAACTGGTGTCTAACCTTCTGGCCTTACGGGCCCTAACACGATGCCTAGGTGGATCCACAAATGGTACAGCAGGAGTGGAGGTGGCCTGCTGTGACTCCTGCCCTGCGACAAGGGTCCCCGTTGGTGCACGTCTCCTGGGGCAACCCAGCCTGGATGGGCCCGGCTGATCCTCGGACGTCCTGGGTGGCGTGGTGCTGCTCTTTTCTGCCAGGTGCCCACAAGATGCACCAGGGACAGGAGGGGGGAGTCCGAGGTGCTGCGCTGTTCCCCCACCTCCCCTACTGGGGGCCACTGGCACGGGCCGCAGCACCTCCTCCTCCCTCGGGGTGCCTAATGGTCCCCTGGACACTCCATTGGGCGGGTCTGCGAGCGGAGCCATCCCCTGAGGCCCCCCTGCCACCTGGCACTGCCTGTCCTGGAGGCCCTCTCTGGTCTCGACCAGGGTCTGCACGTTCGCATCCATGGAGCACAGGGAGTGGCCCATCCCCCTCTGTGACTGTACCACCACCCTGAGGGTCTGTGCCACATCAGCCAGTGACTGGGCCATGTCCCTCGGGTCTGGGACACCTCGCTCTGGGACTGGGCCGACCAGCGCCTGGCAATGCCGCCGATGCTCTAAGCTATGGAATGCTGAGACTGGGCCATGCTGAGGAGCGCCGCTGTGATGTCAAGGTGGCTCTGGCACATAGCTGCCTGTGAGAGGGCAGCCCTGTCCTGGGCCTTGGCCCCCGCCTGCACTGAATGCCCCAGGCCTTGTACACGCTGACCCATATCCGACACCGTTGCTCCCATTGCCTCCACTGTAGCCGCCATCCGTGCGGTATGGCCTGGCTGGCACGCATGACCGCCACCCTGCTCCTGCACGCAGGTGGTCTCCTCCACCTTCGCCCGCAGGTGCTGGAAATTGGCCGTCATCCCTCTTGTGGTCCCTGGGTCTCTGACTGCATCTCCACTGTGGTTGGGACTGGATGTTCCAGGAGCAGGTCTTGTAGGACACAAGGCGACATGTATGGTTAGAGAGCGGGACCGGGGAAGGGGGGGGGTGGTTTGGAGGGGTGATGAAGGGGGTAGAGTGAAGGGGTGAGGTGGAGGGGGGGGGGGGCGGGGGGGGTGCCCACACATGAGTCACGGGAATCTGCAACTGAGCAGGGCTTCACTTGCTCGCCCGCCGCCGACCTCCAGGTCGGTGACCTTCCTTTCCTCTGGGCCACCTACCACATCCAGTGCCCTCTGCTCAGGCACGGTGAGGGGTCGCAGGCCTGGTGCTCCCCCTCTGGTCTTCTTCCACTCCCGGCGGTCGTGCACGGCCTTTTCTTGGGAGGGGCAGCAAACACAAACAACAACACTGTTTGACGTTCCAACGCACGCAACTCAGGATTTGGGTAGATGATGGCATCAGTTGCCAGGGCACAAGGCCATTGCAGCTGGCATGGGTGCTGGCACGTGGGGCAGGGTGGGGATTTGTCCGTCCCCTTGGGGGGGGAGGGGCTGGGTTAAAGGTGCGTGAGGGGGTCGGGGTTAGTGTCAGGGGCACAGAGCAGACAACTCACCCTGGCCGCCCTGAGGCAGTCATGCAGTTTCTTCCTGCACTGGATGCCAGTCCGGACGACGTTGCCCATGGTGCTGACCACGTCTGCCACCTGTGCCCAGGCATGGCGTACAGCGACGCCTGGCGGCCTTCCTCCCGGGCCAGCGAAAAGGGTTATCTGCCTCTCCTCCACGGTGCCTGTGGTGAATGTAAGTCCGTAATTCACACTGTATTGTATATACATGAGACCATGCATTTGTAAGCGCAGTTGCGTTTCCCGACCACTAGGGGGAGTAGCGCTGGGAATGCTGAGGAGTTTGTACAGGGCTCCACCCTTAGCTCCGCCCACGACTCCTCCCCCTGGACTGCTGTATAAATACCAATGCTCAGAGCCAGTCGTTCAGTTCATCGAGAGTTCAACGCAGAACAGGCTGGCTCTGTTGTAAGTAGATTAAAACCACTGTTCATATCTTAAAGCACGTGTGTAGCGAATTGATGGTTCCATCAATGCCCATGAGGGCATCCAGCTCAGAGTCCCTGAACCGTGGCACTGCTCTCCTTCCAGCCATCGTGTTGACCGGCACGGTGTGTGTGGGGGGGACGGATCGTTTAAGTGCGGCTGTGGCGTGTGAACCTCATGTGCACCAATCACGTACCTGGCGGAGAATCCCGCCCAGGTTCTCCCCAAAGGACCTGAATGAACTCATTGGGTTTTTACAACAATCCAGTAGCTTCATGATCTTACTGACGACAACCAGACTTTTATTTTCATATTTTTAAAACTGAAATCGAATTCGCAAAGTGCCACTGTGGGATTTGAACTCATTATTTTATCACACAATCACTCTTACAACATCGTAAATGATGCCAATAACAGTGAAGCAGCAAAAGAGAGAGAGGAAAAACAAATATGGTTACAGCTTGTTTTACAAGGACCATCCAGTATCGAATACAGAAGCACTGTGGTCAGGCTGTGTAATGCTCAGACATGTCCGCAGTTGGAGTCATGTCAAATTTAAATCCCCAGACATGGTGAAGGATAACAAGGCACGGTGCCACAAGCAGTCTAATTCACCAGAATAAAACCAAGCCTTAGGTGTCTTAGTTATCAAAACTGGCTGCAGATACTACAGAGAAACACTGGCTTACAGCGACATGATTGACTGTGTTACATCGACGAAGGGACGTGATGTTGCCCAGTTTGATGGTAGGGCTAGTCTGTGCTTAAAAAAAGCATTGGCAAAGTGTTAGGTTCCAAAGGTTTTTCTTTTCAGAGTGTCTCCTCACACTGGATCCGAGGAAAGAGAACCTTACAAGTTCCTGAGGGAAGTGACCATTTCCAGTTAGGGAGTGTGAATTGCTATCTGATTAGAATTGTGCGCAGTTATAGCCTGAAGCTGCGCTTGATTGCCTGAAGGAGCTGCGACATGTATTTTCCAGCTGTCTTTCTGTATCAACTATAGTGTTTATTCCTGTTCTTACTTCTCACAAGAAACTGTATGGTTGGTGGTGACTGGGTGTGAGGTTGAGGGGGTGACTGGGTGTGGGGGTGAGAGGGTGACTGGGTGTGAGGTTGAGGGGGTGACTGGGTGTGGGGGTGAGGGGATGACTGGGTGTGGGGTTGAGGGGGTGACTGGGTGTGGGGTTGAGGGGGTGACTGGGTGTGGGGGTGAGGGGGTGACTGGGTGTGGGGGTGAGGGGGTGTCTGGGTGTGGGGGTGAGAGGGTGACTGGATGTGGGGCTGAGGGGGTGACTGGATGTGGGGCTGAGGGGGTGACTGGGTGTGGGGTTGAGGGGGTGACTGGGTGTGCAGGTGAGAGGGTGACTGGGTGAGAGGGTGAGAGGGTGACTTGGTGTGGGGGTGAGAGGGTGACTTGGTGTGAGGTTGAGGGGGTGACTGGGTGTGGGGGTGAGAGGGTGACTGGGTGTGGGGTTGAGGGGGTGACTGGGTGTGGGGTTGAGGGGGTGACTGGGTGTGGGGGTGAGTGGGTGTCTGGGTGTGGGGGTGAGAGGGTGACTGGGTGTGCGGGTGAGAGGGTGACTTGGTGTGAGGTTGAGAGGGGGACTTGGTGTGAGGTTGAGGGGGTGACTGGGTGTGGGGGTGAGGGGGTGATTGGGTGTGGGGGTGAGGGGGTGATTGGGTGTGGGGTTGAGGGGGTGACTGGGTGTGGGGGTGAGGGGGTGACTGGGTGTGGGGTTGAGGGGGTGACTGGGTGTGGGGGTGAGGGGGTGACTGGGTGTGGGGGTGAGGGGGTGTCTGGGTGTGAGGTTGAGGGGGTGACTGGGTGTGGGGTTGAGAGGGTGACTGGGTGTGAGGTTGAGGGGGTGACTGGGTGTGGGGTTGAGGGGGTGACTGGGTGTGGGGTTGAGGGGGTGACTGGGTGTGGGATTGAGGGGGTGACTGGGTGTGAGGTTGAGGGGGTGACTGGGTGTGGGGGTGAGGGGGTGACTGGATGGGGAAGTTTCATGAACCCAAAGGTCCCAATTTCAATTTTGAGGGGGTGGCTGGCGTGAGGTTGAGGGGGTGACTGGGTGTGAGGTTCAGGTGGTGACAGGGTTTGGGGTTGAGGGGGTGACTGGGTGTTGGGTTGAGGGGGTAACTGGGTGTGGGGGTGAGAGGGTGACTGGATGTGGGGCTGAGGGGGTGACTGGATGTGGGGCTGAGGGGGTGACTGGGCGTGGGGTTGAGGGGGTGACTGGGTGTGCAGTTGAGGGGGTGACAGGGTTTGGTGTTGAGGGGGTGACTGGGTGTTGGGTTGAGGGGGTGGCTGGTGTGGGGCTGAGGGGGTGACTGGGTGTGGGTTCAAGGGGTGACTGGGTGTGGGGGTGAGGGGGTGACTGGGTGTGAGGTTGAGGGATGACTGGGTGTGGGATTGAGGGGGTGTCTGGGTGTTGGGTTGAGGGGGTGGCTGGGTGTGGGGTTGGGGGGTGACTGGGTGTGGGGCTGAGGGGGTGACTGGGTGTGAGGTTGAGGGATGACTGGGTGTGGGGTTGAGGGGTAACTGGGTGTGAGGTTGAGGGGGTGACAGGGTTTGGGGTTGAGGGGGTGACTGGGTGTTGGGTTGAGGGGGTGACCGGGTTTGGGGTTGAGGGGGTGACTGGGTGTGGGGTTGAGGGGGTGACCGGGTTTGGGGTTGAGGGGGTGACTGGGTGTGCGGTTGAGGGGGTGGCTGGGTGTTGGATCGAGGGGGTGACAGGGTTTGGGGTTGAGGGGGTGACTGGGTGTGAGGTTGAGGGGGTGACTGTGTTTGGGGTTGAGGGGGTGACTGGGTGTGAGGTTGAGGGGGTGACTGTGTTTGGGGTTGAGGGAGTGACTGGGTGTTGGGTTGAGGGGGTGACTGGGTGTTGGGTTGAGGGGGTGACCGGGTTTGGGGTTGAGGGGGTGACTGGGTGTGGGGTTGAGGGGGTGACTGTGTTTGGGGTTGAGGGGGTGACTGTGTTTGGGGTTGAGGGGGTGACTGGGTGTGGGGTTGAGGGGGTGACTGGGTGTGGGATTGAGGGGGTGTCTGGGTGTTGGGTTGAGGGGGTGACTGGGTGTGGGATTGAGGGGGTGACTGGGTGTGGGGTTGAGGGGGTGACTGTGTTTGGGGTTGAGGGGGTGACTGGGTGTGAGGTTGAGGGGGTGACTGTGTTTGGGGTTGAGGGGGTGACTGGGTGTGAGGTTGAGGGGTGACTGTGTTTGGGGTTGAGGGAGTGACTGGGTGTTGGGTTGAGGGGGTGACTGGGTGTTGGGTTGAGGGGGTGACCGGGTTTGGGGTTGAGGGGGTGACTGGGGTGTGGGGTTGAGGGGGTGACTGTGTTTGGGGTTGAGGGGGTGACTGTGTTTGGGGTTGAGGGGGTGACTGGGTGTGGGGTTGAGGGGGTGACTGGGTGTGGGATTGAGGGGGTGTCTGGGTGTTGGGTTGAGGGGGTGACTGGGTGTGGGATTGAGGGGGTGACTGGGTGTGGGGTTGAGGGGGTGTCTGGGTGTTGGGTTGAGGGGGTGACTGGGTGTGGGATTGAGGGGGTGACTGGGTGTGGGGTTGAGGGGGTGACTGTGTTTGGGGTTGAGGGGGTGACTGGGTGTGGGGTTGAGGGGTGACTGTGTTTGGGGTTGAGGGGGTGACTGGATAGGGAAGTTTGATGAACCCAAAGGTCACAATTGCAAGTTATCTAAGTCCAAGGCCATGTTGGCTGTAAGGCAATGGCTCTCTTCCCATCAAATAGTGGATCTGTGCAAAAGGCAGCCTGTTCAGGCTGCTCTCTCTCTCACTCTTGCTATCTAAACCTCTTACAAAACTACTTTGCCATCTGTCCTAATCACTCCATATATGGCTCGGTGTCAAATTCTGCTCAATAACATTCCCATGAAGCCTTTGAATGTTTCAGATAGAGCTGGAGATTTACCTGGCTGGGAAGGAACAGCAAACTGGTACTTAACATTCTGCAAGGCTCCAATTGTCTTCTGGATTCCTTCTTGTGGGGTTGGAGACACATTTTTAGATTATTTTTCCCCAGTTGGAATTTTCATCTGTTTTTTAGCCTCTCGCAAGAGATGAGATGGCGGAGTGTGGAATGGATGTATTGTGATGCACAAAGCGCCACATTTGTGTGACAGGTCAGATAAGATGGAGGGTCTTTTCCTGGCTGTCATTGTTGTTCACTTGCATGTGTTCCTCTTTACTGTTTCAGCATTGAATTCAAACAAGCAGAGGCCGATTAACAATTTGTGGACATTCGCTCAGCTTCATTTTTGGGGCATCCACATTTGGGCGGAGTGCAGAATGGATTTATTGAGGAAGCAGATCCCTCGCACACACACTCTCTACCCCCCCCCCCCCCCCCCCTTGCACACACTCTCTTCCCCCCATCCCACACACACACTCTCTCTTCCCCCGATGCGCGATCAACAACTACTGAAATGAGAATGTCGTCCGAATTGAAGGCTTTTATCAACAAGATGTTTCCCCAGCAGGCCGAGTACAGAAAGAAGGCCGGCTGCTGGGCCACACGGGTTCTTATACCCTGCCTCACTGGGCGGAGCTACCTTACGTTCCGACCAATGAAATGCAAACACTTGGGCCAATGAGCAGCGAGCCTTCTCCACCAATGGTAGCTCACACTCCCAGGTACCGTAGTACCTCTAGTCATACTACACCTCCCCCCACCCTCGCACACACTCTCTCGCCCCCACCTCTCGCACACTCTCTCTCGTCCCCACCCTCGCACACACTCTCTCGCCCCCACCTCTCGCACACTCTCTCGCCCCCACCTCTCGCACACTCTCTCTCACTCCCACCCTCACACACACTCTCTCTCGCCCCCACCCTCACACACACTCTCTCGGCCCCACCCTCACACACACTCTCTCTCGCCCCCACCCTCACACACACTATCTCTCGCCCCCACCCTCACACACACTCTCTCTCGCCCCCACCCTCACACACACTCACACTCACCACGACCATCACACACACTCTCACTCGCACACACTCTCTCGCCCCCACCTCTCGCACACACTCTCTCTCCCCCACCCTCACACACTCTCTCTCTCCCCCATCGCTCACACACTCTCTCTCTCCCCCAACCCTCACACACTCTCTCCTCGCCCCCACCTCTTGCACACACTCTCTCTCTCCCCCACCCCTCACACACTCTCTCTCTCCCCACCCCTCACACACTCTCTCTCTCCCCCCACCCCTCACACACTCTCTCTCCCCCACCCCTCACACACTCTCTCTCCCCCCCCCCACACACTCTCTCTCCCCCACCCCTCACACACTCTCTCCCCCACCGCTCGCACTCTCTCTCTCCCCCACCCCACTCACACTCTCTCTCCCCCCACCCCTCGCACACTCTCTCTCCACCCACCCCTCACACACTCTCTCTCCCCCCACCCCTCACACTCTCACTCTCCCCCCACCCCTCGCACACTCTCTCTCCCCCCACCCCTCACACACTCTCTCTCCCCCCACCCCTCACACTCTTTTCCCCCCCACCCCTCACACACTCTCTCTCTCCCCCCCACCCCTCACACACTCTCTCTCCCTCCCCCACCCCTCACACACTCTCTCTCCCCCACCCCTCACACACTCTCTCTTTCTCCCTCCATCCCTCACACACTCTCTCTCTCTCCCCCACCCCTCACACACTCTCTCTCTCTCCCCCACCCCTCACACACTCTCTCTCTCTCCCCCACCCCTCACACACTCTCTCTCTCTCCCTCCACCCCTCACACACTCTCTCTCTCTCCCCCCACCCCTCACACACTCTCTCTCTCTCCCCCACCCCTCACACACTCTCCCTCCCTCCACCCCTGACACACTCTCTCTCACCCACCCCTCACACACTCTCTCTCTTCCCACCCCTCACACACTCTCTCTCCCCCCCATCCCTCACACTCTCTCTCTCTCCCCATCCCTCACACACTCTCTCTCTCCCCCATCCCTCACACACTCTCTCTCTCCCCCCACCCCTCACACACTCTCTCTCTCCCCCACCCCTCACACACTCTCTCTCCCCCACCCCTCACACACTCTCTCTCTCCCCCATCCCTCACACACTCTCTCTCTCCCCCCCCATCCCTCACACACTCTCTCTCCCCCACCCCTCACACACTCTCTCTCCCCCATCCCTCACACTCTCTCTCCCCCCACCCCTCACACACTCTCTCTCTCCCCCCACCCCTCACACTCTCTCTCCCCCACCCCTCACACTCTCTCTCTCTCCCCCAACCCCTCACATTCTCTCTCTCTCCCCCAACCCCTCACATTCTCTCTCTCCCCCAACCCCTCACACTCTCTCTCTCCCCCACCCCTCACACACTCTCTCTCCCCCCACCCCTCACACACTCTCTCTCCCCCCACACCTCACACACTCTCTCTCCCCCCACCCCTCACACACTCTCTCTCTCACACCCCTCACACAGTTTCTCTCTCCCCCAACCCCTCACACACTCTCTCTCTCCCCCCACCCCTCACACACTCTCTCTTCCCCCCCCCCCCCACGCCTCACACACTCTCTCTCTCCCCCCCCCCACCCCTCAATCCTCACACGCACTCTTTCTTCCACCCACCCCTCACAAACACTCTCTCTTCCACCCACCACTTGCACACACACCCCACCCTTCGCACGCACTCCCTCTTCCCCACCCTCACCCACTCGGTCTTTTCCTCCCATCTCCTGCACACACTCACTGCCCCTCCCCCTCCTGCTCACCAGCACAGCCAGTGGTGGGCTGGGAAATGTTGAGCTGCACGAGCTCTGACAAAATCTGTTGGTCATATAATTTCTCAATAATCTATTACATTGGTTTCCAATGTATTAATCAGTTGAGTCCCCAAATGTCACTAAAACTATGCTTTTTAAGTGAAAATTAATTGAGCTGGTTGACGTTTTATTTTGAACTGAATCCTTGAATCATTAGCCTATAGCACAGCTAAAAATTCATTATTCAACTGTTTAATTATGTAATTCAAATTTGTTAATAACACGGAGTCTAAGACTAAGGTGGTTATGCTGCAATTGTATAAGGTGTTAGTGAGGCCACATCTGGAGTATTGTGTTCAGTTTTGGTCTCCTTACTTGAGAAAGGACATACTGGCATTGGAGGGTGTGCAGAGGAGATTCACTAGGTTAATCCCAGAGCTGAAGGGGTTGGATTATGAGGAGAGGTTGAGTAGATTGGGACTGTACCCGTAGGAATTTAGAAGGATGAGGGGGGATCTAATAGAAACATATAAAATTATGAAGGGAATAGATGGGATAGATGCGGGCAGATTGTTTCCACTAGCGGGTGAAAGCAGAACTAGGGGACATAGCCTCAAAATAAGGGGAAGTAGATTTAGGACTGAGCTTTGGAGGAACCTCTTTCCCTGCCCAGTGAAGCAGTTGAGTCTCCTTCATTGAATGTTTTCAAGATAAAGATAGATAGTTTTTTGAAGAATAAAGGAATAAAGGGTTATGATGTTCGGGCGGGAAAGTGGAGTTGAGTCCACAAAAGATCAGCCATGATCTCATTGAATGGCGGAGCAGGCTCGAGGGGCCAGATGGCCTACTCCTGCTCCTAGTTCTTATGTTCTTATGAATAACAGTAAATGTTATTTACAGGATATGGAACTAATCTGGGTAAATAGAGTTAAGATACAGGTCAGCGAGAATGGCAGAACAAGCTCAAGGGGCTGAATGGCCTACTTTACTTCCTGTGTTTCTATCTAGTTATTAACGAGTGGGGCTTGGCACATGTGTGCAAGCATTCATGCAGCAAGTTTTTTCTTCAATCAATTCATACCAGTCCAGATCTCAAAGAACTATTAATGAGCTAAGTTAATGGTTTGTAATGTATCTCTATGATTTTCTCCAGTATTCGAGGTTAAATGTTATCATGTCTGGAAATCTGATCAATCAAAAGTGCCTCAAACAAAACTAAGGCCATTTATGCATTTACATTCAAGGAGTGAATATCTAAAGTATTTGTACATACCGCTGAATAATCTTCAATAGTGAAAATGAATACAAAACGCATATATTTACATTTCAACAATGTCCTACTCCCTCAATCTTAACCACCATGTTAAACCTTTCAAAGGACCTAAGTGGCTTTTCTGACCACCAAAAGAACTTATAAAACTTTGCCATGGGAACACCACCTGATCAGTTGTTTTTTTCCAATGCGTGTTTGGCTTTCAATTGTGGCTTTGTATATGTGAAATCTTTGAGGATACATTCTGACTACTTATGGAAATGACTGTATTTTATTTTGTCTATAACTTACTTCCATCAACCAGCAACACCTCAATCTCCATTTCTGAAACTTTTCCTTATACCTGTCAATTGAACCCATTCTCACATCAATGGACATCATCCCATCGTATTTCATTTGGTTGAGAAAACGATTGGACCAGGTTGTCTGCAGCAATCATTTTCTCAACCAAATGAAATACGATGGGATGATGTCCATTGATATGAATCGAGGGATTGTTAGGACATGAGATGATCCAATCAGAAACTGTGGCAGGAATAGGCTGTCATATGTTTCGTATCTGAAGATTTGAAGCACTAGAGAAGTAGTGGATAGTTCTTTCCGAGAGCTGTGCAGTTGCAATGATAGGCCAAGTAGCTTCCTTCAGTGCTGTGAAATTCTACAGCTCTCACATGCAAATCGGTTTTGTGAAGGAGAAGCCGTGCCTTGATGTACCATCAATTGGATTCGAGACACGATGATGATCCGAACTGTGGCTTTAATCAGCTAGTTGTTAGCCCGGTGGTCGACTACAGAGTAAGGCCGACCGCTGGGAACTCTGGGTACTTATACCCTGCCTCGGAGGCGGGGCCTACTTGCCTCTCGACCAATTGGTGAGCAGTCACATGACTAGTCCCAGCCAATCGGACGAGAGGCACATGACCAGCCAGAGCCAATGGGAAACCCATGCTCTGCACCAATGGAAGTGCTCACATTCATACCACCACATGCCTCACTAACTTGATCGAGTTTTTTGAGGAGGTGACAAAGGTGACTGATGAGAGGAGGGTGGTGGATGTTGTTTGCATGAACTTCAGTAAAGCCTTTGACAAGATGCCTAATGGCAGACTGGTACGAAAGGTGAAGTCACAAGGGATCAGAGATGAGATGGTAAGATGGTTACAGAACTGGCTTGGTCACATAGGGCAAAGGGTAGCAATAGAAGGATGTTTTTCTGAATGGAAGTCGTGACTAGTTGTGTTCCACAGGGATCTGTGCTGGGGCCTCTGTTGTTTGTAATATACATAAACGATTTGGAGGAAAATGTAGCTGGTCTGATTTGTAAATTCACTAAGGTTGGCGGAGTGGCAGATTGTGTTGGGGATTGTCAGAGGATACAGCAGGACCTAGATAGTTTTGAGACTTGGGCAGAGAAATGGCAAATGGAGTTTAATCCAGACAAATGTGACGTAATGCATTTTGGTGGGTCTAACATAGAGGGGAAATATACCGTAAATGGCAAAACCCTTAGGAATATTGAAAGTCAGAGAGATCTGGGCGTGCGGGTCCACAGATCTTTGAAAGTGGCACCACAAGTGGACAAGGTAGTCCAAGGAAGCATATGGAATGCCTGCCTTCATTGGATGGGGCATCGAGTATAAAAAGCTGGCATGTCATGCTACAGTTGCATAGGACATTGGTAAGGCCGTACTTGGAATATTGCGCACAATTCTGGTCGCCACACTAGCAGAAGGATGTGGAGGCTTTGCAGCGGGTGCAGAGGAGGTGGACCAGGATGTTGCCTGGTCTGGAGGGTGTTAGCTCTGTGGAGAGGCTGAATAGACTCGGACTGTTTTCATTAGAACGACGGAGGTTGAGGGGCGACCTGATAGAGGTCTACAAGATTATGAGGGGCATGGATAGAGTGGATGGGCAGGCACTCTTTGCCAGGGTGGAGGGTTCAGTCACCAGGGGGCACAGGTTTACGTTCCGTGGGGCAAAGTTTAGAGTAGACGTACGAGGTATGATTTTTACAGAGAGGGTGTGGAGTGCCTGAAACATCAGGGGAGATTGTGGAAGCAGATATATTAAAGCAGATACAGCGTTCAAAAGGCATCTTGACAAATAAATGGATAGATAGGTACAGAGGGCAGTGCTGAGGGTTTTGGCCAAGCTTGGTATAATAACAGGTGCAGGGTTGGAGCCGAAGGGCCTGTTCCTGTGTTGTCTTGTTCTTTGCTTTTTATCATCTCAGGCGTACTGTTACTGATCAAATCCATTACTTCCCAACATGTTGAGTGAGGATGGAAATTCTTGCCTGTATCCTCAACTATCTCTTCCCCTGCCTTAATCTCTTTGAATAAGGGAACATGCCTGAAGATCTGACCAATTAGCAGAATTTCATAATATACGGTTAATTTTAGCGATTGTCTTTCTTCTTCCAGTAAGATAAATGAAGTGATTGACAAAACATCCCGACTCTAATAAATTCTCTATATTCCTGGAGAATTTGGCTTTACGCAAGTCTTGAACCTTACAAAATATTTATAAAGTTTGGGACGCCTAAAGAGATAGTAGCCCTGGTGCTGAGCTTCTAGAGGCCATTCCCTAGATTCGCTCCTGCAATGTCGCCGATGCTGGTAATAATACAAAGGAACATGAATGGAAAAGCAGCATACTTTGTTCTTTCTGAGGGAACGCAGGCCTAAAGTGGACTGACTTGGTCTCGCCTCAGTGCTAGGATGAGGGATTCACCTGTGATGCACTAACAATTACCACAAAGACGAGAGTAGTGGAATAATCGAGGCTTTCTTGAGCAAAGATGTTGTGCCTCCTGTAGCTGCTACCAGAATGGCTGCAGCACCGGCGAGCACACACATTTATACACCACTTACTGGGCGGAGCCAGCAGGCAGGGATTTACCCATGTATCTCTAGTATATGTGTCTTACCGTAATACATATAATACAGCTAGTGGTGACTACCACAACCTGCAGAATGTGCTTCTCTCTCCCGATGAGCTGGGGGTGCCCTCCTGTATGCCACATCTGACTGTTCTGGCAGCTGTCCCTTGAACACTGACAGTAGCCAACTTCATCACAAAGCCAGGTGGCACTGCCCTGAGTGGGTATGTTATCAGGATTCGCTCACTGTTGAAGGAGCCTGGATACAAACGGGTCTCTCACACACTCACGCACGCTCACTCTCTCACACTCACTCTCTCACTCCCACGCAATCGGCTACTGGGGGATTGAAGGATGGAGCACCGAGGTAAAGCAGGGGGAAATGGGGAGTGAAGGGAGTGGGGTGAAGGATGGGTGAATTGAGGGTGAAGGAGGGGGGTTGCAGGGGAGGGAAGGGGGGTGCAGTGTTATGGGAAGGGTGTGGGTGCGGGATGGTATGGGGTGAACGAGGGGGAATGGGCATGAGGGTGGAATGGGTGATGAGGGAGGGAGGATGGGTGATGAGGGAGGGAGGATGGGTGATGAGGGAAGGAGGATGAGTGATGAGGGAGCGGGGATGGGTGATGAGGGAGGGAGGATGGGTGATGAGGAAGGATTAGTGATGAGGGAGGGGGATGGTGATGGGGGAGTGAGGATGGGTGATGATGGAGGAGGGATAGGTGAAGAGGGAGGGAGGATGGGTGACGAGGGAGGATGGGTGATGATGGAGGGAGAATGAGTGATGAGGGAGGAAGGATGGGTGATGAGGGAGGGAGGATGGGTGATGAGGGAGGATGGGTGATGAAGGAGGGTGGATGGGTGATGAGGGAGGGAGGATGGGTGATGAGGGAGGGAGGGAGGATGGGTGACGAGGGAGGGAGGCTGGGTGATGAGGGAGGGAGGCTGGGTGATGAGGGAGGGAGGATGGGTGATGAGGGAGGGAAGATGGGTGATGAGGGAGGGAGGCTGGGTGATGAGGGAGGATGGGTGATGAAGGAGGGTGGATGGGTGATGAGGGAGGGAGGATGGGTGATGAGGGAGGGAGGGAGGATGGGTGATGAGGGAGGGAGGATGGGTGATGAGGGAGGGAGGATGGGTGATGAGGGAGGGAGGCTGGGTGATGAGGGAGGGGGGATGGGTGATGAGGGAGGGAGGATGGGTGATGAGGGAGGGAGGATGGGTGATGAGGGAGGGAGGCTGGGTGATGAGGGAGGGGGGATGGGTGATGAGGGAGGGAGGATGGGTGATGAGGGAGGGAGGATGGGTGATGAGGGAGGGAGGATGGGTGATGAGGGAGGGAGGCTGGGTGATTAGGGAGGGGGGATGGGTGATGAGGGAGGGAGGATGGGTGATGAGGGAGGGAGGATGGGTGATGAGGGAGGCTGGGTGATGAGGGAGGGAGGATGGGTGATAAGGGAGGATGGGTGATGAGGGAGGGAGGCTGGGTGATGAGGGAGGATGGATGATGAGGGAGGGAAGATGGGTGATGAGGGAGGATGGGTGATGAGGGAGGGAGGGAGGATGGGTGATGAGGGAGGGAGGATGGGTGATGAGGGACTCCCTCCTGGGGTGGGACTCCCTCAGGCTGGGTGATGAGGGAGGGAGGATGGGTGATGAGGGAGTATGGGTGATGAGGGAGGGAGGATGGGTGATGAGGGAGGGAGGCTGGGTGATGAGGGAGGGGGGATGGGTGATGAGGGAGGATGGGTGATGAGGGAGGATGGGTGATGAGGGACGGGGGATGGGTGATGAGGGAGGGAGGCTGGGTGATGAGGGAGGGGGATGGGGATGAGGGAGGATGGGTGATGAGGGAGGATGAGTGATGAGGGAGGGAGGACGGGTGATGAGGGAGGGAGGATGGGTGATGAGGGAGGGAGGCTGGGTGATGAGGGAGGGAGGGAGGATGGGTGATGAAGGAGGGAGGCTGGGTGATGAAGGAGGGAGGCTGGGTGATGAGGGAGGGAGGGAGGATGGGTGATGAAGGAGGGAGGCTGGGTGATGAGGGAGGGAGGCTGGGTGATGAGGGAGGGAGGATGGGTGATGAGGGAGGATGGGTGATGAGGGAGGATGGGTGATGAGGGAGGGAGGATGGGTGATGAGGGAGGGAGGATGGATGATGAGGGACTCCCTCCTGGGGTGGGACTCCCTCAGGCTGCGTGATGAGGGAGGGAGGATGGGTGATGAGGGAGTATGGGTGATGAGGGAGGGAGGATGGGTGATGAGGGAGGGAGGCTGGGTGATGAGGGAGGGGGATGGGTGATGAGGGAGGGAGGATGGGTGATGAGGGAGGGGGATGGGTGATGAGGGAGGGAGGCTGGGTGATGAGGGAGGAGGGATGGGGATGAGGGAGGATGGGTGATGAGGGAGGATGAGTGATGAGGGAGGGAGGACGGGTGATGAGGGAGGGAGGACGGGTGATGAGGGAGGGAGGATGGGTGATGAAGGAGGGAGGCTGGGTGATGTGGGAGGGAGGATGGTGATTAGGGAGGATGGGTGATGAGGGAGGATGGGTGATGAGGGAGATGGGTGATGAGGGAGGGAGGATGGGTGATGAGGGAGATGGGTGATGAGGGAGGGAGGATGGGTGATGAGGGAGATGGATGATGAGAGAGGGGGAACGGTGATAGGGGAGGATGAGTGATGAAGGAGGATGAGTGATGAGGTATGGAGGGAGGTAATAATGGGAAGGGGATGGGGGGTAGAGGGAGTTAAACATCCGCGACCCTGCTTCCTGCCACCCGGGGATGGGATTTAAAGGTGCACACCCCCAATTCCAGATCCGTCCTCGTAACTGCCGCTCGGGCTCGAGCTTCATCAGATTCCAATTCCTGAACACTGGGCCCCAACCGCCCCTGTGCACGGCACAATGACAACTTCCTACACCGCCAGGCTGGGTCTCGCCTGATGTGGTGGGTGCTCTGGATCCGTGAAACACATACAGGCCACCAACTCTTAAAATAGTACAACACTATTTTATTAAACTATAAACTGTTGAACATACTCTTACTGTGTGTTAACACGATGTTAGATTAACTAAAGACCTGTGCCTGTCCTAACCAGTCTAATCACTCAGCACATGGTGAGAATCTGTGCTGTAAGCTCTGTACTTCTGAAAGGCTACATCCCGAATGAGCGGGAAAACTGATGCCCTCTGTCTTTATAGTGAGTGTGCTCTAACTGGTGATTGGCTGCGGTGTTATGCATGTTGATCGGTCCTACTGTATGTCTATCAGTGTGTGTGGCTGCACCATGATATACTGGTGTATATTATGACATCCCCCCCTTTTTGAAAAACATTTTTTTGTATGTTTGTGGCAATAAATAGTGTGTGTTGATAATGTTCCTAACTACGTGTGGGGTGAGAAGACGTATTTACAGGACTATGTACAGGAAAACTAAGTTATATACAAGGGAAGGTGCCTGGTGCAGAGAACTAGTATGCAACAAAATGAACGAGAACAATACTATATACAAACCAAGGAAACGATCAAACAAGGCAGGGAAACAACTCAGAGAGTCCATAAATTTGTAAAGTTCATAAATTCAGTCTCTGTGGTGGGCGACGAATTCTGGTTGACCGCCTCAAGGGTGGGTCGGGAGCCGCCAGTTCAGGAGCCGGCTGGACTGCATCACAGTCGGGAGGGGGCAGAGTGACAGAAAGCTCTGCATAGTCCGTGGCAGGGTCAGATGGAGGGGATTGTAGGTGTTCGCGTCTATGTTGATGACATAATCATCTGGACCATCACCCCGCAGGAGCACATTAATCGCCTCCAGCGCGTTTTCAGACGCGTACACGAACATGGCCTCCGCCTCAATAGAGCCAAATGCTCTTTCGGTCAGACAGATATCAAATTCCTAGGGGACCACATCTCCCATTTGGGTGTGCGTGTATATTATGACATCCCCCTGATTCCATATTGGTGCTCCTCACTGCTTTGGCACAGAGCGCCACAGGCCACCTGGCTAATGTCGTTCCGACTAGTAATTGTGTCAGCAAGGAGCTGCCTCCTCCTCTGTGATCGGCTCAGCAGAGAGAGTGATGAAAATCCTGGAAGGGATGTCAAAGTAGTTCTGTCCCCGATTGGCTGTGAGAGACAGGCTCATCATTTTGGGGACCCCGGGGCCCTGAGCCTGGACACGGTGTGTATCAGTGGAAATCTGCCCCTGAAGTCCCAATTGCTTATTTAAAATTGCTTTTGCAGAAACATACACGTCGAGAGACCAATCCTAGTTTAAATGAATTGGGAACTGGAAGAGAATCAGTCTGGAGCATTGTATTTCATTGTCTCATTGTGCTCCTAAAGTGATATTGATTTACTCTCGAAACTCAAATCGTAATAAAACAGAAAATCTGCAGGCTCGATCCCAGTGTTAAAAAGAAAGTAAGGGCAAAGTTATATTTGTCAGCCCTGAGCTTCATTGCACATGGCTGGTTGCCCACCTCATGTGTTATACAGAAGAAGTCTAACTGTTGTTAACCGCAGTGGAAACAATTCTTCTCACCTGCGGTATATGGACAATGTGAATTGGCCATCTAACATGGTTTTGAGTTCCAAGGGCTTGATTCTCCGTTCTGGAGATTAAGGGCGGGATGATCCGAGCCCGCGCCGGGTTGGAGGATCGGCATTCAGGATGGAAAGTCGCGCGACGCCGTTCCGACGCCGTTTCGCTATTCTCCGCACACGCGAGAACGGCGTGGCCGTGAAAGGCGCCGCGTGGCCCGGAGAATCGCCTGAGGGGGTCTGCTGAGTGATTCTCCGGGCTCCCGGCTATACTACAGCCCGCATAGGCCGAAGTCCCGACGGCGTGACCTGAGGTCCCAAAGACGCAGTTCTAATGTGGTTATAAAAATCGGCAGCCAGCCGTGCGGCAGTAGGAGGTAGGGGTCGGCATGGGGGGGGGGACCTAGGGCTGGCGGGATGGGCACGGCCGTGTCTGAGGTCGAAGCTCATCCATAGAGTTTGTCACAATACCTGTTGATCTATTACTGTTTTTATTCTTTTGTGAAAGCATTTCCTGCAAAGAAATAATGCCGTGAACAAATAGCTGCAAAGTATTGACACAACTAGGGCAGCACGATGGCGCAGTGGTTAGCATTGCTGCCTCACAGCGCCGAGGTCCCAGGTTCGATCCCAGCCCTCGGTCACTATCCATGTGGAGCTTGCACATTCCCCCCGTGTTTGCATTGGTTTCGCCCCCTCAACTCAAAGATGTGCAGCCTAGTTGGATTGGCCATGCTAAATTACCTCTTAATTGGAAAAAATGAATTGGTTACTCTAAATTTAAAATAAAAATGTTGGCACAATTTAATAATAATAATCATTATTGTCACAAGTAGGCTTATATTAACACTGCAATGAAGTTATTGTGAAACTGCACAATTGTTAGCCTCAGTTAAAAGTTTTGTCATGGAAGTTCAAAATGACTATAGCGAAGTAAAATCAGAGACACTAAAATTAACGAAAATATAGGTCCCTCTGATAATGAAAAGCGTATAAGGCGTAGGACATTATTTTCTGCTGAAAGTAGAGACAATGAAATCATTGTAAAAGGGAAAGAAATTATCATCATTGATACGTCATTGTTATTTGTGACAAAATAATGATGCAATTGCAGAGTAGAAGTGAATCGCTGAAGAAAACTACTGATTTATTTTGCATGCTTTTTGACAGAGGTTTGGATGAGAATGCGAAAACCCAGTGCAGTAAGAAATTAAGCGATTTCTACGGGGAGGAGATAGACTCAAATCATTCTGAAGATGATTTGTATTAGTTTCATTGATAATACTGAACTCTGTGCTTCAAAATCACCAGCTGATTTGTACAGATTTGCAAGTGATGGTTTTTAGGCAACCTTTCCAATTGTGGAAATCATTCTGAAAATATTTTTCCCAATACCTGTCATAAATGTTTCAAGTCAATGTTCTTTTTATGTAATGCAAAGAGTTAAAAATTACTTGAAAAATAATATGAGTCAGGAACATTTAACAAGTTGAACAACATTGACGATTGAAAGTGCGTCCTGCAAGATATTATCTATGATAATGTAATTGATACTTTCAGAAAGAAAAAGTGTAGAGAAAAAGCTATCTGAATTGTTACGCCGACAAGTGCTGAAGCAAGAAAATCTTAAAAATCTGTCCCTCTTCCATATTCTCTTGTTTAAATTCTGTTTGTCAAAATGGACCATTGCCGATCTGATATAATGGCTAGTTTGTCACATGCTGGTAGTTCCAACCACCATCGCTCTCAAGATTGGCCTTCAGACAGTTTCTCGGACAAGGAACGGAATCCTGCCAGACAGCCACTGATATTGGACTTGGGACTCACTGGACACTCCACACACATAAATTTACAGCAATAACCTCTTTGATTTTGTGAGAGGAAGCTAGGAAGATAACTTTTATTTTTTTTGCGACTGAATGAGACGCTGTGAAATATATTGATGGCAGCGAATGCAGCTTGTTGATTTGAGTGTTTGCTCCTGCTCTGGACTGGTTCATTCTGTCCTGTTCTGGCCTGTGCTGCAGTGATGTAATTGGCTAATTTTTCCATCTCCATTTTTGCTCACCTCAAGTCTCACACTTGCACTATTGACCATCTTTAACTTCATTCTGACAAGAGGTAAGCTTGGATTTCAATTCAGCAATTATCCATTCAGGCATGTTTTTACAAGTTAAAAAGCAGTGACCAATTTGTGTGGCTTGCGTTCTGTGTGGAAAGGGTGGGCAGGGCGTGAGCTCTTTAGGGGGGGGGGGGGGGGGGAGAGCAGAAATGAAGGTGAGCATGGGACCTCACAAATTCAAATGTGCTTCTGCCGCGGGCAACCAGCGATGGACAATAAAGCCTGGCCTTGCCATCAAGCCAGGCACCTCGAGAATCGATATTTTTAGAAGCTGAAGAAATGTCATGAGAAACTCTTGCAGCGTGGGCCATAATTTGGAACAGATACAAACGCAATGCAAAACTATGTTAACAGCTGACATAAACACGGTATCAGATAAATCCCCATGTTCATGCAGATATTATGGCAGACAATCTGGCCCAGCTTGTTTACTCTGCTGTCTACAGACAGAGCCAGTACCATTCATTTCAGTAACTGGACACCCTGCACAAATGGCTTTAACGGCAGCTGTCCGGGAAGACTCAGGAATCAAAATATGTCTTTAGGATGAAGCAAAAAAGACAGAATGTATTCAGCTCCTTCCAACAAACATTAATTGAAAGCTATTATATTAGGTCATGTGTTGAGAAAAGGTTCAGGTCGTTAATTTAGGCTAGACGCTTCTTTTTTAGTAATTTACACTTTGCAGAGTTACTGCATGAAATAGTATTAACTCCTCCAGCTTCAAAGATACCACACCTGGAGAAACTATTTCTTATTAAATTGTAATACTAGAACCTTAAAGAAAAATTATAACTTTTGACATTCGTTGGCTTTTTCCTTAGTTTGCAACCAGGAGTTGATACGCGCTCTCTGATTCTCTCTGTAACTTGTCATACCATCCCCACAATGGAGTCCATCCCCACCCATCTCAGATTGCTTTGTTCCTTCATTCTTAATCCTATAGACCCCACAGCCCCATCTCCTTTCACCCCGCCGTTGGCTGCTATGCCTTTAACTGCCTGCCCATCTCGTGGGAATTCCCTCCTTAAACTTTCCCTCCTCTCCACCAAGAATACCCTTCAAACCTATTTCTTTGACCCAAGTCATCCCACCTAATCCATCCAGCCTTGGCTCTGCATCCATTTTTCTTAAAGTGTACTTTGACATCTGCACTATATAATTGCGCATTGTTTGACATTTTAAACAAAGAGAAATGTCCAGCTCAGTTAATGCAAAATAGCTGTTATCAAGTGCTAATCATTGAAAGGACTAACCAGGAAAGTTCCTCTGACCTTTTGATTTAAATTGAAGGCAGTATGCAAATATTTTCGCAATTCACACACGCACTGTTAAAAGAAACAAGGTTCTTGTAATGAATTAGCACCGGCAATTAAATGTAATTTCATAGAATCATGGGGTCTGCAACCAGCACATTTTTTCATGCCTTTAAGGGGCAGAGTTTTAACATTTCTAGTCTATGAGTGTGTAAATCTATTAGTCATGTGAGGTGATGGTTGCTAATGGTCAAAGCGGCAGAGCCAAAGGGTTTATTAATTGTGCAGTAAATTAGTTAATGTATCCCCAGCCAAAAGACGATTGAAAACGTTTTTATCACATCATCCTGAGATTGACATAATGCAATTTTTGACTTACATGTCATAGAATTTACAGTGCAGAAAGAGGTCATTCGGCCCATCGAGTCTGGACCGGCTCTTGGAAAGAGCACCCTACCCAAGATCAACAACTCCACCCTAACCCCATAAGCCAGTAACCCCACCCAACACTAAGGGCAATTTTGGACACTAAAGGCAATTTATCATGGCCAATCCACCTAACCTGCACATCTTTGGACTGTGGGAGGAAACCGGAGCACCCGGAGGAAACCCACGCACACACGGGGACGATGTGCAGACTCAGCACAGACAGTGACCCAAGCCGGAATCGAACCTGGGACCCTGGAGCTGTGAAGCATTTGTGCTATCCACACTGCTACCGTGCTGCCCATACAACTGTCCTACTGTTCTTTTGATCACCTGTAAAACCGTCTGCATTTTTTCCTTGCAGTTATTTCATATGAAAAACAATTTTACAGATAGTGTGGGCAAAATGTTCTCAAGATTCGCATGAAATCAAATTTCATTCCTTCAGTCATCATGAGTCAGAATCTGGTGCTTCCAAGACCTGTGCTAGTAACTTGAGGCTGAATTCTCAGCTACACTCCAGAGCGGTACTGTCAAAGATGTTGGGCGAGATTTTCTTGCCCCTCCTGCTGGCCGATCTTCTGGTACCACTGAGGGCGGCAACAACCGCCCCCACCCCCCCACCCCACAGCAGAACCCCCACCCCCCCCCCCCGACCCCATGGCAGGTCCCCCCTGTCAGGCCAGGCAAGCCATGCAAAACATCCTAGACATCCCGCCGGCAACCAATGATGAGTCAATTGTGCTGCTGGGAAACAAACCTCAGGACATGGGTGTGGGGAATAGATTGGATAGGATAGGAATTAAGAGCAGAAGTAGGCAATTTAGCCCTTCGAGCCAGCTCCACCATTCAATCAGATCATGGCTGATCTCTTCCTGGTCTTCAATCCATTTCCCCTCCTGTTGCCCAAATCCCTTTAACCCATTTTTTAAAATCACAAATATATCTATCTCCTTCTTGAAACCATTTAATGACGCAGACTCCACCTCACTATGGAACAGCGAGTTTCACAAATTCACCACCCGCTGTGAGTAGTCCCTCCTCATCTCAGTTCTAAATCCAGCCTGTTGTTGTGTTGTCTTTCAGATGAATATCAAACTGTCATGTGAGTGTTCCTTTAAGAAAGGTTTTGCCTTATCACATGGCTTGGTAGCACGGCTTCAGTGATATCATTTTGTGGGTGGAGCTGGGCTGTGGCTGTCAGGTGAGAGGGTTTCAGTTTTGTTTAGTTGCTTTGGACTACAGAAGGAAAAAGAAATGTTTTTCCTCTTTTTCTCTGTTTTCATTTAAAAAGCTGTTCCAGTGAAAAGCACACTGTGTGTGGCAAACTGACTTGGTAATTTTAAAGATAGAATTGCTTTCCGGAAGGAGTTTGAAACTTCTGGTTGAAACCGGATCAGAATCTCAGGGAAAGGACCATTCCCATTCAAATGAGAATACAGTGTGCTGGGCCACACTCTTGAAAGGGGTTTTGGTTATTGAATTTTGTTATTGAATTGGAACAGCTAAAGGGGGAATTCATTAAGTGTTATATGCATAGATTACTGTAGCTGTTGTGTTGTCTTTATGTTTGTAACTGATAAAAATTTCTTGCTGTGTTTATACATATATGTTAACTAAATTCTTAGAATAAATCTTGTTTTAATTCAAGAGCCTAGGAAGTCTGTTGAATCACACCTGAAGCAAAGGCTTTTGTGCTCATCCAAGCCAAATTCAAAATGAAGGTTATCGGTCAGGTGCACTTCATAATACACCTTGGAGTTTCTAAGCCCTGGCCCATAGCAAAACAAAGGTTCCATTTACCCTCTGAGTTGGAATTAAAAGTTCCAAGACATGCAGCACTAGTTCCAAGTGATTGCACTTCAGGTAGGATTTAATTGGCTCCAAAGCTCTTTGGGACATCCTAAAATCGTAAAACTAATTAAATTTGTCTCCAGTTGAGTAGTGAAGGAGGTATTAGTGATTTTTTTTACAGCATGGCAGGAGACCCATCTTTGTCAATCTCCATGTATTGTGGGCCCTCTACGCAGCTCCACTACTCCACACACCTCCACAACAGGAATTGCACAACGGGAATCACGCCCCGCCGATCAGCGTGTCCTCCACGCCGATCAGCGAGCCCCCTGCGCCGATTCTCCGGCCCGCGATGGGCTGAAGTCCCGCCACTGAGAGGCATCTGCCACCACCGTGGTTTCAACCACCTCTGGTGGTGGCGGGATCGGCGGTGCGAGCGGCCCTCCCGGACCTCGGGGAGTGCCCCCACGGTGGCCTGGCCCGCGATCAGGGCTCACCGATCGGCGGGCAGGCTAGTGCCGTGGGGGCACTCTTTTTCTTCCGCCGCCGCCATGGCCTCCACCATGGCGGAGGCGGAAGAGAACCCCCCTACCACGCATTCGCCGGTGGTGACGTCAGCGCCAGCTAACGCACCGGCGCATAAGCGAACCGGCGAAGGCCTTTCGGCCAGCCTCGACGCCGGGCGGCGGGCGTCAAAGGCCGCCGGCGCCGGTTTAGGCGCCAGTTGGCGTGGCACCAACCACTCCATCGCGGGCCTAGCCCCTAAAGGTGCAGAGAATTCTGAATCTGTGGGGAGGGCCGACGCCGGAATGGTTGGTGCCACTCTGCTACGCCGGGACCCCCCACCCCGCCGGGTAGGGGAGAATCCCGGCCAGCTCCCTTCTCTCTCTATAGATCCTGGGCGAAATTCTCCGACCCCACGCAGGGTCGGAGAATAGGCGGGAAGCGGCGTTATTTCCGCTCCCGCGGGTTTTTCAATTCTCCCGCCGGTCATAAACCGGCGTTGTGCAAATCCCGCCGGCAGCCTGTGAAAACAGCTGGCGCCGGCGGGATTTCATTTTTTTTAAACTTACCTCAAATCTCCGGCCCGGATGGGCCGAAGTCCCGCCGCTGGGAGGCCTTCTCCCGCCGCCGAGGTTTAAACCACCTCTGGAACGGCGGGCTCAGCGGCGCGAGCAGGCCCCCGGGGTCCTGGGGGGGCGGGGGGGGCGATCGGACCCGGGGGGGTGCCCCCACGGAGGCCTGGCCCGCGATCGGGGCCCCCCGCTCACTCCGCGGGGCAGTGCCGTGGGGGCACTCTTTCTCCTTCCGCGCCGCCACGGCCTCCGCCATGGCGGACGCGGAGGAGAACCCCGCATCGCGCATGTGCCAGCAGTGACGTCAGCGGCCAGCTGCCGCTGACGTCACTGCCGGCGCATGCGCCGACCGCCGAAAGCCTTTCGGTCAGCCCCGCTTCCGACTGCGCCGGGTGTTTGCGCCAGTCTTCTGGTGCAAACTGCTCCGGCGCGGGTCTGGCCCCCAAAGGTGGGGAGAATTCCCCACCTTTGGGGAGGCGCGACCCCTGAGTGGTTGGCGCCACTCCCCTACGCCGGCACCCTCCGTCACGCCGGGTAGGGGAGAATCCAGCCCCCTGTCAGACCTGCTGAGATTGTCCAGTACTTTCTGCTTTTGTTTGTGGGAACCTGCTCTGCCCAGATTGGCTGCTGTGTTTCCTACATCAGTGAGTGCACTTCAGAATGGATTTAATTAATGGAATTAATTAATGGAATTAATTGGCTGAAAAGCTCTTTGAGGCATCTTGACATTGTAATAATCATGAAACCTGACTGTGTGAGTAGTGAAGAAGGTATTAGAGTCATACGGCGGAATTCTCCCATCGGGAGACAAACAGCCGACGCTGGAGTGAAACCCGGAGTGTTTTACTCCGGCGCGGAGGCCGTTCCTCACCCCCTACCCCCCCCCCCCCCCCCCCCCCCCCCCCCCCCCCCCACCGGTGGCGCGTGAATCTCGGGCGCCGGGCCTTGATGCTCGCGTCAAAGTGATGCGCCGGGAATGATGTGGCCGGCGGCGCCTAAGTGACGTCAGCCACGCATGCCCGGTTGCCGACTACCCCTCCGCTGCCCACCAAGACATGGCGGCTTGATCTTGCGGGGCGGCGGAGGGAAAAGAGTGCGTCTTTTAGAGGCCCCGGCCCGACGATCGGTGGGCACCGATCGCGGGCCAGACATCTCCTGAGCACGCCCGTGGTGCTCGATTCTCCCTCCGCCCCCCACAGGCCCCACAAACACCGGTCGCGCGCTGTTCATGCCGGCAGCGACCAGGTGTGGTTGGCACTGGCGTGAACCGGTCGGGTTCGGCAGGCCGCTCGGCGGCGTGTTGAAAAACATGACACACCATTTTGGGGGGGTGGGAGAATCGCGGGGGGTGCCAGGGCGGTGTGTCGTGATTCGCCCGGCCCTCCCACGATTCTCCCCCCCCGGCGTGGGGTGCGGAGAATCGCGCCCTATATAGTTCATTTACAGCACAGAGGAAGGCCCCTTGACCCATCTTGTCCACACCGGCCATCAAGCACCTAGCTACTCTAATCCTATTTTGCACCACTTGGTCCATACCCTTGCAGGCTATAGCATTTCATGGGCTCATCTAAATATTTCTTCGTCGTCAGGGTTGTCGACTCTATCCTTCAGGCAGCGACTTACAGATTCAGAGTACAGACACAGAAATACAGAGTATTTCCTGGTCTGGTTCTTTTGCTCAACTTAAAAAAAAATATGTCTAATACTAATTTTTATTTACTAATATAAATATAATTAGTCACATATGAATTCCCAATTAACCACACACGGCCAACGGCGATTGTATTGGCCAACAGCACCAAATAAATAAACCACAATAACATATTGGATCTCAATAATAATCCATTGTTCAATTGGTCAAGTTTGTAAATAGGGCAAATCAAATCTCTTCTGCCATACTGCGAGTCCATAGAACACTAAGGCTAGACACTGATCAGATAGAGAACAGGATGAAGAAAAGAGCTCATTCTCCAGGTCACAATGTTTCACCTTAATCCAAAGGTTTGAGAATTGGATTCATCAACAAAACACTTCCATGAGGGGCGACTGAGGGAGATATAGGAATACAAAAATATTACAGTCCCAAACTAGGGACCATGAATATGAGGGCCGGTTTGGTTCAGTGGGCTAGACAGCTGGTTCGTCATGCAGAACAAGGCCAGCAGCGAGGGTTCAATTCCCGTACCGGCCTCCGCGAACAGGTGCTGGAATATGGCGACTAGGGACTTTTCACAGTAACTCCATACCTGTGACAATAAAAGATTATTATTATTATAAGAACACCGCTAAGAAATCCTAAAAGGAAGTCAGGAGAAACAATTTTTACCCAGAGGATGGTAAAAATGAGAAATTTACTATCAGATGGGGTGTTTGAGGCAAATAGAAAATTTAAGCAGAAGCTAACTAAGTGCATGAAAGAGAAAGGAATAGAAAGATGTCCTACATTTCTCAGTCAATGACGCGATAGCAATACAGCTGACCTGGGAGAAACCTGCCGGGGCAGATTTTTTAAAAATTCTTTCATATTTAAATTTATTTCATCTGCGTGATGGTCTGTACTCATTGGTGCAGATTGTTGGTGGTCACATTGATAAACTAACTGCGAGATATCTTTAAGAGAATGGGTGAAACAGAGAAACCTGTCAGTCAAGACGGCAGTCTCCTTTGTGGGGACTCAGCTTCATCCCTTGGAAATCCTGTTGCACGGTATGTTGAATATCCTGGTCCATTCAGGGAGATGGATTCAGACAGCGAGTGTTCATGCACCCAGTCTTTTGAGGGGAGCTGGAGAGGATTCCCGGCCGAAATTGAGACCCTTGTCACCCAAGAGCCAACTGCTCACCCGAGGGAGTGCCTCGAAGGTGCCGGAAACCAACGGGTGCACCAGGAGTATGTGCCGTGCACACTGCCTGGGTATCGGGCGCAGACGTACATGATGTGCAGCTGGTGGTCACACGCCAACTGCACATTCAGGGAGTGGAAGCCCTTCCAATTTATGAAGGGCACCCCCTGATGAGCCGGCGCATCTAGGGGAACATAGAAATCAAAAAATTTACAGTGTAGAAGGAGACCATTCAGCCCACAGAGTCTGCCCTGGCCCTTGGAAAAAGCATCCTATTTAAGCCCGTGCCTTCACCCTATCCCCATAACCTGGAAACCCCACCTAACCTTTTGGACACTAAGGGCAATTTATCATGGCCAATCCACTTAACCTGCACATCTTTGGACTGTGGGAGGAAACGGAGCACCCGGAGGAAATCCATGTAGACAAGGAGACGAAGTACAAACTCCGCACAGACAGTCACCTGAGGCCAGAATTGAATCTGGGTTCCTGGAGCTGTGAGACAGCAATGCTAACCACTGTGCCACAATGCCTCCCATATCTGTGCTATTGACCTGGGTATGACAGCAATATTAGTAAATTCGGCTTCCCAGGAATCCTAGTGGGCCTGGTCCAGACTGAAGGTTACATAGTCCGTTTCCCAGGTGCATAGAGCATCCATCAGAGTGCGGGTGCACCTGTGTGTGGATGTCTGAGAGATCCCAGATAGGTCCCCGCTCAGCTGCTGGGAAGACCCAGAGGCATAAAAATTCAGGGCGACCATCACCTTGACAGCCACCGGGAGCAGGTATCCTCCTCCACAGTGCCAGGGGCACAATCATCTGGCACAGGTGGCGCAAGGTCTCCTTGGTTAGCCAAAATCTTCTGCGGAACAGGTGGCCTGCCAGCTCCTCAAAGGACAAACACTGATGATATACATCTTGTAACGAAAAGGGTTTTCTTTACTGCACAACAGACTGGTATTAGGTGTCACAGATAACTGTGGGTGTCTCTCTCCTGCAGGTATTGAAACCATGACCCAGAAGTGTCGCACTTCTGTAAAAGGAAGGTGAGGACCACAATAATGGTAGTTTTAAAATAATTGATTTATTCAAGAGAAACTAAGTCTTCTGCAACTCAGATTAACCCACACACACCGATTATGAAATACCATGTGTAAAACAAGAGACTAAACGGCACATCGAAAATTCTTACAGTTTACACAGATTTACTTTAGCGACGCAAACACAGATACATTCACTCACCCACCCCAAACCTCAACAAGCTATACTAATTGGGAGTTTTCTGTGAGCTGGAGGAATATACTCACCGCTCCAGGGACAGGATAGTTAAAAAAAACATTGACACAGATTTCTTTAGATCTTCTTCCAAGCTGGACGGTCCTTGCGGCTATTGCTCCTTCAGTTCTCGTGGTCTCTTTTCAGCCAGGCAAAGCGTGTGTCAGGCAAGAGAGTAGAGTTTTTTTCAGGAGAGTAGAGTCCTTTCAGGAGAGTAGAGTTCTTGCAGGAGGGAAGAGTTCTTGCAGGCGACAGAGTTCTTGCAGGGGGGCAGAGTTCTTGCAGGAGGGCAGAGTTCTTGCAGGAGGGCAGAGTTCTTGCAGGAGGGCAGAGTTCTTGCAGGAGGGCAGAGTTCTTGCAGGAGGGCAGAGTTCTTGCAGGAGGGCAGAGTTCTTGCAGGAGGGCAGAGTTCTTGCAGGGGGGCAGAGTTCTTGCAGGAGGGCAGAGTTCTTGCAGGAGGGCAGAGTTCTTGCAGGAGGGCAGAGTTCTTGCAGGAGGGCAGAGTTCTTGCAGGAGGGCAGAGTTCTTGCAGGAGGGCAGAGTTCTTGCAGGAGGGCAGAGTTCTTGCAGGAGGGCAGAGTTCTTGCAGGGGGGCAGAGTTCTTGCAGGAGGGCAGAGTTCTTGCAGGAGGGCAGAGTTCTTGCAGGAGGGCAGAGTTCTTGCAGGGGGGCAGAGTTCCTCAAACTTGACTTTTTAAGGGCAAAACCCTGAATGGGTCAAACACTGACCCTCCCACAGGTGAGTTCCAGGACAAAGGAAGCCTCTGATTGTTGACAGGATGGAATTGATCAAGTTCCCCAATCACAAGGTGCCCTTACACAAAGCTTGCAATGTCTCTGGTTTCTGCAGGTATCTTGACAATGGTTGCTGGAGCCAACTTTGTTATCTCATTAAGGTATTGTACTTCCGTCTGGCCAGGACAATAAGTGATTTGCATTTCAACTGCCCCTAGTCTCTTGATGAGATTGGGCTGTTTCATGACTCGTGGCCTGTTTGTCTTGATTCCGTTGTCTGCCTGATCTCCTGATTTAAAATGGAATGTCCTGTTCCAACATGTCCAGTTTATTTTGGTCCTTTGATGAGTTTGCTACAACTTACAGCCTGGCCTGATGCGTCACCTCCTTCGCACCTCCTTCTCGGCCTGTTGGATGGCCGGCATTCGAACCTCACCAGCTGGCCCCTGCTCTTCTGGGGCAGGCTCCTCTTTTCCAGGGTCCATCCCAAGCAGGCCCTATGCCTCCAGCCTCCGCGTAACCGCAGCTGCAGCCAGGTTGACAGTGAGCATTCCTGGCTGTACTCCAAAATTCATTCTCTGCAGGAGGAGAAAAGACATGTCAGCAAGATGAGATTCTCTTTCCCATCCAAATCTAACAGCCTACATGGTAACCCCGAGTTGCACTTCAGCTTCACCTTCCACATGTACCCTCCAAACCCACCCCCACCTAATGGCTGCTCCCACCAATATGTTGACGTCCACACTGCCACCCCTGCCCCCATCAGTGAGTGACACCTGGCCTGTGATGTGGGGAGCCTCTATCTTCACCTCCCGTCCCTGGCAACAGGGGTACCATACCGATGGCTGCTGCTACTTGTGTCAGTGATAGGCCCTGTCCTGTTTATTGGTGAGATCTACTGTGGGTGTGCTCATTGGATAGGCCGCACGTTATCCTACCAGCTGAGTGGCACCTGGTTGTGCAGTGGAGAGGGTTACAATGTGCCACCAATCGCCTCCATGCTTAATGGCTTATGTGCGGGCAGGCCCTGCAGATGGGTGAGGCGTGTGTCTGGGTGTGTGTGTCTGCTGGGAGCTGCAGTGTGATGTGAGTTCTGGGTGTGACACATCAGTTGTGATAATCTGTCCAGGGCAGGACGGATGGGAGCAGGAGCGCGGTGGGCAGGTAAGGAGAAGCTGGTGGTCCTGGGGAGTGGGCTGGCTGATCGGGTGACTGGTCAGGTGTCTGCCCTGAGAGGAGCAGTGTGCCAGGGAGGGTGCCAATGCCAGGATTCATGGGTCCTTTGTTTGGGGTGAGCTCTGCTATTCCCCTGCTTCCCCTGCAGTGGGGCTGTGTTTCTGATGAGTGCACTGAGGAGTGGCAACACCTGGTGGGCCACTGATTGAGCTTGGCCACGCCCACCACATTGATGGGTCAGCTGGGGTCCGAGTGTTTCCAGACAGACGGTCTGGGTGGGCTCCCTGATGACCAGAGGCTCCGTGAACATTCACAGGACACAGTGAACAGTCAGCAGAGTGAGCAGCCAGGGATGTAACTTGTACCAAATGGGTGTGTTTAAAACAAATACTGCAGCAATGACAGCCTGAGCCAGGCCACCCCGATCCCGTGGGGGAATACCCCAAATCCATGGAACTGTCAGCAAGTCGCTCCCCGCTGCGCCTCCAGAGCTTGGCAGCCACCCTGCAGAAAGCAGTACAATTTTAAAAATACATACTTTTTGTAGCGCTAACAATTATACTCAAAGACGAGAGAGTAGTACAATAGAGGCTTTATTGCTGTGCGATGCTTCCACCTGGAATAGAACTACTCCTCCGACCCTCTGATGACATTCTTAATACTTATTTTTTTCCAATCTCAGGACTTCTGCCAAGTCCCCCAACCTTGCTCAGGCCCCAGGTGGCACCACCGACCTCCATCTGGCGGTTCGTCTGGACCCTCGTCTCCAGCAACATAAGGTGATGGCACCTCCATCCCGTAGTCTGAGCCATTAGCATGAGGCATCTTGGCGTCAAACCCTTGGCGGTGGGGGTGACGGCCGGGCATCCAGGGGCTATGCGGGTCCTCCAAAAGGGTGTCGGTCAACACGGAGTTGCAGCTGCGGAGTCCAGGTGCCTGTTCGATTCCCTGTCCCCTACGTGAACCCAGTTCGACACCAGCCCTGTCCTGGAATGACAGCCCAGACCCTATTCACACCATCTCCAAGATTCTGCACGTGGACCGTGTCCCCCAGAGTGAAAAGTTGAGGCAGCGCATGTCCACCAAGGTCATGCTCCATCTGCTCATGACCCGGCAGACCTTCCCGCCTATATTGGGTAGTGTAAGGCTGAGGCAAGTCCAGAGTCAACAACCCATGAGCAGGTCTGCCAGTGCCGTGCCGGGGGCGGCATGAGGTGTGGTACCAGAAGAAGGAAAAATGAGGCAAGCCATGTCGAGGGATCCCGGTCGCTGCTTGCATATCCCGTGCTGGAATGTTTGGACCGTCCGCTAGTTACGCACAGCCGTGGTGAGCGTCCGAGAAGCAAAAGCGATCGAGCGCTCTTTCCTATCCTCCAGCTGATGGGGCAAAACCGCCATGATGCTGTATGGCGAGGCGTCACACTTGATCATGAGCATCTCGCAGAGTCAAAATGGATGATCAGCCAGGAAGAAGAGCGTTGCTTCTTCACCCCGCCTCCTGCTGTGGACCCCATGTCCACACCTTTATCCGCTCGAAGAAAGGTTACGGGCTACCTGGCAGGCCCCCATTCTGAGGGGAGCGACTCAGGTTCGTTCATTCCTGGGGCTCGCAAATTATTACGGCAAGTTCATCCTGGGCCTTGTGACAATGTTGGCCCTCTGCACAAGCTCCTCAAGAAGGGGCAGCTGTGGAGGTGGGGCCTACCGCAGGAGACGAGGAAGAGCGCGCAATCGCTTTTGCCTCTCGGACACTCACCATGCCGACACCGCAGATCAGTCTGTCCCACAACCTCTCGGAAAGGGTGGTGTCATATTTACAGAATTTGGCCAGCTTTTGGAGGCACGCCAAATATTCCATTACAGACACCCCAGTGGTTCACTCAGCCGTATAAAAGTAGTAATGCTGGACAATGACGGACTGTCTAGGGTTAAAGTGCTCTCCTACCAGGGTGATAAGATCCACGAATGACTTTGAGTCTAGGGTGCTGGAGTACGTCAAGTTCTTAATTATGCTGAAGGTGGGTGCACCACAGGTTGTTAACAGGATAAAGGTCTGGCGTTCATCCGCAACAATGGCATTTGCTCGTAAAAAATTAAGCGCATGCACTCAACATTCAGCGACCAGTCTTTGGTACCTGCATCAAACAACTCAAGCTTCCCAAAGTGTGGCATCTTTGTGGCCAATGAAGCGACTTCTTAAGGCCTATGGGGAGGCGGCCAAGTACCGCAGAAATGGCGTCATCTACAACTTCACTTGATCCTCATCGCCAGTGTTCAATTTGAGGAAGCGAGCGCACGGGAGCGTAGAGAAACATCAGAATGAACGAAGAATGAAAACTCTATGTACACCGCTCCCAGAAGGAACTCCTATGTCCAGCCCTCACCCGGGTCGGGGTTTTTATGTCTAGGTTTGTTCCTCCACTGCTGAGGGAGCAGGGGCCCCTCAGCGGGGTAGTTCATATTCCACAAGGCTCATGGGGAGTCTAATCAGCTCGGTCCTGTGGGCCTTTTGTAGTTTATAACAGGGGTTTCCAGGCAGGGGTTTCTCTTATGGGGGGTCTCTGTGGAGGTTTCTCTTATGGGAGGGGTCTCTGGTGAGTCTCTATAATTGGAGGATCTCTGATGAGAGTCTCTCTTATGGAGGGGTCTCTGGTGGGGGTCTCTGTAATTGGGGGTTTCTGGTGGGGTTCTCTCTGATAGGGGGTCAGTGGGGGGGGGGGGGGGTCAGGATTTGCATTGTGGGTGGGGAGAGCGAACCTCCAATGAACTTCAGGTACAACTCTCTTAACCAATTACTCCCTTGGTCCAACACGCGGTCCACCGCATCAGGGCCATGTTTATGAATACCCGCACCAATTCTCGCCCACGTCAATCCCAGCCCAGGGGACCATAGATTCATGTGGGCTTGGGGTACACGGTGCCCAGCTTGTTAACAGGTCAAAAGGATGAAATTGCATCCTCCTGCCACCTCAGAGTGCAACCCCACATCAGGATGTGATTGGTGCCGGGTGCCATTTTCTGCCCAACATTGGACTTTCCGCCTCATCGGGAACACCACTACCAGCTGTGGGCGGGAACTCCGCTACCAGCTGCGGGCGGGAACTCCGCTACCAGCTGTGGGCGGGATCTCCGCTACCAGCTGTGGGCGGGAACTCCGCTACCAGCTGTGGGCGGGAACTCCGTTACCAGCTGTGGGCGGGATCTCCGCTACCAGCTGCGGGCGGGAACTCCGTTACCAGCTGTGGGCGGGAACTCCGTTACCAGCTGCGGGCGGGAAATCCGTTACCAGCTGCGGGCGACCAAGAATCCAGCCCATCATTTCCCTTGAACACAGCGCAATTCAAATGAGAATGTGATGACAGATTTCCAAGGCTTGCCACACAGAGAAACCCAGGTGGCTTCAGGCTACAATTAGATTGTGACATACCAGAATAAACAACTTTGCATAATCTGTCAAAATCACAGGTCTACAGAGTGAGTCTATTATTAATGGGCTCAGCTGCGACTCACTGATAACTCTCTTGCTTCTAATCTGAGTCACAAATGTTGTGGGTTCACAAACCATCTCACAAACCAGCACATTATATCAGCACAGGGCTGGGGGAGGGTCACACTGTCAGCACAGGGCTGGGGGAGTGTCACACTGTCAGCACAGGGCTGGGGGAGTGTCACACTGTCAGCACAGGGCTGGGGGAGGGTCACACTGTCAGCACAGGGCTGGGGGAGAGTCACACTGTCAGCACAGGGCTGGAGGAGTGTCCCACTGTCAGCACAGGGCTGGGGGAGTGTCACACTGTCAGCACAGGGCTGGGGGAGTGTCCCACTGTCAGCACAGGACTGGGGGAGGGTCCCACTGTCAGCACAGGACTGGGGGAGGGTCACACTGTCAGCACAGGGCTGGGGGAGTGTCACACTGTCAGCACAGGGCTGGGGGAGTGTCCCACTGTCAGCACAGGACTGGGGGAGGGTCCCACTGTCAGCACAGGACTGGGGGAGGGTCACACTGTCAGCACAGGGCTGGGGGAGTGTCACACTGTCAGCACAGGGCTGGGGGAGTGCCACACTGTCAGCACAGGGCTGGGGGAGTGTCACCCTGTCAGCACAGGGCTGGGGGAGTGTCACACTGTCAGCACAGGGCTGGGGGAGGGTCACACTGTCAGCACAGGGCTGGGAGAGGGTCACACTGTCAGCACAGGGCTGGGGGAGGGTCACACTGTCAGCACAGGGCTGGGGGAGTGTCACCCTGTCAGCTCAGGGCTGGGGGAGTGTCACCCTGTCAGCACAGGGCTGGGGGAGGGCCACACTGTCAGCACAGGGCTGGGGGAGTGCCACACTGTCAGCACAGGGCTGGGGGAGTGTCACACTGTCAGCACAGGGCTGGTGGAGGGCCACACTGTCAGCACAGGGCTGGGGGAGGGACACTGTCAGCACAGGGCTGGGAGAGTGTCACACTGTCAGTATAGGTGTGATGAACGGTATTAATAACTGCCGTAAACGGTACCTGACCTTTAATACCTTGCCCCTTTAAGGCAAAATTCTGAGGTGGAGAATAGAGCTCTCCACCTATACGTACAATATTAAATATCACCCGGGGATGCTCAACGAGTCCCCAGATGCCCTGTCCCGCGGCACGTGCGCCAACGCGCAATTGGACCGCCTGAGATCCATCCACGATGACCTCTGCCACCCGGGGGTCACCCGGCTTGCCCACTTCATCAAGTCCCGCAACCTACCCTACTCCACAGGGGAGGTCAAGGCCATGACTAAGGCATGCCAGATCTGTGCGGAGTGCAAACCGCAATTCTCTCGACCAGACAGGGCCCGCCTGATAAAGGCCTCTGGGCCCTTTGAGCGACTAAGTGTGGACTTCAAAGGGCCCCTCCCGTCCACCAACCGCAACATCTATTTCCTCACCGTCATCGACGAATTCTCCCGCTTCCCTTTTGCTGTCCCCTGCCCCGATATGACCTCGGCCTCCGTGATCAAAGCACTGCACAGCATCTTCACGCTGTTTGGTTTCCCCTCTTATATCCACATCGCCTCGAGCAGAACGACGAGCTATAACCCGCGGGGAAACGGGCAAGTGGAGAGGGAGAACGCGACAGTTTGGAAGGCTGTCCTCCTAGCCCGACGGTCAAGGTGTCTCCCTATTGCCCGCTGGCGGGAGGTCCTACCCGATGCCCTGCACTCCATTAGGTCACTCCTCTGTACAGCCATGAACGAGACCCCTCACAATCGTTTGTTTGTCTTCCCCAGGAAGTCCACCTCTGGGGTCTCGCTTCCACCCTGGCTGTCGACTCCGGGTCCAGTCCTACTCCGGAGACACGTGAGGAGCCATAAAACGGATCCCATAGTCGAGAGGGTCCACCTGCTGAATGCAAACCCTCAATACGCCTACGTCGAGCACCCCGACGGCAGGCAGGATACGTCTCCCTGTGAGACCTGGCACCCGCTGGCTCTCCCACCGACTCCACCGACTCTCCCACCGATCCCGACGTTTTGCCCACCGACCCCCCCCCCCCCCCCCTTCTACCGACGTTCCCACCCCGCACCGACCGCCGACTCCGACAGCGCCCCCCCCCCCCATAGTGCTCCCTGCCCCCCAGCCGGCGCCGGCACCGATCACCCTAATCACCCCTGATCCCCCCCCCCCCCCCCCCCGCCCCATCCAAGGCGGGCAAAGGCTCAGTCAACAGTGCTCCCGGATAGACCACCATCGGAACTGACCGCATCCACGGCGCCATCACCGGAGCAGCGAAAGTCAGCACGGACTATCAGACCACCACAAAGACTGAACTTATAATTCCACTTCACCCCCGACGGACTATGTGGTTTCTTTTAAACAGTGGGTGAATGTGATGAACGGTATTAATGACTGCCGTAAACGGTACCTGACCTTTAATACCTTCCACCTTTAAGATGCTTGGAACCCTGGGGGACTCCGCCTCTGGCTACGCTCCCAGGAAACGGTATATAGGATAAGGCTCCATGTGGTGAGCACACTTCTCTCGGATGCTGTTCAGTTCTTTGTAGATAAAAGCCTTTGATTACCGACCTCGCTCTCACGTCGTAATTGACGGTGCCTCAGTGTCGCACTGTCAGCACAGGGCTGGGGGAGTGTCACACTGTCAGCACAGAGCTGGGGGAGTGTCACACTGTCAGCACAGGGCTGGGGAGTGTCACACTGTCAGCACAGAGCTGGGGGAGTGTCACACTGTCAGCACAGAGCTGGGGGAGTGTCGCACTGTCAGCACAGGGCTGGAGGAGAGTCACACTGTCAGCACAGGGCTGGGGGAGTGTCACACTGTCAGCACAGGGCTGGGGGAGTGTCACACTCAACACAGGGCTGGGGGAGTGTCACACTGTCAGCACAGGGCTGGGGGAGTGTCACACTGTCAGCACAGGGCTGAGGGAGTGTCACACTGTCAGCACAGGGCTGGGGGAGTGTCACACTGTCAGCACAGGGCTGGGGGAGTGTCACACTGTCAGCACAGGGCTGGGGAGTGTCACACTGTCAGCACAGGGCTGGGGGAGGGTCACACTGTCAGCACAGGGCTGGGGGAGTGTCACACTGTCAGCACAGGGCTGGGGGAGTGTTTGACGTCAGCACAGGGCTGGGGGAGGGTCCCACTGTCAGCACAGGGCTGGGGGAGTGTCACACTGTCAGCACAGGGCTGGGGGAGGGTCACACTGTCAGCACAGGGCTGGGGGAGTGTTTGACGTCAGCACAGGGCTGGGGGAGGGTCCCACTGTCAGCACAGGGCTGGGGGAGTGTCACACTGTCAGCACAGGGCTGGGGGAGTGTCACACTGTCAGCACAGGGCTGGGGGAGTGTCACACTGTCAGCACAGGGCTGGGGGAGTGTCCACACTGTCAGCACAGGCTGGGGGAGTGTCACACTCAACACAGGGCTGGGGGAGTGTCACACTGTCAGCACAGGGCTGGGGGAGGGTCACACTGTCAGCACAGGGCTGGGGGAGTGGTCACACTGTCAGCACAGGGCTGGGGGAGGTGTCACACTGTCAAGCACAGGCTGGGGGAGGTGTCCCACTGTCAGCACAGGGCTGGGGGAGTGTCACACTGTCAGCACAGGGCTGGGGGAGTGTCACACTGTCAGCACAGGGCTGGGGAGTGTCACACTGTCAGCTCAGGGCTGGGGGAGTGTCACACTGTCAGCACAGGGCTGGGGGAGTGTCACACTGTCAGCACAGGGCTGGGGGAGTGTCACACTGTCAGCACAGGGCTGGGGAGTGTCACACTGTCAGCACAGGGCTGGAGGAGGGGCCCACTGTCAGCACAGGGCTGGGGGAGTGTCACCCTGTCAGCTCAGGGCTGGGGGAGTGTCACACTGTCAGCTCAGGGCTGGGGGAGTGTCACACTGTCAGCACAGGGCTGGGGGAGGGACACTGTCAGCACAGGGCTGGGGGAGGGTCACACTGTCAGCACAGGGCTGGGGGAGGGTCACACTGTCAGCACAGGGCTGGGAGAGTGTCACACTGTCAGTATAGGTGTGATGAACGGTATTAATAACTGCCGTAAACGGTACCTGACCTTTAATACCTTGCCCCTTTAAGGCAAAATTCTGAGGTGGAGAATAGAGCTCTCCACCTATACGTACAATATTAAATATCACCCGGGGATGCTCAACGAGTCCCCAGATGCCCTGTCCCGCGGCACGTGCGCCAACGCGCAATTGGACCGCCTGAGATCCATCCACGATGACCTCTGCCACCCGGGGGTCACCCGGTTTGCCCACTTCATCAAGTCCCGCAACCTACCCTACTCCACAGGGGAGGTCAAGGCCATGACTAAGGCATGCCAGATCTGTGCGGAGTGCAAACCGCAATTCTCTCGACCAGACAGGGCCCGCCTGATAAAGGCCTCTGGGCCCTTTGAGCGACTAAGTGTGGACTTCAAAGGGCCCCTCCCGTCCACCAACCGCAACATCTATTTCCTCACCGTCATCGACGAATTCTCCCGCTTCCCTTTTGCTGTCCCCTGCCCCGATATGACCTCGGCCTCTGTGATCAAAGCACTGCACAGCATCTTCACGCTGTTTGGTTTCCCCTCTTATATCCACATCGCCTCGAGCAGAACGACGAGCTATAACCCGCGGGGAAACGGGCAAGTGGAGAGGGAGAACGCGACAGTTTGGAAGGCTGTCCTCCTAGCCCGACGGTCAAGGTGTCTCCCTATTGCCCGCTGGCGGGAGGTCCTACCCGATGCCCTGCACTCCATTAGGTCACTCCTCTGTACAGCCATGAACGAGACCCCTCACAATCGTTTGTTTGTCTTCCCCAGGAAGTCCACCTCTGGGGTCTCGCTTCCACCCTGGCTGTCGACTCCGGGTCCAGTCCTACTCCGGAGACACGTGAGGAGCCATAAAACGGATCCCATAGTCGAGAGGGTCCACCTGCTGAATGCAAACCCTCAATACGCCTACGTCGAGCACCCCGACGGCAGGCAGGATACGTCTCCCTGTGAGACCTGGCACCCGCTGGCTCTCCCACCGACTCCACCGACTCTCCCACCGATCCCGACGTTTTGCCCACCGACCCCCCCCCCCCCCCCTTCTACCGACGTTCCCACCCCGCACCGACCGCCGACTCCGACAGCGCCCCCCCCCCCCCATAGTGCTCCCTGCCCCCCAGCCGGTGCCGGCACCGATCACCCTAATCACCCCTGATCCCCCCCCCCCCCCCCCCCCGCCCCCTCCAAGGCGGGCAAAGGCTCAGTCAACAGTGCTCCCGGATAGACCACCATCGGAACTGACCGCATCCACGGCGCCATCACCGGAGCAGCGAAAGTCAGCACGGACTATCAGACCACCACAAAGACTGAACTTATAATTCCACTTCACCCCCGACGGACTATGTGGTTTCTTTTAAACAGTGGGTGAATGTGATGAACGGTATTAATGACTGCCGTAAACGGTACCTGACCTTTAATACCTTCCACCTTTAAGATGCTTGGAACCCTGGGGGACTCCGCCTCTGGCTACGCTCCCAGGAAACGGTATATAGGATAAGGCTCCATGTGGTGAGCACACTTCTCTCGGATGCTGTTCAGTTCTTTGTAGATAAAAGCCTTTGATTACCGACCTCGCTCTCACGTCGTAATTGACGGTGCCTCAGTGTCGCACTGTCAGCACAGGGCTGGGGGAGTGTCACACTGTCAGCACAGAGCTGGGGGAGTGTCACACTGTCAGCACAGGGCTGGGGGAGTGTCACACTGTCAGCACAGAGCTGGG